>NC_085994.1:6367500-6967500 GCF_030014385.1 Trichomycterus rosablanca
TCTCCGAATGCTTTTGGACTGCTCCAATGCTTGCTACTGTCCACTCTGGACAAAGAGCCACTCTGAATAGGGAGCAAAGGCTGGCTAACACCAGTGTCAGTGCCAGCTTTATGGGTTGGTGTATCTGGAAAAGGTCTGTTTGACAAGTGTTTGTCAGCTTCAGATATAGAGCGATGCAGTGATTTGGGGGAGTGGTCGTATCCACCCATTTGTGCCCTAAAATAATCTGGATCCATGGACTTTGACTTTCTCATGTCTGGCCAGTTAACGGGTGGAAGAACGCAGAACTGGGTTCCACTACCTAGTGACTCAGGGTGAGCCAAGGAGGATGCCTTGAGGCCTGGACTTCTATCAGTGGCACTACTCCGCTTCTCAGAGGCCAATCTGGGCAGGGTGGCCATTTGTGGGTTGGATTTAATATAAGGCACATCCAGGATCTCATCCATGTCCAAGTCATAATGCTCCAGTTCCCCAAATAGTGCTCCATTAGCAATACTTTTGCACTTCAGCACCTGAACATCACACGGAGTGACACTTGCTTGAAGATCTTTTGGAGAGGAATCCTCCTTGTTGGTCTCTACATTTTGGTCAGAACTCTTCTCAGTCTCCGCATCTGACACCTCTGGTTGGTGTTTGAGTGGCGAGACCCGTTTAACGGGTCTAAATTTGCTGTACACGTCAGCGATTCCAGTGGGTTTGATTCCACTTCCGCTGTGTGTTGAGGCACTTCGACTCCAGTTGATTCCCGGAGCTGCAATAAAACAGTAAATCAGTCACATTAAAATAAATCCTTCAACAGGCGTGGGATCAATTTTCGGAACGTAGACTAAACAAGTTGAAAAATCAACTACAATCCACAAGTGAACAAAGAGTCTCAAAGTAAATCTTTAACACTTGAATAATTACTCACTCACTCACTTTCTTAACCGCTTATCCAGTCAGGGTCCAGGTGGGGGGTTGCTGGAGCCTATCCCAGGTTTTCAATGAGCACAAGGCACACAGTAATACCCTGGACGGGGCACCAGTCCATCGCAGGGCAGACACACATACACACACCCATTCACCTACAGGGCAATTCAGTGTCTCCAATTAGCCTGGCTGCATGTCTTTGGACTGTGGGTGGAAACCGGAGCTCCCAGAGGAAACCCACACAGACACAGGAAGAACATGCAAACTCTACACAAAAAAGGACCTGGACTGCCCCACCTGGGGATCAAACCCAAGACCTTCTTGCTGTGAGGCGACAGTGCTACCCACTTAGCCACTGTGCAGCCCTACTTGAATAATTAGATACATTTTTTAAAAATACAGTGGGTGCCAAAAGTAAAACTACTAGTAATTTGTTTTAAGTTATGTACAATATGAACAATAAGTGAGTAACTTTGTAAAATTGACCACAGCAATTTCTTGGTGCAAAACAGGGCCTTTGGGTGGTGTAGCGGTAAAATATGCTACTCCACTACCGCTAAGATCCGGGTTCAAATATCAGCAGTTTTATCTGTTGGTTGGGTCATAATTAGACACAGACAGATTGGTTATGTCTGTTGGTGTGGTCGAACAGCCTAGCCATCAGAAAGTGCGCTTGTTTGTGCACTCTTAGTGCCAGTCCCAAAGTGAATACAAATAAGTAGGGTGTACGTAAGGAAGGGCATCCAGTGTAAAAACAGGTATGCAGAGCAGAATGATCTGCTGTGGCGACAAAAGGTTGGATTTCCTTACTTTTCTTTTCCATTTCCTTGAAGCACATTTACATTTTCAGCATTTAGCAGACGCTTTTATCCAAAGTGACTAACAGTACTGTGACAGTATACAGTCTAAGCAATTGAGGGTTAAGGGCCTTGCTCAAGGGCCCAACAGTGGCAACCTGGCAGTTATGGGGCTTGAACCAGCGACCTTTCAATTACTAGTCCAACATGCTCCAACACCAGAAATAAAAAAGTTATAAATTCAAACAAATTTGCAGCCACTGTTATTATAAATAAATAACAACTCTATTATAAATATGGCCACACTTCAGGTTTTCAGCAGAACATTTTATACTAAGTAGAATTGTGACATTGAGAAATATGGCATTAGAATTAAGTGACCGCACCAGAATTCTTTTAAGTAAAGAGGGGCTTTCTAGGAATCAAATAATCGCTAAACTGTAACCAGCCCACCGGCCATGCCCATGTTGACCGGCAAGGGGGTGGAGGTGCAAATTAAATGAAAGTGCAGTTCTCTTTAAACCGCTCTTCAAAGCATTCTCTGCACTCAATCAAGCTTTACTCATTTCACCTGGGGGTGGATTTTTATAAACTCATAATTTTAAGTCCTCTGCTTTCACGACTTCTTGGCTGCTTTTTCTTTATGATGGTTGATATGTCTGCTCAGTTTTCTTGCTGGTCTGTTTAGCTGTGGTTTTTTGTTCTGGTTTCTGGGAACTCCCTGTGTAGCCCACTGTACAGGGAACTACTGGGGTGATTGGAATGCATCTTCAGAATGTAATACAGGAATCCCATAACAGAAAAAAATCCAACCAATCAATTTCTTAAAATTCATCTTCACTTTGATCTCATACGAAAATAATATGAATGAACTATGATGGAAATAAACTACAAACACCAATTGTTAAATTTGCACTATTGCTAAAACCTAAATTACTTAATGTTGGCTAAATGGTGCAATAGGTTTACAAGACATTGTGTTGCACAGTTTAGCATTAATGCAAAAAAAGAGTCCTGCATTAATGAATATTACATATATAAATAATATTATTGCATGAAAGCAACATGATTTTGCCAGGAGCAAGTTTTATCTAGCAATTAGCAGGTTCTATTTTTAATACATTTAGAATCCAACATTGCACAAACCTTGTCTTTCCTCAGCCTGTCCATCATTTCTCCGACAAAGCTCAGGAATGTTCTTTGATGTGTACTGCAACAGGGACCAAACAAATAACAGCTTTTATTATTAACACTGGTGCAAAAATCTCTATTACAAAGAACATTATTTATATATTAATGAATATTTAACATTCCTTCACAGTCACGTTTCATATTTCTACACAAGAGCAGCGGAATAGTAGAGTGTAGTCAGGTAACAATAAGTGTGTTTTAATATGGATTAATATGACATTGGACCCACTGTAATGCAGATAAATAATAACCACAGCTGATTAGTAAGTAAACAGGTAGTAAGTAAAATCGATGAACAGATCTATATTATTTGTTACTATAAGAAACATTTATGTGAGTGTGTATAAATGGCTGTAGACTTGTATAATAAACTATAAAATGACTAATAAAATATTTAAAATAAGCTTTTACCAAAACATTCACAAAATTCTTTAGATAGCATGTGGTATATGTTTTTTATACGTATACTGTATATTTAATCAGCCATTTTGCTTAATACACAATTTACATCTGAATAACTGGATAACTAAATACCACTTGTGATTTACATACACGTTTTTTTCATCTACATTTTAAGGACCTTGTATTCCCTTTTAAATGTAGTCACGTATTTGTTTGTTTATTAGGATTTTAACATCATGTTTTACACTGTGGTTACATTCATGACAGGAACGGTAGTTACTTATTACACAAGGTTCATCAGTTCACAAGCTTATATCAAACACAGTCATGGACAATTTTGTATCTCCAATTCACCTCACTTGCACGTCTTTGGACTGTGGGAGGAAACCGGAGCACCCGGAGGAAATCCACGCGGACACAGGGAGAACATGCAAACTCCACACAGAAAGGACCCGGACCGCCCCACCTGGGGATCGAGCCCAGGACCTTCTTGCTATGAGGTGACAGTGCTACACACAGAGCCACCGTGCCGCCCAGTCATGTATTTAATCAATGTAATGTAATCTTTGTTGTTTAAAAGGTCAATTTTCATTGTGTAATAAAGTATTACAATCTGTTTACTTACAGCTAAATCATCAGTAAAATCAATCTCATCCAGATCCAAATACTCAGGAGCATCCATCTTCTGTCAGCATTATGTCCAAGGTAACCCTAGTAGATAAAACAGTTGGACGTAGTAATGCATAAGTACAGTAAGCTAGTGAAGAAAACAAGATTTTTCAAACTGAATAGGCTGATGGTTGTCAGCATTTTCAACTGCACTCCTGATAAACATAGGCAGGTGTGTTAACCTTCAAACTTCAAATCAGACAATGGCTTTATAAAATAGGTACATGGTTATAAAAAAAGAACCTGATTCCTACCAACTTTAACATATTGCAATGGCTGTGATATTTAAAAAACAAGGAACTTTGCTAAAACACATTTGAATAATGAATATATAAAAACAGAAGGATAGAAGGACTGTAAACAAACATCTGTCTGTTTCTGTTAAATCATGGTATGATGTCCTTTAGAAGGACAAAAATCCAAAACTTAATCTAAATCCTCAAAACTGGTTAATGACCACAGAATCAAGCCTTGGTTATCCCCAGTCCCCTGACCTTAAAACCATTAAGATCCTGTGGGTGAGCTAAAAAGGAGAGTTCTCAAGAGAGGACCTAGAAGCACTGATAATCTGGTTCTGTATTGGGGAATGCTTTTAGATTTCTTTCTCTGGAACCCAGGTGGCTGCTTGCACACAAGCACCAAGTTTCTGAACTCCTTGGTTTGAAACTCGGTGTTGCCTCCGGTCGGCTTGGCGCCATCTAGCAGGCATAATTGGCAGTGCCTGCAGCAGATACTAATTGGCCACCATACCGTGCTCTCCTCGGATGCAATCTGGTATCTCTGGTAGCAGCGGAAGACAAATAATTGAGTGCGCTAAATCGGGAGGAAAATGGGGAGAAAATGCATCTCTGTGGCCAGGCTCATCATGCATTATAGGAATTATTGGTAAAGCATTATAACGACATAATATGTGTATATTGTCAAAGGGAGACTGCAGGAAGTACTAAACACATTTGTATGAACAACTGTGACATTAATCATCTAATATCAGTTTTCTTTCCTTAAATTATATTTACTTCAGTGAAAGCTAAGAAAATATTAGTGAAAGGTAAGTGTAATATTATGTCATTCGCTAGTTAATATTATATTTTACCTATAGAGACTTCTGACAAGAAGCACATTAATATGTTGGTGCCCGAACAGTAGCATTAAAAAACAAATGACAGGATTTGTCAAACATGGACAAGCAACAACAAAGTAGAATAGATGCCTCTTTACAAGATAATTATGTAGTTTTGGAATAGAAAGCCCAAAAGTACAGCCCTCCAGTTAAATGAGCCCCTTTCGGGCTGTTTTAAGATAAAACTGCAATTTACAAAACTTTAATTCACAGCAGACCTGCCTTTTATACCTAGAACCTGAACACCTACACAATGGAAAAAAGTAATATGGTATAATGAGTAAACTTTTACACATATGAATTCATGTTTGGAGAATTTTACCCACAATGGCTGCTGTAAACTGTTCAGTCATATTTATGTCATTTGCCAATTAATATTATATTTTACCTATAAAGACTTTTGACAAGAAGCACATTAATATGTTGGTGCCTGAACTGTAGCATTAAAAATAGAAAGCCCAAAAGTACAGCCCCCAAAATAACCACATAGTTAAATGAGCCCCTTTCGGGATGTTTTAGGATAATACTGCAATTACAAAACTTTAATAATAACCTTCATAAATACGGTCATACCCAGAACCTGAACACCTAAACAATGGGGGGGGGAAAGTATTATGGTAAACTCTTACTTTATTTTACACATCTGGATTCATGTTTAGAGCCAATGCCAAATGGTGCTTATTTTTAACCCACTAAACTGTTCATGAACAGCAATTTGATTATGTCCACTGATTGTTCTACATGCTTGTGTAACTGCTTAAAAATGATAAAATCATACAGTACCAGACGCACCCTATGGTGCAAACACTCGTTCTTAATGATAGTTCCATACTCCTGATAAAGCTCCCATTCATATTGTGTAGCTTAAAATATTTTACTGGGCTATTAAGTCAATGACATTTTATGACCTCCCCAATCACTAGAATCACTTAAAAAGTACAAGAGAGTGGACAGTAAAGTGGTCCACCAACTGTTTAAGAATCGTATAAGAGCGTTATAAGAAGTAAAGCCAAAAATGGACCAGCCCCAAGCTACCTTCAAGGTCTAATAAAACCCTGTTCTGTACAACACAACCTCTGAACCACTACTCATTTACATTTTCAGCATTTAGCAGACGCTTTTATCCAAAGCGACTTACAGTACTGTGACATTATACAGTCTGAGCAACTGAGGGTTAAGGGCCTTGCTCAAGGGCCCAACAGCAGTAACCTGGCAGTGGTGAGGCTCGAACCAGCGACCTGGTACTAGTCCAGTACCTTAACCGCTAGGCTACAACTGCCCTATTTACAACTGCCCAGTTATTTATGATGTGGATGGATTGAGTGTAAATAAACAAACAAAATAAACAAATTGAATGGAATTAAAAAAGCAGGAAGGTGCAGTTCCAAGTATACAGTACATGGTCCAGATTAAATACAGATTAAATATTAAATATAAAGTGATAAGTGATGAGTATTGCACATTGGATTGGGCCAATATAGCCATATATACATTAGCATACATATGCACGTGTATGAATATACTTAAGTACACATATATACATGTATATACGCTCAGTCCTCAGTGATCACCCGCTGTCCACGAATGCTGGAGTTGTAGAGCCTAATGGCTCTGGGGACGAACGACCTTTTTAATCTGTCCGTGGAGCAGCTCAGTGACAGCAGTCTGTCACTGAACGTACTCCTCTGTTTTATGAGAACTGTGTGCAGGGGGTGGTTCACATTGTCCATGATGGAGTGGAGTTTGCTTAGGGTCCTTCATTCAGCCACAGTCACCAGAGACTGTGGAGGTCTGGCACGGATTAATTATATTTACATTATTTCTTATGGGGAAAATAGGTTTAACTAACAAACATTTTGACTTAAGAACAGCCCTTCAGAACCAATTAAATTCGTAAGTCAAGAGTCCAGTGTACCTCTGTATTCAGTTCTTTATATAATGAGATGTTTGTGATCTCAGTGATCGTTGCCACCTACAGGTCACCGCAGTGAAACTGGACTCGTTCTCGGTGCATTTTCACTGATGGGCCACACACAGGATGCGGCTTAACAGCGACACAGATGCGCCATCACATCAAACTACTCACATCTGTAAAGTTATACTGCAGTATTACTTACAATAGCATTCATCTCATGACTGTTACTACCATCGACTTAGCCACATAGCTACGCTAACTAGCTTCATTTGGCTAATTTATTCAAAATGGTTAAAATAAGCGTAAATGTTTCCATGTTGTGACTCTGTTTATTAAGAGAAGCTTGTTTATTGTTTCATTTATGCACAAACAAATCGCAATATAACAGCAGGACAAAAACATCTGTCCCAAACCGAGCTCCTATTCCTATTGTTTGTGTGAAATCAGCGGCTAGTTAGCTTAGCAGAGGGCTGGTCCACTGGAAAACGGCTCTTAACTAACTGTAGTTGTTTTATCCTCTGTTTTTGTATGTGTATATAATCACTGGCCTTATTAGTATATGTTCGTTAAATCATAAAACAGTTATGAGAAATACCTTGTATTCCAGTAGTTGTGTTTTCCTCTCCCAGTCCTGCTGCTGTTCCCTCAGAACCGCTTCACAAGGAGCTCAAGAATTTGACGTGGGTTAACTCTTAATTTTCCAGCTCGTATTCAGAGGAAGCACTAGGTAGAACGTAAAAGCTATTATTACACGCCCTACGTAGTGCACCAGAATAGGGCGCAGTGGAGTATTTGTAATGTTGCCCTGGAGATGGGGAGAAGCACCGTTATTTCTAGTTATTCCAGTGAAACCAGATCTTTATTACGGTGGGCCGGTTAACGTGTCTACATCACGGGGTGGTACAGATATTCAAACTATTTGCTCTTTAATTACACAACAGCGCGGTTAAAGCACAAAAAGTACATTTTATTTAAATAGGAGTGAGAAAAATTTGTGACAATAATAAATTAGTAAATTCCAAAGTCATTTTCAAGACGAATGAGGTTATGATTTTAGTCAACAAAGAAGTATGGCAAACATAATAATTCAAACAGACACATAAAATAAAAAGGAAACGATAGAGTCCAAATAATAAAAATAATAATAAACAGATTAATAAACAGATTAAACCTACACTGGAGCCAGTGTAATAATACAAGTATGTACACTCTGGTCAAAAGTATGAGGACACCCTGATAATTATAATGTTTTATTGTTTCAGCTAAACCCATTGCAAACAGATGCATACAATCAGGTTTATCAAATAAATCTGTTCTTTTAACCTTTTGGCAACAGTAAAGTCTTCACTTGCTCCATCATTATTGTGCATTTGGGCACAAAAGGACATCTTTAAAGACGTTGGTTTTGGCAACATTGGTTTGGTGTGGATGAACTACAGTAACTGACCACAACTCCATTAGACATCTTTGGGATTAATTAAACTGTTTATTGCTAACCATGTCTTGTCATTCACCATTCCTGCCCTGCCTCACAATTGCTTTTTTTTTTAATTAAATAAGCATACATTTCCACAGCAAACAGAAAAATTATGTGGACAGTCTTTCCAGTATATATTGGAGCATTATCATTCTGTAAGCTTTTGCACCATATAGGTCCAGTAAAAGTATCTTGTTATACGTGTAGGCAAAGAAATTATTGGATATAATGATTTTTTGTGAGACATTGTGGGTTAAAACATGCTTTGCCTCCACCAAATCTATTAAGACAAATTAATTAACAATTTTAAGAAAGAATTCTTATTAGTAGTAGTAGTAGTAGTAGTATTAGTAGTAGAAATAATAAAACAGATACACATCCTTTGGTAGAAGTAAATTAACTTATACCGAAATACATAATAATAATTTAATTAATTCATTGTCTGTTTTACCACCACTTTATCCTGGTCAGTGTAGCAGTGTGTCTGATTCATTAGGCGAAAGGCAGGAAACGCCCTGGACAGGTCGCCAGTCCAACACAGGGCACACACACATGCACACATTCATTCACACATTCACATTTAGGGCAATTTTTTGTAGCTTCAATTGGCCTGCCTGCATGTCTTTGGATTTTAGGGAGTAAACTGGAGCAACTGGAGGAAACCAGTGCAGACACAGGGAGAACATGCACACTCTACAGTTGGGACAGTTGTAGCTCAGCGGTTAAGGTACTGAAATGTAATCAGAAGGTTGCAGGTTCAGGCTTCACTACTGCCAGGTTGCCACTGTTGGGCCCCTGAGCAAGGCCATTAACCCGCAATTGTTTAAACTGTACTCAGTCAGAATTGAAAGTTGCTTTGGGTAAAAGCGTCCACTAAATGTTAAAAATGTAATGTAATGTCTACTCAGAAATGACCCTCCCTACCTGGCCAGAGAATCTAAACCAAGACCTTCTTACTGTGAGGCAACAGCACTTCCCACTGCACCACCATGTCACAGCATTATAATTTTTTCTTTTTTAATAATAGCAAACAATTGGGGGAAACTGAGGCATTGTTTTACAGTACTGTGCTCTAATGGGCATAATACACTCGTGGTGAGACTGGAGCATTTACATTAAATGTAAACGATTGTAGTGGGAAGAAAAACAAGCAACTAAACCAAAGCAAGTAACCAAAGGTGAGAAGTTGTTTATTTAATAATACAATGATAAAAATTTTACAAAGAATTATGATTATGATTATAAGATTCTAATCAATATTTATTCAAGTATTTATTGCACCCAAATTTCACTGACCCATATTTAAAAAAAAGCACCATTCCATATTAGTAATTAACATTTTAGTTTATGTGACAATGTAAAACTTAACACACAAAGAACATTTTGTACAAATGTAACCTTCTACTTTTAATAAGACACTAAATTACATATAGTCAAAATAACCTGTGCTAAACAAATATTATCTTACAGATATATGGAACAATACATGGTGATAAATAACATGCTATCATTAATAAGCTTTATTGTTTTGTTTTCATTTAGCCTACAACACAAGGATATTAAATAATACAATGAAATTAATGTTTGAGCCAAATTTATGAAGCAAAAAAATGAATGCTATCAAAATATGTATACTGCATACTATATGAACTGTCCTAGTACCCAGAAGGTTAGGATATTAAATTAAGATCACTGAAAGAAAACCAGTTTTGACCTTTCAACTTATCATTAAGTGTGTATCAATACACTGCTTTCATTTTAAACTTGTAAGTGGACATGTACTGTAGGTTGTTTGTCAAAGATGTACTATTGAACTGAGATTTTCACATTTATTGTAATTGAATACAGTTTTTTCTGTTGCCAAAAATACAGTTTTGATGTAAAGTTCATGGAAGTTGACAGGATTTCACAGGCAAAAGTGATTAATGGATGACTTTTTAAAACACTCAGTATCTGGAACAGAGAAAAATTGTTAGATGGTAGTAACTCATGACAACTACAGTTGTGTAAACTTATCTGAAGTACATCTATCTTGCTGTAATTAAACAAAATTATGCAAATGGTTTAATTTGACCACTAACGGGCAAAAAAATCCTCAGTAATCTGTCTTATTATTTTTGTGAACACGTGTTCAAGACTGCCAGCTCCTGCAGCAGGAAAATATTACCATATAACCACTAATCCACCTCCATGCTTGACCGTGGCATGAGCCTTCTTTAACAGGGCTGGTCGCGTCCTGCCACTGAAGCGGACTGAACCCAATATGCTGGATGCCTAACCAAAGTAGAACAGTACTGGACTAAAGAGGCACAAACAAATAGGTAATGACAAAGTAAAAGGTGGCTAATGTAATTAAAACCAATAAAAGAAACAAGAGAAGCCACGTAAAACCTGCACCCTAAAGTATAGTAGATGCGAAAGAACAGATGGACAAGCCCATTAGTTTAGTAGGGGGAATTCCACTCCACACACACACCACACACTCACCCAGAACAAATGCTATCCTTAGGGAGGCAGCTACCCTGTCCAAAATCCTGTCTGTCTGGCATATTCAAGTTGACCCCTCCTGTGCTCCTTGGTCAAGAGTGGTGTGCATTGTGGAGTCCAGCCATCAAATCCTTGGTTGTTAAGTGATTACCGGGCAATATTCCAAAAGGTGTCTCTAGGAATGTTCAAGGTCTTGGAAATCCTCTTATGCCCACTGCTCTTTTAGAACAATAAAATGATCTAATCTCTCAGCTTTTGTGACAGCTCTTTAATTTTACTATTGACGCGACATACCATGAACACATCTCTGGGTGGTGTTTATATGACAGATCACAGCTGAAGCAATTTAAGACTGGTTATTGAGTTTCCAGTAGTTTAATCATGTCATAACTAGGGCCCTACTAAATGGAAGATACAATACACAGCACAACCTACCTTAATACTTTAATTTAGAGTGTAAATCCAGTGACTGCATTACACTTCGACATAACGGACATTTAGACTAACTAATTGCTAACTGAATTGCCGTAGGATTGCTAGGACTGCCTCATAGTGCAAATTAAGCAGTAAATGTGAGACACTTGAACACTACGTGAATGAAAAATGTTAAATCGCATACAATTGCATATTTCACTGGAAACAGCATGTTTCAAGGTCTGTAATGCAATTTTTACGGTCGTCAATTAGGTAGGGCCTTAGACATAACCCAACTTCAGATCATACAGACTAGCAGTAGGTTTTAGGCTCAGCGGTATTACTTAGAGGTTAAATAATTGTGACATGTCAATATAAACAGAATATCTTCTAATCCTTAAAAACTCTAAAATACTATATAATTCAATGTATTTGTTAATTTGCTTTGTCA
This sequence comes from Trichomycterus rosablanca, assembly GCF_030014385.1. Classification (NCBI taxonomy): domain Eukaryota; kingdom Metazoa; phylum Chordata; class Actinopteri; order Siluriformes; family Trichomycteridae; genus Trichomycterus; species Trichomycterus rosablanca. The sequence goes on from NC_085994.1 coordinate 6,379,333, forward strand.
TTTAACAGATAAAGAGTTCATTTGAAGCTAAAATCTAGATCTACAGACACACATAATGTTATAATTAAGTATGCTGTTCACTTACTGGGATATACTGCATCCTGATGTATGCACGTAATTGCCCGTATACTGAATATCACAGCGCAGTATGTTGTTGCTAATGTCTGACTCAGGAACCTGGTAAGTTGGATTCACAGTAATCTGCAACACAAGCACATTAAGTTCATTAAACTGTAACTGATAGATTGTATACTGTAATCTATATTTTTCCATGTAAATGTATCTAACCTTAAGAATGTACTTTCCAGGTTTGACATCAGTAATGTCAATCCACTGGCAGTCAATGTCTGCATTGTAGGTATCATAACATCCAGGGCTCAAACCCTATTATATAAACAAATGTAGGTTTAAGATATGTTAATAGTTAAAAATGGTTAAACAGTTCTCAACCTTTTTTTCTCTTAGACTCTCCTGAGTTCAAAAGAAGAAACTCTGGGATGCCCTCGAGTAAGCATGACAAAAGCTGTTGCTGAACCCATTATGAAAGTAAATACCTTAGTATTTTCTGATTTTGGTTGATGTAGTCAGTTTACTGGGTCTGTTTCAGCGGGATCTGCATCTACAACTAAATCAGAATCATCTGTAGTCGCCATCCATTGACTTTGCACTTTAAAAGTGGGCAAATCAAATATTTTCCAATCTCAAACACCCACCGTTGGCTATCGACCTATTGATTTTCCCGTCCCATCACTGACTTTATCACAGACTGGACTGAAAAATGAAGAACTATTTTTTTCTTATCAATCTTAGTTTAAATTATTTTGTGTATGTATGGTTTATGTAAGTCCAATTCATTCAAATTATTCTCCTGGTCACCCAGAGAGGATGGAGGTCCCTGCTGAGTCTGGTTCCTCTTAAGGTTTCTTCCTGTAATTTTAAGGGGGTTTTACTATTTCACAGTTGCCCTTGGCTTGCTCAACAGGGTTTTTTTTTTTTTTTTTTTTTTTTTTTAAATTTTCTCCCCAATTTTTCTCCCAATTTTTAGCGCTTCCAATCTGTCTTCCGCTGCTAACAGGCACACCAGACCTGCATCCAAGGAGAGCACGCCGCTGCCCCACGCCTTCTTTACACGTGTACAGCCCTCCTCTTCTCGTCCGTGCATTCTGCACGGGCGTCTCTTCTGCAAATCAGGGTCCTTACACAGCCCACCCACATATAGTCCGGTCCCCCACCCTGCAGGCACTGCCAATTATGCCCGCCAGATGGCGCCCAGCCGACCGGTGGCAACACCGAGCCTCGAACCGGGAGGTTCAGAAACTCGGTGCTGGTGCGTCAGCGGAATATCCCGCTGCGCCACCTGGGCGCCTTCAACAGGGGTTTTTGGTCTGTTGGTCCTGGATGCTGTAAAGTTGCTTTGAGACAATGTCTATTGTAAAAGACGCTATACAAATAAACGTGTGAAAGGACTCGGACTGCCCCGCTTGTGGATCAAACCCAGGACCTTCTTGCTGTGAGGCAACAGTGCTACCCACCGAGCCACCATGCCGCCCTGTTATAAGTCAAGTCAAATTTATTTGTATAGCGCTTTTTACAATAGACATTGTCTCAAAGCAACTTTACAGACTCCAGGACCAACAGACCAGAAAACCCTGTTGAGCAAGCCGAGGGCGACAGTGGCAAGAAAAAACTCCTTAAAAATACAGGAAGAAACCTTGAGAGGAACCAGACTCATACTTCTTGGGTGTTTAGATGATACTTTCTCCTCTTTTGTGTTGAGCAAGCTTCTCCACTCACAAATGAATGTTTATAAAAAATCTTTGCTAGTGCAGGTTTTCATCACACATCATTTTCTTTAAGCAGAGCTGTTGTTAAGAGACCATCATGAGATTAAATAGGATATAGGAAAATTACACACCTGAGTGTGAGATGTGCAGGCGTACCGTCGATAATAGCCAGGATCACAGGACGTATCCTCCAGGCAGAAGCTGGCTTTGTGGCCTTCAGCTACTTTGCTTTGAGTGGATGCATCCAGCAAATCATAATGACAAAACTCATCCATACTGTGGTAGTGTCTGGACAGAGCCAAAAAGTTTCAACATTATTAAAGCATTTATACACTGGAAGCACTGGATTACACACTGGTCAGGGCATCAGTCTGTTCATAACAGTGTATCATATAATCACTTAGTTATTTATACATGGGAGCTTGGCAAGGTAAGAAGTTACCAAAACACATCAGTAGAAATAATGAGTGCATGCCAAACAGAGGTGAGCCCCACCAACATGGCCTGCTACACTAGCTGTGAGGTCTTAATGTGTACAGTGTAAGCAACAGAATTGGGTGTTATTCTTATTTATCTTTTTATAAATATCATAGTATTTATTATACATATTTACACACATTTACACACACTCACACTTGTGTGACACCTGATTTAAAGTCAATGGAGAACTTTTAGTACTGTAATGGGTGATTTACAGCATGAATGAGCAACTAACAAATCTGAATGATTAAAAAAACCTCAATTTTTTTATTTAAAAAACCTTCTATATACAGTACTAAAATACCGCTTCACCCAGGGAGTATTTTGCAGTAAATTACAATAGTGGAGGACCCGTACAGTGGTGGACCATTGCCTTCCTAGAATGGATTGATTACTCACTGGTGACAGCTGTGCCATTCCCATGCATAGCGTGGTCTACTTGGGAGAAAGTCAGCAGTCCCTTGGTTCTTCACCCGCTGAGGAAACCTGAGCAGCACGCGTGTATCATAGTCCCGTGCATGTGCAGCAGAGCTGTCAGAACAAACACTTTTTAAATGCATCTAAGCTTCCAATAATGGATTACATGCAATTATTGTACTGAACTAGAAATAAGACATGTTTAAAATATCAAATGTTACAGAAGTCAAACGTATATATATATTATAAACATTTAAGTGACACGTACAGCAAATTTGCCCCGTCCTGTTTTTATTTAGTATGGTCAAATTATTTATTTAAGATCTTAAATAAAAAAAAACACTAAGACATTCATTCATTCATTAATTGTCTGTTTTACCACTGCTTTATCCTGTTCAGGGTCACAGTGGGTACAGTTTACTGGGTGAAAGGTATAGGAAACACCCCGGACATGTTGCCAGTCTATCACTGGGCAAACACACACATTCACAATGTAATATCTCCAATTAACCTGACTGCATCTTGTTACATAACTTAATAGCACTGTACGTGTACAGACCACGCCTCCTAGTGACTATAGTGAATACTGTAGTCAATGTGCCACTTACTGAACAGAAAAAGTTACTACTATAAGCCAAATAATTAATGTACATTATGGACAATGTATAGGTACAGTTTATTCAAAATAAATAATATATTTAAAAAGATTAGTATTATTGCTTTTGTTTTCTTCTAGCAGTGCATTTTCAATAAAAATAGAATTTTGCCAAGAGCTTCTTGTTGACTAAAGCCAGCTCTGGTCCTCCTTTTAATGCAGGTACATTGTAGTAGTAGCCTAAAATATTTATAAAATATAAATGCTTATATATTTATAATAAGTAATGTTGCATGCACTTAAAAATGTAATGCCAAATGTATACCAAAATAGACACTATATGCTTATCTGATAGTAAATTGTGGCTTATAACAGTACCAACCTTGTCAAGCAGTTTTCCTCGGCTGCACATCTAAGACTGTACATCGGTACCTTCTGTATGTAGGTAGAAGTTTGCACATAATATGCATCTGGAATTAGATCTGGAAGACCTGTTGATGATGAAGATGTGAGTACTTCTTATAATCATAAAATGTTTACTGTTTATACATCCAGTTGCAGAAAGAAGATGCGAAACTCTATGGAATGATCTGACTTTTTTACTTTTAATGTTGACATAATAATAGAAAAACACATTTTGCCTAATCAAATAAGACACACACAACTGTACTTGTTAAGCATATATGAATATGAATATGAATATGAATCTTATTACATTATGTTGTTAACCTTTTGGTGAAAAAAAAAATTCAGTAATGTGATGACTTTAAAGGAGTAGCTTGTAAACATATCTGAACCATGTCCTAACGTTGTATATGACTTCTGAACAAGAATTGCAGAGCTACAAACTCAGTAATGAAGACCTGTGTTCATCAGTCATACTTCAATCTAAGCAGTACTTAAGGAGGTAAAAAAGGAACTAAAGAGCTACCACAAAAGAAGTACAAACACGTTCAATCATGTGATGAACATAGAAAATAATAGCAAGATTGATGTAAATATTAACCACTTATTTAAAATTACAGATGTGTTAGAAATTAAGGCTGTTTGGATAAGGCACTGAACACAACCACCATAACCTCATCCAGCTTGCATATATTGAGAGAACAGTTGAAGGTATAGGTCCATCACCTAATGCAAAAATAAAATAAAGTAATGTAGCAACAATTACTCAATAGATATAAGTAAATAAACAGAATTGATGAAAACGAAGTAGATTAGTAATTTGTAATGGCCACATTAGAGTCTAAACGTTAACATAATTAAGATGTTATCATCACAATTACACATATTGCTTGGATGGAATTAGTATCAGTGTTAATGTGTAAAGCCTTGACACTGAAATTGAAAAAAAATGGTGTAAAACAATAGCCAACAATAACAAAAATTAATTGACTATGTTTTAGTTCAATTAAAAGTGTTTTCATTTTATATGCTGCACTGTTTTATGATTTATTTAAAGATTTATAAATTATGGTATAATGGTATAAGCTTTTTCTTGCAGCAGGTAAATCCTCTTACAGAAGCTCTTACCATGCTGAAAAAATTGGGTTCCATAGCCGGGTCTGGCTCTGCTCCTGTGTCGGGGTCTGTAGTAGAAATCGTAGTAGTTGTAGTACGGGTTATAGGGGTCGTTGTGGATGGATTTGTAGGGATCGTATGGATCATCTCCGACCATCACGTCTCTGTCTGCAGGTCGCGTCGTGGATTCAGGTTGCGGAATCCGGTTAGAGTCGGTGTGAGCGCTCTGCTGCACTGGAGCAGTCTGGTTTGATTCTCGGACAGTAATCACTGGTTTGTTTTCTCTCTCTTTGGCTCTTCTCCTCGGAGGCAGATACTGAGAGCCACGGCTCAGCAGGTTAAACGCGCGGCCGTTGCCGCTCCATTGTATCGCCAGCCGTGAAGCACCTGCCGGAGCCGGAGCCGCACGCACCCTGTCTGCACCTACTGCTGCTGCTGCTCCGGAGTCAGAGCGATCCTGACCGACAGCAGCTTGCAACACGCACAAAACCACAACAACTATAAACAAAAAGTCCCTCATTTTTTCACACTAGTTCTCACAAATGAATTTCACACCAGGTGTTTGAATCAGAGGGAAAAGCGCGCACATCCCATGAGAAGGCGCATCTCTGTGGTAGGTGCATTGGACTGGTTTGAAACCCCCACACACCTGAGAGTCCCATTCAGGCCAGTGTAGTTTTTGTTCTGGCAACCTAGTTTTTTTTCTGCAGGGGGTTTCGCAGGGAGGGGTGGATTTTAAAAGTTCTTGGACTGGTTCCAAAGTTGTATGTGACTGGCCATAAACAAAACCTGCAAAGTAATAACTAAAGCACACTGAGATGCTGCAGCTCTTCATCATGAAATCATTTTTCCATCATTACACAAGTAAAATCCACAGTATTTAAGTCTGTTTAAGGCCCTTAATCCATTAGTGTCATATATTGTGCAATATAATAACCCATTTTTAATGGCAGACGGATCTGAACTGCAGGCAGGCCCTTTTAGCACCTTCACCCTCTTACTTCAAAGCTATGCAGCTGTATGGCCATAGAAATGTGGCGTTGTGTTGTTTTGCTAAAACAAGCAGGGACAATGTCTAAAAAGAATACTATGATAGATTCTGGCTTTCGGGATGGCCCTTATCCTCTTTGGCTTGGAGAACATGACATCAGTTGTGTGAAATGTGGACTCATCAGACCACAGCACTCCACAAATGTTACCATTTTGCATCAGTACATCTCAGATTAGTTTGAGCCCAGAGAAGATGAAATGCTTTTGGATGATGCTGATGTATGGCTTTTACCTGTTTTATACCTGAGTCTTAACTTTACATTTTAAATGCAGTGACAAACAGTGTCTGAGGCCATGTAGTAACATTCATTATAAGTCATGAGTCAATATTCAATATTTTCAGTCAAGGCAGATCTGGGTGTTATTGTATTACTGTTCCTCTGAACAATCAATTTGGGTTACATCCCAACCTTGGTAAAAGACCACTGTTGCATGTAGTTTTTAATGGCTGCATTCAAACTAGCTCCTTTTAATATGGGCACAGAAAACTCATCCCCTGCAGTCAATCAAAGAAATAGATCAAATTCACCTGCTTTATAGTGTTTCAAAACAGAGCAACTTAAATATTTTAAAAACTGTTAATTTACACTTTTATTTTCACCATGTCCCATCTTGTTTGAGTCTATTTAAGACAATAAATTAATTCATTCATTGTATGCTTTACCACCACTTTATCCTGGTCATGGTTGCGGTGGGTCCGATTGATAGGCATAAGGCATGAAACACCTGGACAGATTACAGACTCACACACACAGCAATTTAAGTAGCCAACAGGACCAAAAGTACATAGACACCTGACTACAGGTAGACGACCTGAACATCCAAACACTTGGAATTAACCTGGAGAATTAGGTAGGGCCTTAGTCATTTATGATTTTGATATGATTATAGTTACGGTTAATCATAACATTTATTTATTTCATAAATAATAAAATATCACATTAATATTAAAATATTTGCATTTATGAACTAGCTGTCTTTTCAAAACCATGACATATAACACAAGTTATTCTGTACTGTAGGTGTTCTCTCTTTTTAATATAATATTTTTGCAAGACATGAGTTTTTAAGCAGTAAGAATTTTTTTTAACTACTATTGACTGTTTTATCATAAGCTCGTAAACCCTCTTCAGTACTGTGGTAAAGCTCATTCTGTCCTCTGAATAAGCTCTTCACTGAAAGGACATTTTGTTAAGAGAGAACATCGTGTTCTTAATAATTTCTGATCCTTTAGTATTTTATGTCCACTTGCTACACATCCAACAGAGCCGATTGCTGCATGAAAGCTTCCCTAATCACTGAGCATGTGTTCTGTTAAAGACACATTCCTCTCCAGCTCTCCTGCTACTATACTGTGTGCTTAGAAAACTTTAGGGCTTTCTAAGTGGAATCATATGCAAAAGTTGGACCCTTATGGGATGGTCTACCCTATTAAAATCAAATAAATGGTCTCCTGTTACCAGATGGTGCTGGGGACACTTTTACTTGGTAGCAGCGTGAAAGGGCAAATACTGAAGTACATATACAGTGGTAGGAAAAAAAGTAATTGCCTCTTATACCCCGATCAGCAATAACATTAAAACCACCTCCCTGTTTCTACACTCACTGTCCATTTAATCAGCTCCACTTACCATATAGACTACTTTGTAGTTCTACAATTACTGACTGTAGTCCATCTGTTTCTCTGCGTGCTTTGTTAGCCCCCTTTCATGCTGTTCTTCAATGGTCAGGACTCTCCCAGCACCACCACAGAGCAGTTATTATTTGGGTGGTGGATCATTCTCAGCACAGCAGTGACACTGACATGGTGGTGGTGTGTTAGTGTGTGTTGTGTTGGTATGAGTGGATAAGACACAGCAGTGCTGCTGGAGTTTTTAAACACTTCACTTTCACTGCTGGACTGAGAATAGTACACCAACCAAAAATATCCAGCCAACAGCACCCCATGGGCAGCATCCTGTCATAGACCACATCTACAAGGTGGACCAACCAGGTAGGAGTGTCTAATAGAGTGGACAGTGAGTGGACACAGTATTTAAAAACTCCAGCAGCGCTGCTGTGTCTTGTCCACTCATATCAGCACAACACACACTAACACACCACCACCATGTCAGTGTCACTGCAGTGCTGAGAATGATCCACCACCTAAATAATACCTGCTCTGTAGTGGTCCTGTGGGGGTCCTGACCATTGAAGAACAGCATGAAAGGGGGCTAACAAAGCATGCAGAGAAACAGATGGACTACAGTCAGTAGTTGTAGAACTACAAAGTGCTTCTATATGGTAAGTGGAGCTGATAAAATGGACAGTGAGTGTAGAAACAGGGAGGTGGTTTTAATGTTATGGCTGATCGGTGTAAGCTGACGTAAATGAAAAACTTGTAGTTCTCTTGACAAATGTTCATGTGCACTGTTATTTAACCCCCAGCCTCCGTGCTTTGTAAAACATCTTTTTGCCTTGATAGCCTCTAACAAGTGATTTTGGTAATGGCTAACAACCTTCAGATGCCTCCTGAATGGAATTTTCACCCATTCTTCTGATGCAAAAGCTTCCAGCTCAATGAAGTTTGACGTCTTTCATGCTGCAACTGCTTTCTTTAAATCCCACTAAAGATTTTATAAGATTTAAATCTGGGCACTGAGAAGGCCATTCCAGAATATTCCAGGACTGATTCCTTAATCAAGCTTTGGTTGACTTGAAAGTGTGCATGAGAACATTGTCTTGCTGGAAAGTCCAATTATCTTGAATGAATGCATACTATATGGCCAAAATTGTGTAGACCTTTGACCTTAAGCTTGCTGGACATCCAATTCCAAAACACGGATCATGATCATTGATTATGAAATCTAAAAATCTCAAATGGATATTAAATATGATCATATTTAATATGATCTGTTTCTAAGAATTTATTAAAACACATTGACACTGTCCACAGTAAGGCAAGCTTTACATCACTGTAGGCTCGGTGACTGATGTGCAGGAAAGAAGCCCGTGCTCCTGCTTTGTCTGTGCCACTAACAACAATAATCAGATGACCTTTAATATCCTGAATTTAGGGCCGCTCAGGTGGCGCAGCGGTAAAACATGCTAGCACACCAGAGCTGGGTTTCCGAATACATCGTATTGAATCTCAGCTCTGCCATCCGGCTGGGCTGGCCGGCTGCATGAACAACGATTGGCTGTTATGATCATAGGCCCTCATAACTGGTGCAATTACGACCCCTGCTGGCTGATTGATGGCGCCTGCACAGGGCTGAGGAATAATGCTGATCAGGGTGTGTCTCTCTGTGCACAGTGCTGATCGGTGTATATGAACTCGACTCGTGGGGGTAAAAAATGCAGTCTGTACTGAGCACGTGTCGGAGGGGGCGTGTGTCAGTTGAGAAGCATGCTCAGTCAGTGGTGGAGGGTTGAATTAGTGGAGGATGCAAGATTAGGGGAGAAAATTGGGGGGGGTAAGGTTGGAAAAACAGAAAATAACATAAAGCTTGCTTGGCTGTGGAGAGTGTCACATATGTTTAAACAGCTTTTAATTTTATTGGGTTTTGAGATTCCTCAATAATTTCATGATACTTACATTTGTGACATTTATCTGAGCAATGAAGTAAGTATACGTTCAAATCATTCAGTCACAGACAAAAGCAGTTTTCTCATTTTTAAAATCGCAGAACGTACATTACCATGATGTACGTGTCTTTTACAATTTTATGCAAAATGTTTGATTTACCTGTATGTTTGTATTTTACATATCACATGTAGAATGTATGAAACTATTTGTTTAAAGCATTTGGGTTTAATATGGGTGACAAAGGGAATAACGGCTATGTGTACCATAGTAGAGGGAGGAGAAATCATGAGTTTCCAAACACTAAAAGAACGTTTAGAGAACCAAGATTGTTATAGATATCTTAAAATCAGAAATTATTATGACCAGAAAGTGAAGAGGGGCTGTGGGGACAAGCAAACTGGCTTAGTAGAACGGTTAATTAAAGCATATTCATCTAAGGATGAAGCATGTTATAAAACCATTTCCAAGATTTATAAAGCCCTTATGAGCATGAACACACACTCATCAGACTATGTGAAACAAAAATGGGAAAGAGAAGGAGTAATGAGAATTACAGATGAGGAATGGACAAATATGTGGAGATTTCAATGGAAAAGCACCAAATCTATTTTTTTTTGTATTTTGTTGGAAAAATACCATGAGATTCTTTGTTACACCCCAGCAGACAGCTCATATAGATGCTAATGCCCCAGTATGCTGGAGGAAATGTGGATGCCAAGAAGCAAACCACTATCACATTTTTTGGGGATGCCCAATTATTCAAAATTTCTGGGATGACATAAGGGAAGCGCTACAGCACATACAGTATTTAGAAGGGAGATTCCTATATGTAGTAAGGTATTATATTTGGGATGTATTCACCCTGATATAGGACAAATAGATGAATATTGGCTGTTCTTTTAGCAGCTAGTAAAAAGGCACCAGGAACTAAAGAAATGTATTTCATGAAGAGGATAACTTTCTCGGTGAATATTAGAATGGATGTATTCAAAAAGCATTGGAGTAAATGGATAAAGTATCTAGAAGAAATGAGACCAGATGTGATAACAACAATATGTGTAGAAAGTAAAGACTAAGGGGTTTATTTGACTATTTGACTTTGACTGTTTTCCTAAACTTGAGAAATGAAATGTTCACTATAGAAGCACTTCTGTAAGTCGCTCTGGATAAGAGCGTCTGCTAAATGCTGAAAATGTAAATGTAAATGTTTATTATTTTAATCACAATGGAATTCTAATGTATGACTGTTTATGTTAGATTCAATTATATAAGAGTGCAATGTATTCCCTGAATGTACATAGTTTAATGTTCTTAAAAGAAAGAAAAAAAAGGTTAAAGGAACTGTATTGAAAAAGCTTATGTGTTTTGCTTGTAATGCCTTTATAAAAATACAAATAAAAAAGCATGTGGGTTTAGCTACTAGGTCATGTGCAGCAGGGCATCGTCTCCAATAGCTTTAACAGCTTTCCACTTTGGAAAGAGGGCAGGGAATTCTTCTGAATGGGGCATGTTTTATACGCTGTGTAAAGATCAAAGTGAAAGCTCTTTACCACACTTAAGGTATTTGCTACTAAATCTACAGACATGCACATTGTGTTACAATTAGTTGCAGGTGTGTGACGTTAACCCCGGCTTTAATCTTTGGAATAATGAAGCGGCTCTCCACAGGGATACAGACTGCTAAGACCCCTGTAGGACATATAAAAAAATGGAACCTAAGACAACATAAGATCGTTTTATCCACCATTACTGAAAATGAAAGCACAAAATTAATTTACACTGTGTTAATATTAAATTAATAATTTGAATTCTGTTCAAAAGGGAAAAGGTAAATGCCAATTTACTTGACATATCAGAATCTTAGTTTAGAACTGTTAAAGATCCTCATAATACATAATTTTATTAGTAATAGTTTCATAAGATGCAGGAGTGCACAGTACGTCTAGGTCCATTATAATCTCTTAATGAACGAAGGCTTTATATGCAGTAAACATGTCATGTTTTCTGACAGCCTGGCAGAGTCTTAGCCAGTTCTGTTTACAGTTTGTGAAGCAACGTGGCACTCAGAACACCCAGGCCTACTTTCCAGCCCAGGAAAAAAAGCACTGTTGTCACAACAAAATGGGTGTGCAAAAAAAGAGCCACTTAGCAGCAACTCTTAGCAGCAACTCCCATACAAACTGCACAGTCAGGCTGACACGTACACAACACTGTTTAACAGAAAATCAGTTTGACTGACTGACTCCTAAAAATTAACCCTTCCAGAATCCTTTATTTATGTTTATTTGAGGATCTTTTCTACGATGGTGTATTAGGGCCACTGTAAAAAATATTTTTAAGTTTTGATTTCAAGAATAAAGTTGTATAAGTTTCGATTTCGAGATTAAAGTCGAAATATTATGAGAATAAAGTCGAAATATTATGAGAATAAAGTCGATTTATTTCGAGATTAAAGTCAAAATGATTATGAGAATAAAGTCGAAATATTATGAGAATAAAGTCGAAATATTATGGCAAAAGAGTGAGCAGCCGTCGTAGGCTTGTCAGTTCAGAGAAGCAAGCGCCGAGGGCAGCTTATAATGAGCGTTACTGTGGTTGTCCAATAACCCGCGATTATTTTTTGGTTGTTGTTTGTATTGTACGCTGCCATTCACATGACATGATTGACTAAAACCGTCAGTGCAACCATTTATAGCAATGCCATACGGCTTTAGTTTATCGTACGAGTCCATAAGGCTCGGTTGAAGTACTGGCGATGACGCAGACGTCGAACGCACCGGTGGCGCACGTTCTTCTAAATAAACACAGTTTATTACAAAGCAGTTTCATCGTCCTTATGCTAATAACAAACTGGTGCTGATGTTACAGGAGATTGGGGATTCCTTTCTTTGTGAAACCGATATAAAAGTATAACAAATCATGAACATCCCTCATTTTAACACAAAGAGGTTGCTATGGCCATAATATTTCGACTTTAATCTCGTAATTATTTTGACTTTAATCTTGTAATTATTTCGACTTTAATCTCAAAATCGAAACTTACAAAAATATTTTTCTTTAAAGTGGCCCTAATACACCGTCGTACTTTTCCCATCTCCAACTACATAATACATAATAATCATAAATCCATATGTGCTTTTTAAACATCTCATTTTGAAGCCATCAGCGTTACGTTTGTTTGGTTATTAGGATTTTAACGTCATGTTTTGCACTTTGGTTACATTCATGACAGGAACGGTAGTTACTCATTACACAAGTTTCATCAGTTCACAAGGTTATATCGAAAACAGTCTTGGACAATTTAGTGTCTCCAATTCACCTCACTTGCACGTCTTTGGACTGTCGGAGGAAACCGGAGCACCCGGAGGAAAGCCACGCAGACACGGGGAGAACATGCAAACTCCACACAGAAAGGACCCAGACCGCCCCACCTGGGGATTGAACCCAGGACCTTTTTGCTGTGAGGCGACAGTGCTACCCACTTAGCCACCGTGCCGCCTACCATCAGCATTAATATGTGGAGTCCACTGTGGAGGTACCACTGATGAAGATGGATGATTTAGAGAGACTTATGCTTCAGTCGAGGTGACCTCTTTTAAAGGGAAGTCTCTGGTTATTTAAGCAAGACAATGGCTTCATTCTGCATGCTCTACAACAATGTGGCTTCATAGATGCAGTGTGTATGTTTTTGATTGGCCTGTCTGAAGTCCAAATCTGTCTCCTATTGAAAATGTATGCTGCATCATGAAGAGGAAAATCAGACAATGGTAACCATGGATGGTTAAGCAGCTGAAGTCTCATATTAAGCAAGAATGGGCAAACATTCCACTTGCAACAATTAGTGTCCTCAGTTCTCAAACAATTAAAAAGTAAAATGACTAGGAAAGGTGACACAGGGTTAAAAATGCCTTTGTCCCAACAAGTGTTGGAGGAATTCAATTTTCTCAATCTTTAATTTGGACTTTAGCATATTCTTGTTTCTTTTGTAATTAGTAGAGGTGTATATACTCTACAGTAGGGGTGTCAGTGGTATTTATTTTACCTCATGTAAATATTTAAATTTTTATTTTAGGAATACCTTTTTGCACTCACAAGCCCAGGTAGTCACTCTTGCCAATATCGTATCATACTTTACCTCAGAGTGCTACAAAATCGGACAAGCAAATACATGAATATAATTAAAGACAAGGATACAGCAAATTATTAGATACATTTTAACATAGCAACTCCTACTATCCTTTACTTGGTTATTTAGTTTGCAACCTGAATCATTTAAGTTTTTTTTGCTCCACGATGATGCCATTGATCACCCAAGTTACATGATGTGGCACTGATGTTGGTCAAGAAAGCCTCAACTGATGTTAATTCCAGAGCTGTCCACTGGGGCTGAGGTCAGCTCTCTGTGCAGGCCACTAGAGTTTCTTTAAACTGAGCTTTTCTTCATGTATTTATAAAGCTTGATTTGTGCACAGTCATGCTGGAAAAGGAAAAAAACCTTCCCTAAACCATTGCTGCATAGTTAGAAGCATATAATCATCTTTACATAATTGATTTATTACACCTGTTAGCAATTATTGTGGCTAAAACACAAAGAAATTCAAAATTTTAAAGGGGTGTCACAATACATTTGTCCATATAGTGCATATATTAGAATTTAAGTCTGCCCGGGTAGAAGTGCCTGCCAAATAAAAATATTAATGCAATAAATGTTAATGCAAATACATTGTGACACAGACATTAAAGCTAAACTCAAAACACCTGAAATTTAATTTCTTAAGCATGCAGTAACATGTCAAAGTGAGTTGTTAGATTAATTTGAGTTCCTGTGACATAGTATTCTAATCCAAACTTTAAATCTTACACTACTCTTATCTTACCCTACTCCAGTCTTTAAATCTTACCCTACTCCAGTCCTTAAATCTTACACTACTCCAGTCTTTAAATCTTACACTACTCCACTCTTTAAATCTTACTCTACTCCAGTCTTTAAATCTTACACTACTCCACTCTTTAAATCTTACTCTACTCCAGTCTTTAAGTCTTACTCTACTTCAGTCTTTAAATCTTACTATACTCTAGTACTTAAATCTTACTCTACTCCAGTCTTTAAATCTTACACTACTCTAGTACTTAAATCTTACTCTACTCCACTCTTTAAATCTTACACTACTCCAGTCTTTAAATCTTACTCTACTCCAGTCTTTAAATCTTACTCTACTCCAGTCTTTAAATCTTACTATACTCTAGTACTTAAATCTTACTCTACTCTAGTACTTAAATCTTACACTACTCTAGTACTTAAATCTTACTCTACTCCAGTCTTTAAATCTTACACTACTCTAGTACTTAAATCTTACTCTACTCCAATATTTAAATCTTACTCTACTCCAGTCTTTAAATCTTAAACTATTCCAGTCTTTAAATCTTACACTACTCTAGTACTTAAATCTTACTCTACTCCAGTATTTAAATCTTACACTACTCTAGTACTTAAATCTTACTCTACTCCAGTCTTTAAATATTACACTACTCTAGTACTTAAATCTTACTCTACTCCAGTCTTTAAATCTTACTCTACTCCAGTCTTTAAATCTTACACTACTCTAGTACTTAAATCTTACTCTACTCCACTCTTTAAATCTTACTCTACTCCAGTCTTTAAATCTTAAACTATTCCAGTCTTTAAATCTTACACTACTCTAGTACTTAAATCTTACTCTACTCCAGTATTTAAATATTACTATACTCTAGTACTTAAATCTTACTCTACTCCAGTCTTTAAATCTTACACTACTCTAGTACTTAAATCTTACTCTACTCCAGTCTTTAAATCTTACACTACTCTAGTACTTAAATCTTACTCTACTCCAATATTTAAATCTTACTCTACTCCAGTCTTTAAATCTTAAACTATTCCAGTCTTTAAATCTTACACTACTCTAGTACTTAAATCTTACTCTACTCCAGTATTTAAATCTTACACTACTCTAGTACTTTAATCTTACTCTACTCCAGTCTTTAAATCTTACACTACTCTAGTACTTAAATCTTACTCTACTCCAGTATTTAAATCTTACTCTACTCCAGTCTTTAAATCTTACTCTACTCCAGTCTTTAAATCTTAAACTATTCCAGTCTTTAAATCTTACACTACTCTAGTATTTAAATCTTACTCTACTCCAGTCTTTAAATCTTACTATACTCTAGTACTTAAATCCTACTCTACTCCAGTATTTAACTCTTATACTACTCTAGTACTTAAATCTTACTCTACTCCAGTCTTTAAATCTTACACTACTCTAGTACTTAAATCTTACTCTACTCCAGTATTTAAATCTTACTCTACTCCAGTCTTTAAATCTTACTCTACTCCAGTCTTTAAATCTTACTCTACTCCAGTCTTTAAATCTTACTCTACTCCAGTCTTTAAATCTTACTCTTCTCTAGTCTTTAAATCTTACTCTACTCCAGTCTTTAAATCTTACACTACTCTAGTACTTAAATCTTACTCTACTCCAGTCTTTAAATCTTACACTACTCCAGTCTTTAAATCTTACTCTTCTCTAGTCTTTAAATCTTACTCTACTCCAGTCTTTAAATCTTACACTACTCCACTCTTTAAATCTTACTCTACTCCAGTCTTTAAATCTTACACTACTCCACTCTTTAAATCTTACTCTACTCCACTCTTTAAATCTTACACTTCTCCAGTCTTTAAATCTTACTCTACTCCAGTCTTTAAATCTTACTATACTCTAGTACTTAAATCTTACTCTACTCCAGTCTTTAAATCTTACTCTACTCCAGTCTTTAAATCTTACTCTTCTCTAGTCTTTAAATCTTACTCTACTCCAGTCTTTAATGTAATGTTAAAGAGGTGTGTGAGTTAGCTAGGTCGATGTCTGAGGCAGTAGTGTGCTCTGGCCCCTTACCGATTCGACCCAGTGGCGAAACCTACAGCAGGTTGTTGTCGCTGAACCGCTGGATGTCTAAATGGTGCTCAGAAAACTGCATCGATTTTGTAGATAACTGGTCCACCTTTGAGGGAAGGCCTGGTCTTTTGAAGCGGGATGGTGTCCACCCCACGTGGGAGGGTGCTGCTCGCATTTCTTGCAGCATAGGTGACAGGCTTTACCACCGCGTTAGTGTAGCGGCAGATAGTGTTAAATGACTATCCAGAGCCAAGACCAGGCAGCAGACTAACAGGCCTAACCGACTGTCTGCGAGTCGCCATCGGACGTCACCCGGAATCCTTAGGTCACAAACCATTGAGACTGTGTCTGTTTACCGTGGCAGGTGTAAGCCAAAACAAAATCAAAAAGTATGTCATAATAACTTAATTAAAATTAATCTAAATGAGCATCATGAAAACCCTAGTAAAGTTAAACTAAAGTTAGGACTTCTAAACATCAGGTCACTTGCATGCAAAACAGTAATTGTAAATGAAATAATTACAGATAATTGTCTTAGTGCCCTGTGTTTAACCGAGACCTGGGCTAGACCTGATGAGTATCTAGGTTTAAATGAAGCATCTCCTCCGGGTTACAGTTATGAACATAAGCCACGTCTTAGCGGTCGTGGTGGAGGAATAGCCGCAATTTATGATAAAGACATAGGTCTTACTGTAAAATCAACTCCCATAACAAACTCGTTTGAAGTTCTTATCTCTGACATAACCAATAAATGTTCATCTGATAAAAATAGTATGTTTAAACTGGTTACTGTTTATCGACCCCCTGGTCCTTACTCAGAATTTCTTAACGAATTTGCCGATTTTCTTTCTAAATTAGTCTTATCAACTAAGAAAGCTCTAATTGTTGGTGACTTTAATATTCATTATGAGGATAAGTGTAATCCACTCAAAATTGCGTTTGATTCTATTTTAGAATCCTTAGGCATTACCCAAAATGTAACAGGACCCACTCACCGCTGTAAACATACCTTAGATTTAATACTTACTTATGGTATAAACATAGACAACCTGGAAATTATACCACAGAATGACTTAATCTCTGATCACTCCCTACTAATATATGAAGTGTCCCTGTCCAATAATATACAGCAACCAAATCGTTTTAAATGTAAGCGCACTATTACATCTGCAACTGCAGCAGCGTTCATAAACTGCCTACCAGAATTACCAAATATATCAGCATCAGAACCTAAAGAACTAGATCAGGCAACTCAAAACCTAGAGACCGTACTGCGCACAACCTTAGATAACGTAGCCCCACTCAAAACTAAACTGATTAGGGAGAAAAAACTTGCTCCATGGTACAATGACCACACATGCGCACTTAAACAAGCAGCACGGAAATTAGAACGTAAGTGGCGTCACACTACACTGGAGGTGTATAAGATTGCTTGGAAAGATGCTCTAACTGAGTATAAACATGCACTTATAAAAGCTAAATCTGTATATTATTCATCCCTAATAGAGAAAAATAAAAACAATCCTAGATTCCTTTTTGAGACAGTGTCCAATTTAACTAAAAACGTCAATGAAACTGAATCTAATATACCGCCTGACTGTACCAGTGATGATTTTTTAAAATTCTTTAATGACAAGATAGAAAAAATACGACTTCAGAGTCAGAGTGTGTCACTTGCCAATGTTAAGTATGGACTCACTCCGAGCAGCATTGGTGATAATAGTAACGAGTTAATCCAACTAAATTCCTTTAATCCAATCTCCCAAAATGAACTAACTGTGTTGATTAAATCATCGAAGTCATCATCGTGTATACTCGATCCTGTTCCAACTCGTTTACTTAAAGATTTACTCCCAGCTATTGTAGAGCCCCTGCTTACATTAATCAATGCATCCCTTAGCCTTGGGTACGTACCTAAATTGTTTAAAAGTGCTGTTATTAAACCCCTGATTAAAAAACCTAATCTTGATCCACATGTTTTATCTAATTATAGGCCAATTTCAAACCTTCCTTTTGTCTCAAAGATATTAGAAAAAGTCGTTTCCAAACAGCTATGTTCTTATTTGAATGAAAATTGTATTCATGAAAAATTTCAATCAGGATTTAGACCCAACCATAGTACCGAAACCGCATTAATTAGAGTAGTTAACGAGTTGTTAATGTCTTCTGATAATGGATGTGTCTCTTTTCTTGTTCTATTAGATCTTAGTGCAGCGTTTGATACGGTCGATCATAACATTTTACTGGAGAGGCTAGAAAATACAGTAGGTGTTAAAGGACTCGCACTCTCTTGGTTTCAATCATATTTGACTGACCGCTCTCAATTCGTTTATGTAAATAATAAATGCTCAGAAACTACAAAAGTAAAGTGTGGTGTTCCACAGGGGTCGGTACTTGGACCGCTATTATTTACACTCTATATGCTTCCACTAGGTGAAATTATTCATAAACATGGCATAAACTTTCACTGCTATGCAGATGACACACAGCTGTATATATCAGCCAAACCAAATGATACTGACACAATCAGTAAGATAGAAGATTGTGTAAACGACATAAAAAACTGGATGTCGTGTAATTTTCTTTTACTTAATTCAGATAAAACTGAGGTTTTACTTGTTGGCTCTAAAGCTGCAAGAGACAAGTTGTCTAACCTGGTGCTAAACTTAAACACGTTCTCTGTTACTCCCAGCCCAGATGTAAAAAACTTAGGTGTCACAATAGATTCAGATCTCTCCTTTGATACACACATTAATAATATTACTAGAGTTGCTTTCTATCATTTGCGTAATATCTCTAAAATAAGAAATATACTATCTGTTAATGACGCCGAAAAACTGATCCATGCGTTTATAACTTCTCGGTTAGATTATTGTAATGCTCTTCTAACTGGATGCTCTGGTAGATCCTTAAACAAACTCCAGTTAGTTCAAAATGCAGCAGCTCGAGTGCTAACTAGAACTAAAAAATTTGATCATATCACTCCTGTTCTATCATCTCTACACTGGCTGCCAGTTAAATTTCGCATTGATTACAAAATACTTTTACTAACCTATAAAGCGCTACATGGTCTGGCTCCACAGTATCTGAGTGAGCTTATTAATTACTACAACCCAGCACGTCCACTTCGTTCACAAGATGCAGGGTTACTTATAGTTCCTAAAATTAAAAAGACCAAAGCTGGTGGAAGAGCATTTTCTTACAAAGCTCCACAACTTTGGAATAATCTTCCTGCCTCTGTTCGGTATTCGGACACAGTCTCAATGTTTAAGTCTAAACTGAAAACATATTTATTTTCTCAGGCTTTTGATTAATATAGACAAAGGCGCAGAGCTTGGGGGTTCTTGGTCATAGAAACTTGTGGTGATCAGGGATGTTGGGTCGCTGTCGTTCTGCCTCTCTTGTCCAATCACTCTGGTTTGGGTAGGAGAGGTGGGCGCTGATGTCCTGTGAAAGCCTTCATGACCTTGTTACCTGCTCGCTCTCCCTTTTAGTTATGCTGTAATAATTAGGGCTGCCGGAGTCTAAAACTCTCTGTAAAACTGTTTGTCAACTAGCATTGTACATTATTAACTACATTCTCTGTTGTTTTACCCCGAGGGCATTCTGATGGAAACCTGTTTACCCGCCGAGGTTAAGGATTAAAGTCGAGACTGCCGGGACAACGATGCTGCTCCTGTCAGATGTGACGGGTCTGGAGTAATTGCAACGACAAGAAATCACTACAGACTTTATTGAAGACTAGAGCGGATAACAACTCTATTATTATTTAATTGTTTATTTATCTATTTATTACCACTGTATGACTTTTAGATCATTCAATTCTGTGTTTGTATGATTTGTGTAAATCGTGTATTTATTTAAAGTATCCTCCAGACCACCCAAGAAGGATGGGCCCTGTTGAGTCTGGTTCATCTCAAGGTTTCTTCCTGTAATTTTCAGGGAGTTTTTCCTTGCCACAGTCGCCCTCGGCTTGCTCAACAGGGGTTTTTGTATCTGTTGGTCCTGGATTTTGTAAAGTTGCTTTGAGACAATGTATATTGTAAAAAGCGCTATATAAATAAAGTTGACTTGACTTGACTTTAAATCTTACACTACTCCAGTCTTTAAATCTTACTCTTCTCTAGTCTTTAAATCTTACTCTACTCCAGTCTTTAAATCTTACACTACTCTAGTACTTAAATCTTACACTACTCCACTCTTTAAATCTTACACTACTCCAGTCTTTAAATCTTACTCTTCTCTAGTCTTTAAATCTTACTCTACTCCAGTCTTTAAATCTTACACTACTCTAGTACTTAAATCTTACTCTACTCCAGTCTTTAAATCTTACACTACTCTAGTACTTAAATCTTACTCTACTCCAGTCTTTAAATCTTACACTACTCTAGTACTTAAATCTTACTCTACTCCAGTCTTTAAATCTTACACTACTCTAGTACTTAAATCTTACTCTACTCCAATATTTAAATCTTACTCTACTCCAGTCTTTAAATCTTAAACTATTCCAGTCTTTAAATCTTACACTACTCTAGTACTTAAATCTTACTCTACTCCAGTCTTTAAATCTTACACTACTCTAGTACTTAAATCTTACTCTACTCCAATATTTAAATCTTACTCTACTCCAGTCTTTAAATCTTAAACTATTCCAGTCTTTAAATCTTACACTACTCTAGTACTTAAATCTTACTCTACTCCAGTATTTAAATCTTACACTACTCTAGTACTTAAATCTTACTCTACTCCAGTCTTTAAATCTTACACTACTCTAGTACTTAAATCTTACTCTACTCCACTCTTTAAATCTTACACTACTCCAGTCTTTAAATCTTACTCTTCTCTAGTCTTTAAATCTTACTTTACTCCAGTCTTTAAATCTTACACTACTCTAGTACTTAAATCTTACTCTACTCCAGTCTTTAAATCTTACACTACTCTAGTACTTAAATCTTACTCTACCCAGTCTTTAAATCTTACACTACTCTAGTACTTAAATCTTACTCTACTTCAGTCTTTAAATCTTACACTACTCTAGTACTTAAATCTTACTCTACTTCAGTCTTTAAATCTTACACTACTCTAGTACTTAAATCTTACTCTACTCCAGTCTTTAAATCTTACACTACTCTAGTACTTAAATCTTACTCTACTCCAATATTTAAATCTTACTCTACTCCAGTCTTTAAATCTTAAACTATTCCAGTCTTTAAATCTTACACTACTCTAGTACTTAAATCTTACTCTACTCCAGTATTTAAATCTTACACTACTCTAGTACTTAAATCTTACTCTACTCCAGTATTTAAATCTTACTCTACTCCAGTCTTTAAATCTTACTCTACTCCAGTCTTTAAATCTTAAACTACTCCATTTTTTAAATCTTACACTACTCTAGTACTTAAATCTTACTCTACTCCAGTATTTAAATCTTACTATACTCTAGTACTTAAATCTTACTCTACTCCAGTCTTTAAATCTTACACTACTCTAGTACTTAAATCTTACTCTACTCCAGTATTTAAATCTTACTCTACTCCAGTCTTTAAATCTTACACTACTCCAGTCTTTAAACCTTACTCTACTCTAGTATTTAAATCTTACTCTACTCCAGTCTTTAAATCTTACTCTACTCTAGTATTTAAATCTTACTCTACTCCAGTCTTTAAATCTTACTCTAATCTAGTATTTAAATCTTACTCTACTCCAGTCTTTAAATCTTACTCTAATCTAGTATTTAAATTTTACTCTACTCCAGTCTTTAAATCTTACTCTAATCTAGTACTTAAATCTTACTCTACTCTAGTATTTAAATCTTACCCAGGGGCCCAGACTTAATACTTAATCCGTCCTTGCTTACTCTACTCCAGTCTTTAAATCATACACTACTCTAGTCTTTAAATCTTACACTAGTATTTAAATCTTACTCTTTTCCAGTCTTTAAATCTTACACTAGTACTTAAATCTTACTCTTTTCCAATCTTTAAATCTTATTCTTTTCCAGTCTTTAAATCTTACTCTACTCCAGTTTTTAAATCTTACACTAGTACTTAAATCTTACTCTACTCCAGTCTTTAAATCTTATTATTTTCCAGTCTTTAAATCTGACACTAGCACATAAATCTTACACTAGTACTCAAATCTTACTCTACTCCAGTCTTTAAATCTTACACTAGTACTTAAATCTTACACTAGTACTTAAATCTTACACTACTCTTCTTACTCTACTCCAGTATTTAAATCTTACACTACTCTAGTCTTTAAATCTTACACTAGTACTCAGATCTTACTCTACTCCAGTCTTTAAATCTTATTCTTTTCCAGTCTTTAAATCTTACTCTACTCCAGTCTTGAAATCTTCTTTTTTCCAGTCTTTAAATCTTACACTAGTACTTAAATCTTACACTACTCTAGTCTTTAAATCTTACACTAGTACTTAAATCTTACACTAGTAATTAAATCTTACTCTACTCCAGTATTTAAATCTTACACTACTCTAGTCTTTAAATCTTACACTAGTATTTAAATCTTACACTACTCCAGTATTTAAATCTTACACTACTCTAGTCTTTAAATCTTACACTAGTTTTTAAATCTTACACTACTCCAGTCTTTAAATCTTACACTACTCTAGTGTTTAAATCTTACTCTACTCTAGTATTTAAATCTTACACTAGTATTTAAATCTTACTCTACTCCAGTCTTTAAATCTTACTCTACTTTAGTCTGAAGTTTGAGTAGGTTGCCATCTATTGATATGTTCCCTCATTACAACAGAAGAACGTTTAAAGAACAATGTAACCTTTCATGTCCACAAAAAAACTAAAACCCTGTGATTAGAGCTTAATGCTTTTACTCCAGCTTTGCCAGCAAGATATTTCTAAATATTAAGGATTTTAAACAAAGGTTAAAAAAAGGTTATTGTATTTTTTGTACTGATTACAAGGCAAAATCGTTTGACAGTTGATTTTATCTGGGCTTTGCTTTGCATGGGTGCCACAAGGTGCCAATATGATGATATATCATTTCTGTTAGCAGAGCATGTATAGAACAAAAGAAGATCATGGATGTGTAAGATGCGTTCATGCCCCACTTTTCTTCACTATGGAAATATATGTATATTTGTCTAAATATATCAATTAGGTCTATCATAATGAACAATGTCTAACCAGCAAAATATTTATAATTTTGAACATTTACAGTTCTTTTGTAGGATTAAGTGTTAGATTGATGGTGGTTGATTTCATTCCGTTGTGAATTAATCGCTACATTCTTACAGTATTTAGTCTGCACAAGGTAACATTGTCAATGTAAGTGTACATCTGGCAGCAGAACATGGACAGTGTAGTAACACTAAAAGCATGTTTGTTTAAGAACACGAAAGATCCGATACATCCATCATATACAGTACTTTAAAAACTATTTGCACTATGGACAGAGGTAGCTCAGTGGTTAAGGTACTACACTAGTAATCTGAAGGTTGCAGGTTTAAGCCCCACCACTACCAGGTTGCCACTGTTAAAAGACCTTTAACCCTCAGCTGCTCAAAAATTGTGTTAAGTCATAATTGTAAGTCATTTGGATAAAATGCTCAAAAAGTAAATGCACCACCTGATTTCTTCTATTTTTGACAAAGACAAAGAACACAACATGCAGCTGTTAATTGATTATTCTATTTACTGAATATAAAGATGTATTTTAAACCTATATTATTCAAGTGAAAATAGTACAACCCCAAATCAGAAAGCGTTGGGACAGTATGGAAAATGCAAATAACAAAAAAAAAACCACAGAGTTTCTTACATTTACTTTGACGAGATATTTCATGTTTTTTTGGTCAACTTCATTTCATGTATTAAGAAACATCCATTCAGGCATTTCAGGCCTACAACACATTCCAAAAAAAGTTGGAACAGTAAGACATTTACCACTTTGTAATGTTGCTATTTCTTTTCACCACACTTAAAAGACGTTTTGGCACCGAGGATACATGAAATATCTTGGGTTCAAACTGTCTGCAATCAAAGTTAATGTAAGGAACACTGCATTTTTATTTTATTTGCATTTTCCATACTGTCCCAACTTTTTCTGATTTGGGGTTGTAATTGTTCTTTTAAGTCTAACAACTGATTGTGCCACGCTTGGAAATAAGAACTGCAATCAAACATTTGTGATAACTGTCTAGTGAATCTTTTACATTGCTGTGTAGATCTGTTCCAATTGCTCTAATTAGAATAAATTCTAGAATACATTAGAATAGTTCTAGGACTTTTTTAAAGAAGACGTGTGTTCCAGTTTTGTAATATAAAAAAGCAGGTAAAAGAGTGTTATATTCTTGTGTGCTGCTTCTGTTGCACCACCACAGTATCAGATTTGTCAAAGATGCCAAGCAGTGGAACCGAATTTTAAATATTTTACATTGTTTTCATTTCTTTTAGCACAGCCTCTAGTAGCAAAAAAACAAGGACAACACACACACATATACACACACACACGAACACACACACATATACACAAAAAAAGGAGTCAAAACTTTTTTTTTAATCACTTTGTATTTTACATGTTAAAGTGGAATCTCCCCCCACTGTAAAAATATTTTTTTAAGAGTGCAAAGTGCTAAAATTGACATCATTAAAAACCCAGATCATTTGTAAAATGTATGGTTGTCATTTTCACAGTTGGCTTTTGATTCCTAATGGAATGTGTAGTGTCAAAATTGAATGGCAAGCGATTTCACCATCAAACATACACCGATCAGCCATAACATTAAAACCAACTCCTTGTTCATACACTCACTGTCCATTTTATCAGCTCCACTTACCATATAGGAGCACTTTGTAGTTCTACAATTACTGACTGTAATCTATCTGTTTCTCTGCATGCTTTGTTAGCCCCCTTTCACCCTGTTCTTCAATGGTCAGGACTCCCAGGACCACTACAGAGCAGGTATTATTTGGGTGGTGGATGATTCTCAACACTGCAGTGACACTGACATGGTGGTGGTGTGTTAGTGTGTGTTGTGTGTAAATCTACAAGGTGGACCAACTAGGTAGGAGTATCTAATAGAGTGGACAGTGAGTGGACACAGTATTTCAAAACTCCAGCAGCGCTGCTGTGTCTGATCCACTCATACCAGCACAACACACACTAACACACCACCACCATGTCAGTGTCACTGCAGTGCTGAGAATCATCCACCACCTAAATAATACCTGCTCTGTGGTGGTCCTGACCATTGAAGAACAGGGTGAAAGCAGGTTACAAAGGTATGTGGAGAAACAGATGGACTGCAGTCAGTAATTGTAGAACTTCAAAGTGCTCCTATATGGTAAGTGGAGCTGATAAAATGGACAGTGAGTGTAGAAACAAGGAGGTGGTTTTAATGTTATGGCTGATCAGTGTAGGTTTAAGCACATTATTTCTTAGAGGAGCTGAAGTATTTGTGTAAATGACTTTCTGCCGTGGGCACAATTTAAAACATTTCCCTTTCAATGTGAAACAGTGGTATTAGTCATCAAATGCATCTGTTTGCCATTCAGAGTACATGAACTGTATTTTAAAATATAAGTACAAATCACAAATATATTCGCACTAGGAGTGCATTATTCAGTACAGACGTCAGAAGTCTACAACTATGTCAGGGATTGTACAGAACGCAACATCTTGGTTTTAGAAACACAACCACTTGAAATCATGGCCGCGTACCATTAGAACATTTCATCTTTTATATCTTTGAATAGTGTATACATAAACTATGTAAAGAGATGCTCTGCTGAGGCTACAGTCTATTATAAAGCAAACCTGAATACTAAATCAAGTCAGGAAATATAAAATGCTCTCTAAATAATAATAAATAAATGCAGGACTGTTTGTTACTCACAAAGTTCATCTGAATGGTAGGTCTGGCTCATCTAAACCTACCTAATAAAGTGCTTGCTGGGTATTGTCTCAATCAAAAGTCATCAATTGACCGACAAAAAAGCAACTGGTAAGGCTGGGGAGGACAGATTGTCACTGGGTCTGGGGGGCAGGTCAGATTTTATGAAAATGCTTTATTAAGTCAGGCTGAGGTTTGCAAGAGACCATAATAAGTATGTGACTGGCGTAAGGTCATCTTCTCAGCCAAGCTGAGTCCAATTATCAGCTTGGCTCTACACCTTGTCAAAGCCAGCCCACTCTGCTGAAACCCATTTAAAACCTTTGGAATGTGATGAAGACGAAGGCAGAGATGTTCACAAGTCACAAAATATGAGTCCGAGTCAAGTCACGAGTCTTTAGGCTAGAGTCCGAGTCAAGTCACGAGTCAATATAATATACACAAAACATATATTGCAAGTGTAGTGTAGAAATAAACAAATAATAAGTAAGTTCAGATAAAAAACAACAACAGATTAGCGACTGTATTTTGCCATTTTATTTAGTGCCTTTACTTTCCTAGGTACCAGTTAAAAGCTTAAACCGACTTTTTATTTTCATATTCATTATATATATATAAATATACTGTATATATATATATATATATATATATATATATACATACAGTATATATATATATAATATAATATAATATAATATAATTGTCACAAGTAACTAATGTTGCTGACTTTTGCTGTCCACAAGTCATTTTTTGCGAGTCACGAGTCATTTGAAACAAGTCCGAGTCGAGTCTGAAGTCGCTGTGTGTGCGACTTACGTGCGACTCGGTCCCCATCTCTGGAGGAAGGTGGATGGTCACAAGCCATCAAACAAAGCTGACTTGCATAATTTTTTTGTCCCAAGAGTAGCATAAAGTCACCCAAAAGCACCCAACATGTGAAAGACTGGTGGACATACCAACCAAGAAGCAAGAAAGCTGTGATTAAATATCGAGGTTATTCCACTAAACTTTATAAGTTAAAACAATAGTTTTGTGTTTGAGCTTGTTTTCTTTTAAATTTAGGAGAAATTACGTTAGTAGATTAAGAAGAAAAGAAAGCAAAAATGTTAATTTTACCCAAACACAAATAAATACTAAAAACTGAGAAACAGATAATTTTGCAGTGGTATCTTAATTTTTTCCAGAGCTGTATATAAACCATCAACCAAACACTTGAAATTATGGAATGAAAACAAACACATGGTTAGCTCCCAGATTATTGGTACCCGAAAATGAGTAAAAAGATCTTTAAAAAAATGCTGGAACACCAGAGCTGGGATCGCGAATACATCGTATCGAGCCTCAGCTCTGCCTGCCGGGTGCGCTGAGCAGCCACATGAACAACGATTGGCCTGTTGTTCAGATAGAGGCAGGATATTAAGCCGGATAGGGATTCTCTCATGACTGATGTGACTGCAACCTCTGCTGGCTGATTGATGGAAAGAGTGTGCTGATCAGGGTGTGTCTCTCCGTACACAGTGCTGATCCGCATATGCACTTGTCAAAGTGTAGGTGACAAGATGCACACGGCTGCTGCACACATGTCGGAGGGGGCGTGGGTTAGCTTCGTTCTCCTCAATCAGAGCTGGGGTCGGCATTAGTGGAGAGGAAGCATGACGCAATCGGGCAATTGGACACGCTAAAGTCGGGACAAAAAAAGGGAGAAAATGCATAAATAAAATACAAAAAAAATATGTGTTTGTGGGTCACACGAAAAAATAAATGGATTTTAAGAAAATAAAGTTACATAAAACTGAAATCTGTCTTGGTGCTGGGACAAAAAAGACCTTCCCCAAACTGTTGTCACAAAGTTGAAAGCATATAGTTGATTTTATCTCAATGGGTGTAACTAAAACACCTAAACTTAATCATTAGGAGCAGTAATGACATACATTTTGTGTTAGAAGGTTGATTTAATCCAATAAAATAATCCAATAAGTTGAAGTTATTTAACCACAAATACGTTCTTTCATGACCTTTTTATCCATCTTTTAATAACCGTGTGCTCTGAATGTATTCTTTTCTTTCAAATTTGAATGAGATTTGGTCGAATCACACAAATGCAATAAGAAACATGTACATCCCCTGCAGGCTTTATGATTAACCCCAGTCCCTGATTGGTGATGACTCAGTGGTTGGTTTCATGCTGTTTCGGCAAGATTACAACTTCTGTCATACTTTTTCTATCTGTGACGGAGCCTTTGGCTATAAATTATTTGGTGCTGGCTCTGAGGCCCTTCTGTCAGACGCAGTGAGCACATATCAAGCATCAAATGACAAAACCTGAGGTGATCAGGAGGTTGATAATGGTATTTCTTCTGTCGAAAGGGACCTGCAGGGAAGACACAAGAAGCACATCAGTATGAGTACGACAGCAAAGGCAGATTAGGTTCACAAAAATAGCATTAATGATTGGGTTTTGTGTCAAAAATATACATACAGTAACTAATTAATAATTTGAGTCAGAGATTTTCACAAGTCACAAAATACGAGTCCGAGTCAAGTCACGAGTCTTTAGGCTAGAGTCCAAGTCAAGTCACAAGTAAATATAATATACACAGAAAACAAACAAGCAATCTGTAAGTTCAAATAAAAAACAACAACAGATTAGCAAACTATATTTTGCCGTTTTACTTAGTGCCTTTACTTTCCTAGTCATTGTGTAAATGAATGTAATTTCCATAACAACAAGGTACCAGTCAAAAGCTTGAACTGATACGTTTTGTTTTCATTGCAAAACAAAATCGCGTGATAAATCACGGCACAGCGGCCAAAATCCAAAACACAGCAAAAAAATCATAACCACTGCTCACCTTAGCTTCTGTTCTTTAAGATGCTATTTATTTTATAACCATGTGTCCCATTAGGAATAGAATCCATAATTTTGTAAATGTGCTTATAATTAAAAACCTCCAAACTTTTCCCGGTTGTGAAGTAAAACGTTAACCCGTTAGAAAGCCAATCAAGCGTTTCATTGACACATCATCTGTGTGACGCAAACTGAATAAATACAAATAACAGCATTTCTTACTAAAAATATAAATCAGAAGGTCTGATTGGTTCAGAAAGCGGTTCTTACAATCATTAGCGCCAATTCTGTAGGAGCATTCCATTCACCCCAGTTGTTCCTGTGAAGTGCACTATGTAGGTTATTTCATCATTATAAGTGACATTCCAATTCAAAGGTACGAAAAATTTTCAAGTATTAGCATATTTACAATAATAATTATATATATATATATATATATATACTGTATATATATATATATATAATTGTCACACGTAACTAATGTTAACACATGCTGACACTAGCAACTCTTGCTATTTTTTTCATTTTTTTTGCGAGTCATTTGAAACGAGTCTGAGTCGAGTCTGAAGTTGCTGTGTGCGACTTATGTGCGACTCGGAGTCGCAGACTCGAGTCCCCATCTCTGATTTGAGTGGCTCAGAGAGATCTATAATTTATTTTTATCTTTGTAGATGGTCTTCAAATTGCTCCAGAATTTACAGGAACTTGTTTTAATTGCAGCCACTCCATCTTTTGCATGTCTAAGTAGGTGGAAGAAAGCCAGAGTACTTCAAATTCTTTACAGACAGAAGGCGAGGACTAAACACAGGTCTTCAGGATCAGTGTTGCTGTGGTGGCACTTTGCTGCTATGCAGCTGAGTTGCCTTTAACCCAATCAGCATAAACATGTATTTGTTTAGGTTGGTAAAACAAAACTGCCCTTTTACTAAATGGTTGGGTGCTGTGAAGCAGAATTCACATCCAGTGGTGCCGCCGGCTTTGGTTGAGCGCGCTACAAACACAGTCAGCAATCTGCCACGCTTTAGTCCTTACATAAAAATGGATCTATAGTCATTTATAGACTTACTTAGAAAGTTTGTAAACAAAGGACTGTAGGTTATTTTAACCTATGCTGTTCCATGTGTGGGCGGCACGATGGCCAAGTGGGTAGCACTTGCCTCACAGCAAGAAGGTCCTGGATTAGATCCCCAGGCGGGGCGGTTCGTGTCCTTTCTGTGTGGAGTTTGCATGATCTCCCCGTGTCTGCATGGGTTTCCTCCCACAGTCCAAAAACATGCAATCAGGTTAATTGGAGACACTGAATTGCCCTATAGGTGAATGGGTGTGTGTGTGTGTATGTGTGTCTGCCTTGCGATGGACTGGGGCCCCGTCCATGGTGTTACTGTGTGCCTTGCACCCATTTGAAAGCTGGGATAGGCTCCAGCACTCCCCCCCAAGCGACCCTAATTGGATAAGCGGCTAAAAAGTGAGTGAGTGTTCCATGTGCTACTAAAGGTATCTTGTACGTAATTTCAAAAAATGTGTCATGTTTGGGATTGTCGTTTACGTTTAGAGAAAGGGGGGCATTTGGGATTTTGTAAATGGCCCCTTTCACTACAATATAATTATAAAAACGTAGCAGTAAAGCAATACAAAAAGCTACTAACAAAAAACAAGGACAATCACAGATAAATATGTACCCAAGTAGAAACTAAATAACAAATCAAAGACACGAAAACATCTGCAACCTACACCGATCAGCCATAACATTAAAACCACCTCCTTGTTTCTACACTCACTGTCCACTTTATCAGCTCCACTTACCATATAGAAGCACTTTGTAGTTCTACAATTACTGACTGTGGTCCATCTGTTTCTCTACATATCTTTTTAACCTGCTTTCACCCTGTTCTTTAATGGTCAGGACCCCCACAGGACCACTACAGAGCAGGTATTATTTAGGTGGAGGATCATTCTCAGCACTGCAGTGACAATGACATGGTGGTGGTGTGTTAGTGTGTGTTGTGCTGGTATGAGTGGATCAGACACAGCAGCGCTGCTGGAGTTTTTAAATACCGTTTTTAAATACCGTGTCCACTCACTGTCCACTCTATTAGACACTCCTACCTGGTTGGTCCACCTTGTAGATGTAAAGTCAGAGACGATCGCTCATCTATTGGTGCTGTTTGAGTTGGGCATCTTCTAGACCTTCATCAGTGGTCACAGGATGCTGCCCACGGGGCGCTGTTGGCTGGATATTTTTGGGTGGTGGGTCATTCTCAGCACTGCAGTGACAGTGAGGTGTTTAAAAACTCCATCAGCGCTGCTGTGTCTGATCCACTCATACCAGCTTAACACACACTAACACACCACCACCATGTCAGTGTCACTGCAGTGCTGAGAATGACCCACCACCCAAATAATACCTGCTCTGTGGTGGTCCTGTGGGGGTCCTGACCATTGACGAACAGTATAAAAGGGGGCTAACAAAGCATGCAGAGAAACAGATGAACTACAGTCAGTAATTGTATAAAATGGACAGTAAGTGCAGAAACAATGAGGTGGTTTTAATGTTATGGCTGATCGGTGTACGTTGGAGAAAGTGGCTAGAACAGGGATAGCAAAGCAGTGAAAACAGGACGTCACAGAAACAGAAAAGACAGCGAACCATACCAGCTCGACTATGCACTAACTAAACTAAACCGCCCCAGAAAAGAGACATGGCGCAGCCACTGGTGCAATTTGCTCTCCCATTGCGGTTTTCCTAGAGGATGCAGGCATCTCAAGTCATCTCAAATCAGCAGAAAACCGGACTGGGCTGAGCCCTCTGGCATCACAGCTTCAGAGAAAAGCAAGTGTGTAAACAAAAGAGCTGGCGAGGATGAAATAGAAAATAGCAATATATAGGGGAACTTCCACCTGGAGCAGATCAATGATAAATAGGTGCAGGTGATTTTCAATCAGAAGAGATTGGCAGATCATATGCAACTGAGTTTCTTGGCCTATCTGCAGGTCAAACAAGGCCATAACTATTATTATGTTTCCATGAATGTGGACACTTTTATTTTTTTATTTATTTTTATGCATTTTCTCTCCATTTTCCTCCCGATTTAGAGCACTAAATTTTTGTCTTCCGCTGCTGAGAGATACCAGATTGCATCCGAGGAGAGCACGTCACTGTACACGCCTCCTCCGACACATGCACAGCCCTCCTCTTCTCGCCCATGCCCTCCACACAGACGTCTCTTCCGCCAATCAGGGTCCCTACACAGCGCACAAAGACCCACACATAGTCCGGCCCCCACCCTGCAGATATGGTGGCCAATTAGTATCTGCTGCAGGCACTGCCAATTATGCCAGCCAGATGACCGGTGGCAACACCGAGTTTCGAACCGAGGAGTTCAGAAACTCAGTGCTGGTGTGCTAGCGGAATATCCCGCTGCACCACCTGGGCGCTATGTGGACACTTTTATGACTTTTTTTAGCTTAATCTATATGAAATAGGACAAGATACTATTTCTATTTTTCTTTTACTGTTATAGATGTGGACAGCACAGTGGCTCGATGGGTAGCACTGTCGCCTCACAGCAAGTAGGCCCTGGGTTCGATCCCCAGGCGGGGCGGTCTGGGTCCTTTCTGTGCAAAGTTTGCATGTTCGCCCCGTGTCTGTCCAAAAACATGCAGTCAGTTTAATTGGAGACACTGAATTGCCCTATAGGTGAATGGTTGTGTGTGTGTGTATGTGTGTCTGCCCTGTGATGGACTGGTGCCCCGTCCAGGGTGTTACTGTGTGCCTGAAAAGCTGGGAAAGGCTCCAGCACCCCTCGCGACCCTAACTGGATAAGCGGTTAAGAAAGTGAGTGAGTGAGTGTTATAGATGTTATTCAAACCTCCTGACAGACAGCGACTGAAACCATGCTGCCATACAGCACCCACTTAATCAGTGTCAGTGCAAGATTATTTATACCCAAAAAAATTAAATAATTTTAGCCAACTTATTCACTGTTATATTGTTTCAGTCTTGTGCTGTCATCTACCTTTAACTTGAATAATTATTTTCCGCTACATCAAGATTATTTTTGTTTTAACTACATCCGGTAACTCTTGTAGATAAAAATAAGATGTGTGGGATCGGAGTGATAAAGAATATAGATTTTTTTTACGCCCACTCTGGGGAAAAGTGCATCCAGAGAAGTATGCTGTTTCAAAGGGAGCATCCGGAACATAGACTGATTAATTCTGTTATCCTTAACATATGAGTCATTTCACTTCAGTGTTGACACGAGAGGTTTTTTATCATGGTAAAGCAGTAAAATATAAGTGTACCAGTGTAACAACTTCTACTTAGTGATATTCTTTAACTTCTACTTCTTTGTGGGCAAAACACCATTACTTCTTCAGTACTGTCCATTGATTGTGACATGGATTTGTTCTTGACTGGGCCAGAGTGGCTTTGAAAGTTGCTATATTACAATATCACGTGCTAATTTAAATAACAATAAATAAAAAAAAATGCTGAAAGCTACTCAGGTGGTGCAGCGGTAAAACACGCTAGCACACCAGAGCTGGGATTTTGAATACATTATTTCAGCTCCGCCATCCGGCTGGCCTGGGCGGCTACATGAACAACGATTGGCTGTTGTCAAGGTTCCTTATAACTGATGCAGCTACGAACTCTGCTGGCTGATTGAATCAGAAGAGATTGGCAGATCATACGCAACTG
This sequence comes from Trichomycterus rosablanca, assembly GCF_030014385.1. Lineage (NCBI taxonomy): Eukaryota > Metazoa > Chordata > Actinopteri > Siluriformes > Trichomycteridae > Trichomycterus > Trichomycterus rosablanca. The sequence continues at coordinate 6,413,107 of NC_085994.1, forward strand.
AGCCTCTGTGCCCCATGTGCAGGCCAAACTAGACCATAACTATTATTATGTTTCCCTGAATGTGGACACTTTTATGACTTTTTTGATTGTTCTTTATTAAACTAAATCTGTATGAAAAAAGGCTTATAGTATTTCTACTTTTCTTTTACTGTTATAGATGTGGGTGGCACGGTGGTTCGTTGGGTAGCACTGTCGCCTCACAGCAAGAAGGTCCTGGGTTCGATCCCCAGGCGGGGCGGTCCGGGTCCTTTCTGTGCGGAGTGTGTATGTTCTTCCCGTGTCAGTCCTTATAACTGACGCAGCTACGACCTCTGCTGGCTGATTGATGGCGCCTGTGCAGAGTCAAGGAATCATGTGGACAGGGTGTGGCTCTCCGTACACAAAGCTGATCCACATATAAACCTGCCTTGTGCATTTGAAAAGATGTAGTCGGTACTGCACACGTGTCGGAAAGGGCGTGTCAGTTGTGACGCTTTTCAGTCAACAGTGGTGGGTTGTATCGGTATGGAGAAAGGGTAATGCAATCAGAGTAATTGGATACAACTAGATAAGGGAGAAAATTAGGGGGAAAATTGCAACAAAAAAAAGCCAGTAAAACAGAACGCATTCATTTGTGAACTGTCTTTAACAAATATTTAATTAAAACCAGCACAATGCCCAGAGAAAATACTTTTTTACCTCAATTACTGAGTGGAGTTTTAAAAATGTGTGATAATTCTTAATTTGATGCCAACAACATGTGCCAAAAAGTTTGGGCAAGGGTATTAAAAACTGGAATATTTAAAAACACTTTTCACAAGTGCTGGCATGATTGTGTATACAAGGGACATTATTAAAAGGCTTAGTTGTTTACTAGAAAGTATAGATCTATGGTTGCCACTTTGTAAAGAAGTCCATCAGTCTAAAAACTGGTTCTCCAGACATCATTTTTGTAAGTAAAGCACAAGGCTGAAAACCAATACTGAATGCCCTTGACCTTCCATAACTCAGACAGCACCGCATTAAAAATAGATATGCTTTTGTAATGAATAGAACCAGACTGGCTTGGGAACACTTTGGGAAAATCCTTGTCACTAGACACAGTTCATAACTGCATCTACTAATATACATTAAGACATCTGAGACAGACTGATGCAAAGTGGAAGCGTGCACTGTGTGCTGAATCCAAAACGGACCATCCAGATTGCTACCAATGCAAAGTATACAAGCCAGTGTCTGTCGTTATATAGAGGTGTAAGTGCTAACAGCATGGGTAACTTGCACAGCTGTGAAGGCATCATCAGTGCTGATGGTTACAAACAACTTCGGATCAACACAGCCGGGAGTTTAGACGATGTCTTTCTGATTTAGCAAGACAGTGCATGTCTTTGTATTAAGCGAGTGTAGGTGCTAAACTGGCCTGAAGCCTATCACAGCTTTTTAATGGGCACAAGGCACACAGTAACACCCTGGACAGGGTGCTAGTATGTGTTACACACACGTACACACACCCATTCACCTACAGGGCATTTCAGTGTCTCCAATTAACCTGACTGCATGTTTTTGGAGTAAACCCATGCAGACACAGGGAGAACATGCACACTCCGCACAGAAAGGACCTGGACCGCCCCGCCTGGGGATCGAACCCAGGACCTTCTTGCTGTGAGGCAACAGTGCTAACCACTTAGCCACCATGCCGCCCCAGTCCAGATTTGCCCTCCATAATAAATGTGGAACATTATAAAGCACATCTGTTGCCACAAATGTAAAAGTTTAAAATAAATTTTTTGTCAATAATTCTTTTTCACCTATTAGCCACTAAAGTTCCATCACTCCAAATGTCATTATTAACCTCAACTTTGTAGACAGGAGCAGCACCAAAAACATATCCAGCCAACAGCACCCCGTGGGCAGCATCCTGTGACCACTGATAAAGGTCTAGAAGATGACCAACTCAAACAGCAGCAAAAAATTATGGACTACAGTCAGTAATATTAGAACTACAAAGTGCTTCTATATGGTAAAGGAACAGTGAGTGTATAAACAAGGAGGTGGTTTTAATGTTATGGCTGATCAGTGTATAGTGCAATCTTAAAACTAAAAGAACAATTAAATTCACAATGAAACCTAAAGCAGATTGTGGAAGCCTGTTTTGCATTCATTACAAGTAAAATCGGAAACGTGCAGTCATGAAAACAAAGAGGTTCTTTATTGTCTACACATAAAGCAGTCCTCAGTGCTATTATTCTGTTTTACATTGAGACAAACGTGTTGAAGAAGCTTCCAGATGGTTGATTGATTTTTTATGATGTCTTGAGCAATTTCTTCTGTTTGACTAAGTCTTTTCCTGAGCTCACAGATGCAGCTGAGCTTCTGTTTACCTTTGGAATAAGGTTTCTCAACCTGTGGCCCATGGGCCGTATAGAGCCTAAGACGGATGGAGTTGTGCAGCACACACCTCTGTACTACAGGCCTATTATTTCTGCACATTAATGCATGTGTGTGGGCCATGAGACCAGCTTTCTTCCAGCTGATGAAGTGATGGAGAACCACTGCTTTGGAACAACAGCTGAGATCTCTGCTCATTCTGATCACATTCATGCTGCACTGCATTTTAACTGCTTTTAGATGTGTTGCATGGTAATCTGTGCTGTTTTAATTTTCTATTTTTGCCTTTTGTCCCAATTTTTCTTCTTATCTATCCAGCTAGACGCCATCTAGCAAGCATAATTGGGAGTGCCTGCAGCAGACACGTTTCTGCTAGGGTGGGATGGCCAGACTATGTGGGTGGGGTCTTCAAACGCTGTGTAAGAACCCTAATTAGCAGATAAAGAGGCGCCTGTGCAGAATGCATGGGTGAAAAAGGGTTCTGGTAAGGGCTGCGTGCGGGTCGGAGAAGGCGTGAGCAGCAATATACCCTCCTCACCTGCAATCGGGGATCCCCCAGCAGCAGAAGACAAATTGACTACACTAAACTGGGAGAAAATGGGAGAAAATGCATAAATAAAATAGGAAAAAAAAAGAATTATATACAGAAAGCCACACACTGATGTCCATTGTCCCATCTTATTGTGCAGGCACCATCGATCAGCCAGCAGAGGCTGCAATTGCAGCAGTTATGAGGAACCTTCTCTGCCAATCCCACCAACTGACAAACCAATCATTTTCTGTAGCAGAACTGAGATTCGAACTCATGGGTTTGAGTTGTCAGCTCTGGTGTGCTAGAGTGTTTTTACCATGTCTATGCTTTTTAAACATCTACAAATTCTAATACAACAGACCGACTAAACATTTCTGTACAGACGACGGTGGCATTAGAATGGCATAAAAATCAAAGGGCCTTCCCTAATCTGTTACATGGAATATAATATCCTTTTGCATTTTGGTTCCTCTCAAGGTTTCTTCCTGTATTATTAAGGGAGTTTTTCCTTGCCACTTTCACCCTCGGGTTGCTTGGTCCTGGATTCTGTAAAGTTGCTTTGAGACAATGTCCATTGTAAAAAACAATATACAAATAAATTTGACTTGATTTTTCATCACTGGAGCATTGGTACTAGCACATTTCATGGCAAACAGCCTGAGATTAATATTCCACCAACAACACTATACAGCACTTTGCATTGAGGCAGGTAGCATTTTTCTGGCATCTGCCAAAACCACCTTCACCCATCAGACTGCCATCTGCTCAAGCAGCATTAATCAAACCAAGTGTGTTCCTGCTGCACTAATGTCCAATGGCAGTGTGCTATCAATGCAATTTCGGCATCCTTCATTCTTTATTATGGTAAAATAGATCAACTTCACCCATACTTATGCCTGATGAACAGTTTTTAAACTGATATTGTTTCTGCACGACAGTTCAAAACTTGTAAGTCAAAGTGTTGCAAAAAAAGGTAATGTGATGCAGGAATCGATACTCATTTAATGTTACAAAGGTCGAGTCAAGCCTGGGGAGCATCAATAACCTGATCTGAGAGTGGCAGAATTAAAACACCTTGACAATTTAAATTAATTCTGATATATAAAATGTAATAAATAAAGAATTTGTTTTGTTTTATTGGATGCTGAAAAGTTTTGATGTTTTTTTTTTTTTTGCATTTTCTCCCTTTTTTTCCGGATTTTTTTACCCAATTGTGTTATGCTTCCTCTCTACTGGTGCTGACCCCCGCTCCGATTGAGGAGAGCAAACTGACACACGTCCCCTCGTGATGTGTGAGCACATTAAGTAGCCGACTTAAGTAGCGGACTGCATTTTTCCACCTGCACCAGCCGAGTTCATGTGCGAATCAGCCCTGTGTACAGAAAGCCACACCATGGTCAGCATTATTTCTCTACTCTGTGCAAACGCCATCAATCAGCCAGCAGAGGTCATAATTGCATCAGTTATGAGGTCCCTATCCGGCTCCCTAACCCTGTATGAACAACAGCCAAACGTTGTTCATATAGCCGCCCAGCCCTGCCGGATGACAGAGCTGAGATTCGATACGATGTATTCAAAAACCCAGCTCCGGTGTGCTAGCATATTTTACCGCTGCGCTACCTAAGTGGCCGGTTTTGATGTTTTTAAGAGTTTAAACATAGTGCTGTAGTAGATCAGTGGTTAAGGGTGAGAACTAGTAATCAGAAGGTTGCCAGAACAAATCCCACCACTGCCGAGTTGACAGTGTTGGGCCCCTTAACTTTCAATTGCTCAAATTCTATTCAGTCATGAATGTACGTGGCTTTAGATAAAAGAATCCACTAAATGCAGCAAATGTAAATGGAAGCATAATACAGTAGAGGCAATGAAACATACAAGCACAAGCTGAGGCCATCAAATCTCATTTAAGTGATGACAATATTAATGACAAGCCAATTTAGGAGTTTTGCATTTTGCAATAAATATCTTAATACATTAAGGACAGACATGTAATTTTAAGTAACCAATCCAACTTCTGCATGTTTTGGGAGGTGGATGAAATAACACATGTAGACCCAAGAACAAGCCAAGCTCTTCAGAGACAGAAATACTCATACCCAGGACCCATGTTGATATGCAGTTCCCACAGTATTTAAAAAAGTATATACACCGATCAGCAATAACATTAAAACCACCTCCTTTTTTCTACACTCACTGTCCATTTTATCAGCTCCACTTACCATATAAAAGCACTTTGTAGTTCTACAATTACTGACTGTAGTCCACCTGTTTCTCTACACACTTTTTTTGAGCCTGTTTTCACCCTGTTCTTCAATGGTCAGGACCCCCACAGGACCACCACAGAGCAGGTATTATTTGGGTGGTGGATCATTCTCAGCACTGCAGTGACACTGACATGGTGGTGGTGTGTTAGTGTGTGTTGTGCTGGTATGAGTGGATCAGATACAGCAGTGCTGCTGCAGTTTTTAAATACCGTGTCCACTCACTGTCCACTCTATTAGACACTCCTACCTAGTTCGTCCACCTTGTAGATGTAAAGTCAGAGACGATCGCTCATCTATTGCTGCTGATTGAGTTCTAGACCTTCATCAGTGGTCACAGGACGCTGCCCACGGGGCGCTGCTGGCTGAATATGTTTGGTTGGTGGACTATTTTCAGTCCAGCAGTGACAATGAGATGTTTAAAAAATTCCATCAGCATTGCTGTGTCTGATCCACTCATACCAGCACAACACACACTAACACACCATGTCAGTGTCACTGCAGTGCTGAAAATGATCCACCACCCTAAATAATACCTGCTCTGTGGTGGTCATTTGGGGGTTGACCACCTGACCATTGAAGAACAGGGTGAAAGCAGGCTTAAAAGGTGTGTAGAGAAACAGATGGACTACAGCCAGTAATTGTAGAACTACAAAGTGGTAAGTGGAGCTGATAAAATAGACAGTGAGTGTAGAAACAAGGAGGTGGTTTTAATGTTATGGCTGATCAGTGTATATCTTCTCTGAATACAGTCCCTGTTTTATTTTCAGTCATCTGAATCTGAGTAAAACATATGCATAAGTCTGTCAACACTGGAGAAAACATTTCTATCATCTAAATAGCATTTTTTTCCCCAGTGTTCTTGACGTACATTTAATTACAGGTTATGTCAGGACTCTCAGAAAAAAAACAACAACCAAAGAATGTACAGAAGAAGTGAATTTGTACTCAGTGTAATGTTCTGTGTAAATGTCACTGCCTATAAACAAACACATGCAACTTATTATTCAATGCTGTGATTTTCTAACAAACTTAAATCAAACAGTCAGAACTGAAGCCAGACTTACATTCCTAATGACTGGTTCAAATCCCAGAACTGTCGAAATGCCTATAATCCTCTATCTGAATGCTTGGATTGTGTTGTGAATCATATGTAGAGGATTTAAAAAGGAATTAATCCTAAAAATCCAAACGCTAAACATCACACAGTATAAACTGAATCCTTTTTTGAGCCTTTTCCTGTTAATTTTAATAGATATTATATTTAATAAGAGGTTGCTGGTTCAAGCCCCACCCCTGCCAGGTTGCCACTGTTGGACCCTTGAGCAAGGCCCTTAACCCTCAGTTGTCTAGACTGTATTCTGTTACAGTACTGTAAGGTGCTTTGAATAAAGGCGTCTGCTAAATGCCGTAAAAGTAAATGCAATATACAGTGGTACCTCAAACTTCACGGCAGTTGGTTCTGGGAGTGGCGCTGAGTTTAAAAGACGATGAGTTTTAAGGTATTTTTCCCATTAGGATGTTTGGGAAAACTGTTAATGCATTCCATGGTCCTGTGCATATATTTTAGGCTATATATATCTGTTGGAACGTATCTTAGTGTGTTATTTGCCTTACACACAAACAACGGCCTTATTTACATTAAGTGTTATTTACATTAAGCAACAGTATCGGATCGGATTACACGTTTTTTTCCGTCCGATATCCGATCCAGTGATTTGGGACAATATCGGACCGATACAGAGTATCAGATCGGTGCCAGCCCTAACTATTAACAACCCTAAAACAAAATTCTGCAAATGTTTCCTAGTCTACAACAGCTCGGATGAAACGCAAATTGAATTTCCATTACAACAAAAGCAAAAGAATAAATGAATGTTCTATACAATAAGAAGAAATGGATCACATCCTTTATCAGATTTTCTGCTTTGCCACTGGCGACACCAGTTACAGTGCTGAACAAAAGCAAGCTGACACGTCTGCTGAGAAAGTCAACGGCTGTGAACTCTATATTGTTGAAGGAAAGTGGTACTGATTTCCTCTTACTCTGCTGACATGAGCCTCCTACCATCGCACCGCGCTGAGCTATTTAAGACTGGGTGTAGAAGTCAGAGCATTGTGTGTTTGCCAAATAAGCTTAAGTTTCTCTGGTTTACTTCTGACACGGTCTAGGAAACTAAGTGTGTCGTCTTCCCAAACAGAGGTGCCTTTTTGAAAATGTCAAGTGTTTTATAGCAACATGACTTTGGGTTATTGCACAATCCTGTGGCCTATTAACTTTTATGAGAATGTTAAAAAATGTTGAATCAATTTTCTATTTTAGTAAGTCCTGTTCCTCACAAGGCAGAAGGTGATTTTAAACATTTGCATTAAAAGCCTACAGTAGGAAAGGGACTTATGTTCTAAATACAGTGAGCGTTGGAGTTTAAATGTGTTATGAATACTAATTTGTCAGTAAAGTGTCCAGTTATTTTCAGCAAAAGGTTTTACTGTTTCTTTTTACTTATGTAAGAAAATCTCCATCTGTTTAATTAGTGGTATCATTCCCACTATTAAATAAATCTGCCAGCACTGATCTACTTAACTAGAAAAATGTTTGATTGCCATAAAACTAAATTCATCAGAAATGATTTATTCAAATAAAAATATACAATATTATTTTACAGAAACATTACCCTAAAATAATCCACAGTGGTACCATAAAACTCAACATCAGTTGGTTCTGGGAGTGGCATTGAGTTTAAAATACGTTGAGTTTGCCGCTCAGGTGGCGCAGCGGTAAAAACACACGCTGGAACCAGAGCTGGGATTTCGAATACATCGTATCGAATCTCAGCTCTGCCTTAAACAACGATTGGCCTGTTGTTCAGATGGGCGGGACTAAGCCGTGTATATATAAAAAGATGTTGAGTTTTAAGGTATTTTTTTCCCATAAGGATATATGAGAAACCTGTTAATGCGTCCCATGGTCCCGTGGAACTGCATATATTTTAGGCAAATGTAAAATAATGGGGATGTTTTTGACACGTATACACTGACAATAACACAAATATAATATAAACAACACTGAAATACAATTAAAATACAACAGTTAAAAATCAATAAAAAATGCTCTAAAACCTGCACTTTACTTTTACTTCTTTATTGTTTCCTTATGCTTCTTAATCGTGAAGATGCTTGATCTTTGAATACCGTATTTCGTTCAGTAAAGGCGCATTCACATGAGAAGCGGAAACACAGATACATGTGGAGCTTTCAGAGTGAATCTGACTTGAACACAAATGCAGATTCGTCTCATATTTGCACTTTGATTATGTTTTACTGCACCATTTAAACAGAGCGCTGAACAAAGCGACTATTCATTGTTAATTTGAAATTAAAAATTTTTTTTTAAAGAAACTGAACACGTTGAGTTTAAAGGAAACGTTAAGTTTAAGGGTACAAATTTCTGAGTGTTGAGTTTTAAAGATTTGAGTTGAGTTTAGGGGTTACCACTGTATTCCCAACCATTGTTTTACATAAATGATTTTTAAAACTTGGTAGTTTAGTTGATTTTTTTTTGTTTTTTTGTTTTTAAATAAGACATTATAAATAAGGATATTTTCTAAATATCAAGTTTAACATTTATGTACACTGCATACAAATCAAATTTCTAACAGTTAAGTTAAGAAAAAAAACTAAAAAAAACTATATATGTAGCCTTTAACACAAATAAAAACGCATAAAAGTTTAAAAAGTGCATTTTCAATGCATAAAAATACTCTCAGTAAGTACTTAATGTGATTTAATTATTAATGCAGGTATAAAAACTGTGTTTTATGTGTTTTATATTTTTACCCTTGCATATACAACCCAAAATCAGAAAAAGTTGGGACAGTATGGAAAATGCAAATGAAATAAAAATGCAGTGTTTCTTACATTTACTTTAACTTTTATTTGATTGCAGACAGGATGAACCCGAGATATTTCATGTTTTATCTGCTCAACTTCATTTTATCTGTTAATATACATCCATTCCTACATTTTAGCCCTGCAACACATTCCAAAAAAAGTTGGGATGGGGCCAATTTAGGGCTAGTAATGAGGTGAAAACACTAAATAATGATGTGATTCCAAACAGGTGATGTCAGCAGGTGATTGTAATCATGGTTTGGTACAAAAGCAGCATCCAGGAAAGGCTGAGTCTTTGATGAGCAAAGTAGTCGTGTCAGTGCCCTTGGTAAAGGTCATTTACACTTCTGTGATGAAGCATTAATGCAGAAAAGTACAGTACATTAAGATCTTGGAGCAACATGTACTGCCTTCAAGACGTCGTCTTTTTCAGGGACGTCCAGCATTTTTCAACAAAGGCACGGCTGTGGAAGAAGAGGGTACGGGTACTGGACTGGCCTGCCTGCAGTCCTGACCTGTCCCCAATAGTGTGGAGAATTTTTAACGGAAAATGTGACAACAGCGACCCCGTACTGTTGTACATCTTAAGACGTGTTTGCAGGAAGAACGAGACAAAATAAAGGCTGAAACACTAAATCACTTGGTCTCCTTTTACGTATTTTAAGTGTGGTGAAAAGGAATAGCAACATTACAAAGTGGTAAATGCTTTACTGTCCTAAATTCTTTTGGAATGTGTTGCAGATCTGAAATGCAGAATTGGATGTTTGAAGAATAAATGAAATGAAGTTGACCAGACAAAACATGAAATATCTCAGGTTCATCCTGTCTGCAATCAAATAAAAGTCAAAGTAAATAAAAAAAATTGTTTTTTTAAATTTTATTTGCAATTTTCATGCTGTCCCAACCTTTTCTGATTTGGAGTTGTACAATACCCCCCTCCCCTTTTACTGTAATATTAACACTAAACTTAACTAAAACCACAAAAAGTAATGCATATGTACTATTAAACTTGAATAAAACTTAATTTAAACACTTATGTTAGAACATGTAACCCTCTGGTGCGCAGTGGTCTATTATGCTAGCTCACTACCAGTGATATCCAAATTTAAAGCTCAGCAGTGCTATAGGCTAGCCAGGTGTCTACACAGACATGATTATGTACTGTGGTGAACTGGCACCCTGCCAAGGGTTTTCCTACTATGTGTCTGGTGTTTCCCATTGGAACCGGGCCACCTGCAACCCTGACCAGGATAAGGCAGTGTATGAGATAAAATGATGTATGAGATCAAAGCTAATCTTAGAATTATACATCAGTGAGAGTGTTTAAAATGTTATTTGAAATAATTTTATTATATTACGTTTATTCTGGCATAAGGCACATGCTTTTACAGTTCAACTAAAAAACTATAACTGTATTTTAAATGTGCAATCAGAGACAATAAAATATTAAAATAGTTTCAGAGGATGAATACTGTTTAAGGCACTGTAGGAAACTTATTTGCATAATTCAAAATACAGTATTATGCATTTGATTGGACCCCCCTCTGGTAAAATACCTTGTTTTGCTGATTTTGGAAAGCCAAAATAAGGTAGCACTGCCTCAAATAAAAACACACTGTTCACATTTCACATTTTAGTTTGTTCCCTGTGGAAAAAGTGACAAGTAATTTTTATTTGGGATATCGATATACACCGATCAGCCATAACATTAAAACCACCTCTTTGTTTCTACACTCACTGTCCATTTTATCAGCCTTACTTACCATATAGAAGCACTTTGTAGTTCTACAATTACTGACTGTAGTCCATCTGTTTCTCTATATGATTTGTTAGCCTGCTGTCACCTTGTTCTTCAATGGTCAGGACCCCCACAGGACCACCACAGAGCAGGTGTTATTTAGGCGGTGGATCATTCTCAGCACTGCAGTGACACTGACTGGTATGAGTGGATCAGACACAGCAGCGCTGCTGGAGTTTTTAAATACCGTGTCCACTCACTGTTTACTCTATCAGACACTCCTACCTAGTTGGTCCACCTTGTAGATGTAAAGTCAGAGACGATCGCTCATCTATTGCTGCTGTTTGAGTTGGTCATCTTCTAGACCTTCATCAGTGGTCACAGGACACTGCTCATGGGGTGCTGTTGGCTGGATATTTTTGGTTGGTGGACTATTCTGAGTCCAGCAGTGACAGTGAGGTGTTTAAAAACTCCAGCAGTGCTGCTGTGTCTGATCCACTCACACCAGCACAACACACACTAACACACCACCACCATGTCCAGTGTCACTGCAGTGCTGAGAATGATCCACCACCCAAATAATACCTGCTCCTGTTATGGTTGATCAGTGTATATATAACATGGAATTTTAAAAAACAGGGTCAAAATGTGTGTATTTTCACCTATTTATGTGTCCTTTTTTTATATTTCTAAAGGAAAGAATAATCTTGGTTGCTATTGCAGTGTAAATCACAAGAGATCAAACAGTGTCATCAAATACAAAAATATCACATATTTTACCCAAATGTCAGAACTGTATTTCATGAGCTATAAATGTCACCCACACTTGGAAGACTCAGATTGTTTTATAGAAAGCAGAGACTAAATTACATTCTACATACTAGCTGTATCTCAGACTGATATAATGACTAAACACTTACTGTACACTATGTGTCAAAAAAGCATGAGCCACCATACAATTATTGGTTTGGCTGTTTCAGCAGGAGTGGAAAAACTGTAGCAGTAAAATGAGTCAGACTGAAGAGCTCAGTGACGTTCAGCATGTCACTGTCATAGCATCCCACCTCATTAACAATTCATTCATGAAATGACTGCCCCGCTGATTCAATTTAATTGTAAGGTGTAGGAACAAGGGGTGCTGAAGGAAGTGATGCATTAATCTGTTCTTGCTTCTAAAAGTTCTGAACTAAACTGCCACTGGAAGCACAAGAAACGTTCATCAAAAGTTTATTTGTCACATACAGTCATACACAGTAAATCTGGCAGTAAGATGCTTTTGTGACTGCTCAGCCACATTAGTAATTAGTACAAAACTGGACAAAATATATATTTCTATCCATCCATCCATCCATCCATCCATCCATCCATCCATCCATCCATCCATCCATCCATCTATCTATCTATCTATATAGTGTGCAAAAGTGACAAAAGTTGTGAAAGAACTGAACATAATACTGAACGTCTACTGTTGTGATTATTATGTATGGCACAATGGTTAAGTGGGTAGCACTGTCGCCTCACAGCAAGAAGGTCCTGGGTTCAATCCCCAGGTGGAGCGGTCCGGGTCCTTTCTGTGTGGCCCCACAGGACCACTACAGAGTAGGTATTATTTAGGTGGTGGATTATTCTCAGCACTGCAGTGACACTGACATGGTGGTGGTGTGTTAGTGTGTGTTGTGCTGGTATGAGTGGATCAGACACAGCAGTGCTGCTGGAGTTTTTAAATAACTTGTCCACTCACTGTCCACTCTATTAGACACTCCTACCTAGTTGGTCCACCTTGTAGATGTAAAGTCAAAGACGATGGCTCATCTATTGCTGCTGTTTGAGTTGGTCATCTTCTAGACCTTCATCAGTGGTCACAGGACGCTGCCCACGGGGGGGGGAAGGGGGGGGGGTGTTGTTGGCTGGATGTTTTTGGTTGGTGGACTATTCTCAGTCCAGCAGTGACAGTGAGGTGTTTAAAAACTCCATCAGCATTTCTGTGTCTTATCCACTCATACCAGCACAACACACACTAACACACCACCACCATGTCAGTGTCACTGCAGTGCTGAGAATGATCCACCACCCAAATAATACAGAATCTGTAGTGGTTCTGGGTGAGTCCTGACCATTGAAGAACAGGGTGAAAGCAGGCCAAAAAGTATGCAGAGAAACAGATGGACTACAGGCAGTAATTGTAGAAGTACAAAGTGCTTCTATATGGTAAGTGGAGCTGATAAAATGGACAGTGAGTGTAGAAACAAGGAGGTGGTCATAATGTTATGCCTCATCTGTATGTGTGTATGTATATATACATACGAAAACTGTATACAACCCCAAGTCAGAAAAAGTTGGGACAGTATTCTCCATTCTTGCATTTCAGGCCTGCAACATATTCCAAAAGTTGGGACGGGGGCAATTTAGGGCTAGTAATGAGGTGAAAACACTAAATAATTATGTGATTCCAAACAGGTGATGTCAACAGGTGATTGTAATCATGGTTTGGTACAAAAGCAACATCCAGGAAAGGCTGAGTCTTTGATGAGCCAAGATGGCTAGATGTGCAATCAGTTTTGCATTTCTAAAAGGGTGGGGGCAGGGGGCTTTATATTAATGCCTATATGAAGGTTTAGTGTTTAGTGCAGTTAGTCTGTTTAGTGCAACTTAGTGTAACAACATTTATATCATCAATTAATGTAATTAATCAATTAATTACATATTTAAAAGAGACAAAGAGTAATCAATTAATTACATATTTAAAAGAGACAGAACACATTGCAGTTAGATCTAAATTATTGGATTTTTGGTCTTTAGTTGTTGGATACATCTGTTTGTTCTTTGTTAACAACGTTGAAAAAAAGAAGCAGGAATTTATTCCACATGAAACATGCGACTGGCTGTGAAAGTATTTTCCAATTGTCATTTCGCAGTTCACAAATTCAGGTGTAAAATGTTAAGTGCTAAATGGCTTTACACTACTTTGCTTAATGTAGTTGACACTCGAGTTGGTATTTAGGTTGACGCAAAGCCAGAGTGAAATTCTGTAATCAGTATTTGCTTAATTTCTCTAATTAGTGGAGGCTGCTATTTTGAGCAGCCTCCAGGGAACGTCTGTTTTTCTAAACCCTTAGCACTTAAACAGCCTCCCGTCTCATTGTTCGTCTTTCAGTGGTATTGTGGTGACATGGTGAGTTTATTACTCAGTTGTCTGAATACTGTAGCATTAGTTTGTAGGATGAGTTGCACATATTTGTGCTTTACATTCACATACTGATAGATACTATTACATGATTATTCTGTGTATCAAATCTCACTGATGCTCAGAAACTTATGGAATTCTTAAAACTCATGACAAGTACTCCATTCATTCAGTTATTCATTCATTCATTCATTTATCTCATTTTTCTTTTTGTGAGTACTGATACACTGATCAGGCATAACATTATGACCACCTTCCTAATATTGTGTTGGTCCCCCTTTTGCTGCCAAAACAGCCCTGACCCGTCAAGGCATGGAATCTGACACCTTTATATCAGAACCAGCATTAACTGTCTGTTGGATCGGACCACACAGGTCAGTCTTGACCCTGTCGCCGGTTTACCACTGTTCCTTCCTTGGACCACTTTTGATAGATACTGACCACTGCAGACTTGAAACACCCCACAAGAGCTGCAGGTTTGGAGATGCTCTGACCCAGGCGTTTGTTTGTTTGTTTTATTAGAATTTTAACATCATGTTTTACACTGTGGTTACATTCATGACAGGAACAGTAGTTACTCATTACACAAGATTCATCAGTTCAAACACAGTCTTGGACAATTTAGTATCTCCAATTCACCTCACTTGCACGTCTTTGGACTGTGGGAGGAAAACGGAGCACCCGGAGGAAACCCACGCGAACAAGGGGAGGACATGCAAACTCCACACAGAAAGGACCCAGACCGCCCCACCTGGGGATCGAACCCAGGACCTTCTTGCTGTGAGGCGACAGTGCTACCCACAGAGCCACCGTGCTGCCCCTGACCCAGGCGTCTAGCCATGACAATTTGGTCCTTGTCTAACTCATTCAAATGCTTACGCTCGCTCATTTTTCCTGCTTCTAACACATCAACTTTGAGGATAAAATGTTCACTTGCTGTCTAATATATCCCACCCACTAACAGGCACCATGATGAAGAGATAATCAGTGTTATTCACTTCACCTGTCAGTGGTCATAATGTTATGCCTGGTCGGTGTATGTGCATCATGGCACTGATTCTCAAATACATTGTACGTTGACAGTGGTAGCCTAGTGAGTAGAGCTTTGGGCTATCAACTTAAAGGTTGAGTGTACGAATCCCAGCTATGCCATGCAGCCACTGTTGGGCCCTTGAGGCCCTTAACCCTCTCTGCTCCAGGGACGCCGTACAATGGCTGACCCAGCGCTCTGACCCCAGCTTCCAAACAAGCTGGGATACGCGAAGAAAGAAAGAATTTTGTTGTACTGTACACGTGTATATGTATATATGACAAATAAAGGCATTCTATCTATTTTGTTTTTCTTATCCTATCCAAAGTATCTGTAAATCTTCACATAAAACCTACTAGATTTTATAAAGAACCCCTTGAGTTTAATTTCAAATCTCTGGGAACATTCAGAAAGTGGACCAAGTGTAAGTAAGCAAGTGAACTGATTTGTGATACAATCCCAAAGTCTAATCTGAACACCTGTGATCTCCCATCTCTCAGACGGCACTGCGTCAAGAACCATCACTCATCAATAGCTGATATAACCACATGGGCAAGGGATTACTTTGGCAAAAAACTACAATATGGAGTTACATTCGCAAACACAACCAAAAACTTAACCCTGTCCAGAAGCAGCCTTGAGTTCTTGAAACCATCTAGGATGGACCATCACACAGTGGAAACGCCGTTGCTCCAGACCAAAGCTGGAAAGGAACCATCCAGACTGTTATCAGCAACAAGGCAAAAAGCCAGGGTCTGTCATGGGGGTGTGTCAGTGCCCATGGCAAAGGTCATTTACACTTTTGTGGTGGCAGCATTAATACAGAAAAGTACATTAAGATCTTAGAGCAACATATAAACCACATGCTGCACACATAAAGACATAGCTGCGGATGAAGAGGGTACAGGTACTGAACTGGCCTGCCACTGTGGCACACCTTAAGATGTGTATGCAGGAATAATGGGACAAAATAATGCCTGAGACATGCCAAAATGTCATTTAAGTGCTGTGACAATGAAAGGAAACACTGCAAAGTGGTAAATGTCTTACTGTTCCAACTTTCTTGGAATGTGTTGCAGGTCTGAAATGCAGACCTGGATGTTTATTAATAAATGAAATAAAGTTGACCAGAGAAAACATGAAAAATCTCAGGTTCATCCTGTCTGCAATGAAATAAATGTCGAAGTAAATGTAAGAAACTCCGTGTGCATTTTGTCCCAACTTTTTTTCTAATTTGGAGCTGTAGACTGGTGCTCAGTCCAAGAGTTCTTATTGCCTTGTGCCATCTGGGTAGTCTTTGAACCCAGTGTGACCCTGACCAGGATGAAGCAGTTATTAAAGATAAAAAAAATGAATGATTTCTGTTCCAACTGCTTAAAAAAAATGAAACAGCAGTGTTTGTAAAAGAAGACATTTGAAGAAATAGGCATGCTGTGATTAATGAATTATTTGATTTTAAGCATGTACACTTTAAACTGAATTTGCTACATTAATCCCCATATACACCGATCAGCCATAACATTAAAACCACCTCCTTGTTTCTACACTCACTGTCCATTTTATCAGCTTCACTTACCATATAGGAGCACTTTGTAGCTCTACAATTACTGACTGTAGTCCATCTGTTTCTCTACATACCTTTTTTTAGACTGCTTTCACCCTGTTCTTCAATGATCAGGACCCCCACAGGACCACCACAGAGCAGGTATTATTTAGGTGGTGGATCATTCTCAGCACTGCAGTGACACTGACATGGTGGTGGTGTGTTAGTGTGTGTTGTGCTGGTATGAGTGGATCAGACACAGCAGCACTGCTGGAGTTTTTAAATAACGTGTCCACTCACTGTCCACTCTATTAGACACTCCTACCTAGTTGGTTCACCTTGTAGATGGAAAGTAAGAGACGATCGTTCATCTGTGCTGCTGTTTGAGTTGGTCATCTTCTAGACCTTCATCAGTGGTCACAGGACGCTGCCCACGGGGTCCTGTTGGCTGGATATTTTTGGTTGGTGGGCTATTCTCAGTCCAGCAGTGACAGTGAGGGGTTTAAAGAATCATTGCTGAGAATGATAAACCACCCAAATAATACCTGCTCTGTGGTGGTCCTGTGGGGGTCCTGACCATTAAAAAACAGGGTAAAAGCAGGCTAAAAAGGTATGCAGAGAAACAGATGGACTACGCTCAGTAATTGTATAACTACAAAGTGCTTCTATATGGTAAGTGGAGCTGATAAAATGGACAGTGTGTATAGAAACCAGGATGTGGTTTTAATGTTATGGCTGATCGGTGTATCTCTATAATGTGAAAAATACAGTGCAAGGGTTTTCTTTAAGGTTTATATGACAAAAGCACTCACCTTTTGCGTACTTTCATTGGACTTTCAGTGAAGTAAGCCAGACATACACATGTCTGGAGGAGTTTTCCATACTGCTTTTCAGATAATCCGGAAATCTGGTATTTTTTCTGGTTTAGAAAGTGCTCATGATATAAAAATATAAAGATTTCACGAGTCATGTCATGTTAGAAGCAACTCCGTTATCAAACAGTTGTGGTGGTAGACTTGCGGAGTATGGTTTTCTGTGGTTTTTGAGTCAAGCGATGAGGCACACAAGGCGGAGTGGAAGGTGGAAAGCTACGACTTAGACTCAGACCGCCGTTTTCCATTAGCATACGGGGCGATGCCATGGAAGGGCACTGATGCACGGGGCTCAGTCTAGTGTTGATAAGTTCGGTGTGTAAGTGCATATCTGTGTTTTCCATATCATACTGTAGGTCACAGTCTGGGCAGTATCCGTGATACTGGACCTTTTCGCTGAACCGTACCCTCTCCCGTGTCACCTGGGGACACCGACTTTTTTCATGCCTAAGAAGGGGTACCAGCGCCAGTCCTTTCTCTGTTGTGCTTTTTCCCATGCATGCTGTATCTCTACCAGGTATGTTAACGGGCTGTGAAGAAAACACACCGTTGCGCATGAGCGTTCTATTAGCCATGGCTTGGTTCCGAGAAGACAGGCTCTCGCTGTGGTCCTCGACTAGGGCTGGCGTCAGACGAGGGGGTGGTAGAGCGGGATAGGTCCTCTTTAGCATCGTGAGCATGCCAGAGGCCAAAAGCGGAGGTCGGAGAAACGTGTCTTCGGGGTAAATCTTGATTCGTTCGATGCTGGAGGCGGTGGTGGTGGTCGTGGTGCTGCTCGAGCTGCTGTTGAGTGTGTCAGTTTTAAAACAATCTCCATTCTCCTCCCCCAGCTTGAGGTCTGAGGTCAGGCAGTCTATCTCATCAACCACCTAGGGAAAAGAATAGAGAAAATGGTTAGGAATCAGACACCATACGATAAGCCAGGCTTAAATGTTGAGATTTTGGTTGTGGCATTACCAACTAATGAACAGCAACATTTATTCGTCTTCAGTAATGACATAATCCTAAATAAACAGGATCACAGTGCACACACATTTTTTAGGATACCAATAATTTAAAGGTCACAACACTCTTAGTAATTCACACCAAGGAACAATTTTGAATGCAGTCGTTGTGATGGCAACTGAAATATTACCACCCGGAGGAAATCCACATGGACACAGAGAACATGCAAACTCTACACAGGCCCTTCTTGCTATGAGACGACAGTGCCACCCACTGTGCCACCATCGGGAGCATAACTACCGGGGGGCAGGTGCACTGGGGCCCATGACATGAACTCAACCTCCCACCTGCACTCGCCAGGTCGTTATTATTATATTACAATATTGTAGCAGCAATATGTAAGTGACATTCAGCTCAGCCAATCAGAATGCAGCACCTGGTTTATACATGTGCGTTCAGACGTTCTGCAGTTAGTCAGTTTTGTATATGAGACTTGCCGTATGGCCCCAGCATCGAACCCAATAGGTAGTTCGGGTGCTGGAGCTAGGCAGTCTAAAGTGTTGTAACGCTCATTGAAGTCCTGACTAAACAGTTAAAGTGAACTCTACCTTGTCGTGTGCCTTTATTCCCACAACTCCACCACCGCACGCAGCAAAAGACGCGTAGCATCCCCGCCGGACGAGCAGCACTCGCAGCGGCTAGGTGAGCCGACCCTCTACAGTAGCAAGTAGCTAATGCTAGAGGTAAAGTGCGGCGATAACGGAAGTAGAAACACGACAATATATTCGTTAAGTAAGATATTAAAATAACTAAAAGACAATGAAATATCAGAATACATGTAATTAAAATATACAGTGAGTGCACAGCAAGTGATTTTGGGAATCTGTGTAACCTGCTTAACGTTACTAGACCAACATATATATATTTTTTTTTATTTTATTTTTATTTTTTATTTTTTGCACTGGGGCCCATGAGCTCCTAGTTACGCCACTGGCCACCGTGCAGCCCACACTCAAATAAAACAGAATTTTAGCCGCTCCGGTGGCACAGCGGTAAAAACTCACGCTGGAACACCAGAGCTGGGATCTCGAATACATCGTATCGAGTCTCAGCTCTGCCTGTCGGATGGGCTGAGCAGCCACATGAACAACGATTGGTCTGTTGTTCATATTGAGATGGGATATAAAAAAAGTCGGACAGGGTCTCTCTCATAACTAATGCAATTACGACCTCTGCTGGCTGATTGGGGCGACTGCACAGAGACGGGAAAAGAGTGCTGTCGGGGTGTGTCTCTCCGTACACAGTGCTGATCCGCATTGCACTTGTCAAAGTGTAGGTGACAAAATGCATACCGGTGCTGCCCACGTGTCGGAGGGGGCGTGAGTTAGCTTCATTCTTCTTAATCAGAGAGAGGATCGGCATTGGTGGAGAGGAAACATGATGCAATCGGGCAATTGGACATGCTAAAAAGGGAGAAAATGCATAAACAAAAAATGTGTATATATAGCTGATAGAATGTGGTATTAATAGCACAAGTGACGTATGAGGTAAAGCTGCAGAGGTCTTAGCTGTTTTTTACTGTGCAGAAGTTAGTAATTCAGCAGCACGTAAACTTTGCACATCCTCAGGTTGCTGGTTACCCTTCCTACAACAATGTACTGTATATGTTCCTCCCAGTAAAGCCTGGCAGGCCCTATGCATACACAGAGTAGTCATATTAATATTGTCTAAATAAAGGTATGTAAGTGTTTGAAATAATGACCTGTTGTACGTTTCCTATAAAGCACACACACATTTTAAATCTGCTCTTTTGAAAAATGATCTATTTGTGTGAACCATGCCTTGTGAAAGCTCATTTCAGAGGCACCTACAGTCATGTCTAAAGTAGCATATGTTTACAAAAGCAGGAGATGTAGTACTATTGCTACTGTTTCAAGGAGCAGGCATCTGGTTAATATCACACCAAGAGCACAGCAAGCAATATTCATCCATTGTTTGTTCTATTCAGGGCCGTTGTGGGTACAATTCACTGGATGAAAGGGAGGAAACACCATGGACAGGTTGCCAGTTCATCACAGGCAAAAACACACACACACACAATTAAACAGGAGCACCTGAAGGAAACCCACACAGACACAGGGAAATGCAAACTCCAGACAGAAAGGACCCAGACCACTCCACCTGGGAATCAAACCTACCCACGGAGCCACCCGCATGCAATATTGACATTCTGTCAGTAGATGCGACAGGTTTTAAACTGTTTGTTAGACATATTCAACACCGAGTTTAAGGAATATTTATTTATTTATTAGGATTTTAACGTCATGTTTTACACTTTGGTTACATTCATGACAGAAATGGTAGTTACTCATTACACAAGAATCATCAGTTCAAGTCTTTAATGTCAAACACAGTCATGGACAATTTGTATCTCCAGTTCACCTGACTGCATGTCTTTGGACTGTAGGAGGAAACCGAAGCTCCCAGAGGAAACCCACTCGGACACGAGGAGAACATGCTAACTCCACACAGAAATTACTCGGACCGGTCCACCTGGGGATCGAACCCAGGACCTTCTTGCTGTGAGGCGACAGTGCTACACATTGAGCCACAGTGCTGCCCGACTGTGGGAGGAAACCGGAGAACCCGAAGGAAACCCACAAAGACAGAAAGATACAGACTCCGGACAGAAAGGACCCGGACCACTCCACCTGGGAATCAAACCCAGGACTTTCTTGCTGTGAGGCGACAGCGCTAGCCACCGAGCCACCCGCATGCAATATTGACAAACGTTCTGTCTGTAGATGAGACAAGTTTTTAACTGTTTAGCAGACGTGTACGACGCTGAGTTTAAGGAATATTTATTTATTAGGATTTTAACATCACTTCGGTTACATTCATGACAGAAACGGTGGTTACTCATTACACAAGATTCATCAGTTCAAGTTTTTAATTTGAAACACAGTCATGGACAATTTTGTATCTCCAATTCACCTGACTGCATGTCTTTGGACTGTGGCAGGAAACCGGAGCTCTCTGAGGAAACCTATGCAGACACTGGGAGAACATGCTAACTCCACACAGAAAGGACTCCACCTGACCACCCCACCTAGGGATCGAACCCAGGACCTTCTCGCTGTGAGGCGACAGTGCTACCCACTGAGCCGCCATGCCGCCAGTTTAAGGAATAAAAAGACTGAACTGTGAAGCATGGTGGAGGGCGCATTATGGTTTAAGGTACACAATGTGGCAAGATCATGAATTTTTAAATAGCCAAGTCTAGACCTCAACCTGAGACAGTGTGGCATTACTTGAAGAAAGCTGTTCATACAAGATGGGCAGTGATAGCTCAGTGGTTAAGGTACCGGACTAGTAATCAAGAGGTTGCCGGTTCAAGCCCCACCACTGCCAAGTTGCCACTGTTGGGCCCCTGAGCAAGGCCCTTAACCCTCAATTGCTCAAAAATTGTGTTCAGTCATAACTGTAAGTCGCTTTGGATAAAGGCGTCTGCTAAATGCCAAAACTGTAAACGTAAATGTAAATACAAGATATCCCAGACTGTAGTGATTTATCTATTAAGTCTATTAAGAGAATTGTAACAGCATTCATTATAAGACACCCAAATACTTTATACACTTGTTAACATTAAGTGGTGTTAAATGTCAATAATAATAAAAAAACCTTTTAAGCAATATGTGAGTATTCCAAATCTGACAGCTCTCATTACATGGACCAGGCAGTGTTTACTTAACAAGCATCCAATATGATGTCAGTTTAATCCAAAGACAGTTAAAGCTTTTCCAACATAATATTTCTCAGTAATATTTAAACATTATAATTACATGTTGGAAAGCAATACAGGCCAGAATGATTGAAAGCTCTGTGTTCAATCACCATCACTATAAATAAGCCCTGCTATTCAAAGCCATGCCACTCTACCCACAGCAGGTATCAGAAATATTTCAGCACTATTATCATTCAGCGAGCAGCCAGATCTTGGATAGAACAAACCTCTTTGAGTTCTTTCGCTACATCCTTCAGGTCCCCCAAGATGTTCTCCAAATCTTTCACCACTGTCTTGATCTGCCGTTTTATTTGAACTTTGGAGACTCCCTCCGATTCCGCATTTGCAGTCCCTGACATTCTTTGCAAAACAGCTCGGAATCAAGGACAGTGAACACATCCCTTCATTTCGGTTGATGCTCGTTGTTTGTGCATTTTAACGTCATGTTTTCTTCTCTCGGGTCTTTTACACATTGCAGGAGAATCTGGACGGAGAGG
Organism: Trichomycterus rosablanca; assembly: GCF_030014385.1. NCBI lineage: Eukaryota > Metazoa > Chordata > Actinopteri > Siluriformes > Trichomycteridae > Trichomycterus > Trichomycterus rosablanca. The sequence continues at coordinate 6,435,751 of NC_085994.1, forward strand.
CACGGAGGACGCGTCCCGGAATACGCGCATGCGCACTGGGGCGCTTCGTTTCCGAGCGGGCGAGCATCCTGGTTCATTTATGAAAAATGTAAAGCAACACATTGCAGCTCTTTAGTTTGTTTCTGTTATAAATACTGTACGTGTTATGATGTTTCTGTATGAGAAAACGTTCAGCTTTAAAATAACTGCACCTTTTAGATCAGTGATCACGAATCAGAAGTCTGACGTACGTGGAATAAATATATTCACAGACAAGTCACGGTCACTGCCGGCACACACACACACACACACACACACACACACACACACACAATATATATATATATATATACACTGATCAGCCATAACATTAAAACCACCTCCTTGTTTCTACACTCACTGTCCATTTTATCAGCTCCACTTACCATATAGAAGCACTTTGTAGTTCTACAATTACTGACTGTAGTCCATCTGTTTCTCTGCATACTTTTTTAGCCCCCTTTCATCCTGTTTTTCAATGGTCAGGACCCCCACAAGACCACCACAGAGCAGGTATTATTTAGGTGGTGGATGATTCTCAGAACTGCAGTGACACTGACATGGTGGTGGTGTGTTAGCGTGTGTTGTGCTGGTATGAGTGGATCAGACACAGCAGCACTGCTGGAGTTTTTAAATAACTTGTCCACTCACTGTCCACTCTAATAGACACTCCTACCTAGTTGGTCCATTTTGTAGATGTAAAGTCAGAGACGATCGCTCATCTATTGCTGCTGTTTGAGTTGGTCATCTTCTAGACCTTCATCAGTGGTCACAGGACGCTGCCCACGGGGTGCTGTTGGCTGGATATTTTTGGGTGGTGGACTATTCTGAGTCCAGCAGTGACAGTGAGGTGTTTAAAAATTCCATCAGCATTGCTGTGTCTGATCCACTCATACCAGCACAACACACACTAACACACCACCACCATGTCAGTGTCACTGCAGTGCTGAGAATGATCCACCACCTAAATAATACCTGCTCTGTGGTGGTCCTGTGGGGGTCCTGACCATTGAAGAACAGCATGAAAGGGGGGCTAAAAAAGCATGCAGAGAAACAGATGGACTACAGTCAGTAATTGTAGAACTACAAAGTGCTTCTATATGGTAAGTGGAGCTGATAAAATGGACAGTGAGTGTAGAAACAAGGAGGTGGTTTTAATGTTATGGCTGATCAGTGTATGTACTACTATAGTAACTACACCTATCTGGTACTTTCATTGAGCATTTTATAAGCTTTACATATCATCCAGATGAGCTTTGTGGGAATACAATTACTGAAAGTAGCATGGCTGGATTACTGACCGGGCCAGTGGGGCCAGCACCCAGGGGCCCTTGAGGTCAGGGGGCCCTGGGGGGGCCCTGGCCCAAAACATTTTGCGATGCCTATCAACATTTATGATACAATATATTTTTATTTCCGAGGGCCCTCCATTTTAAGGATCCTCTGACTATTAGGGACTTTGACCCCAGGGCCTCTTGAGGGCCCTAGCCATGCTTTTGGGGGCCCTAGCCATGCTTTTGGGCCCCTTATGAAAATGGATGAGGCATTGTGGCACTGCTCTGACTTCGACTTCTGGCTATTAGGGGTCCAAGGAAAGAGGTGGCAATTTTTTAGAGGGCCCTGGTTATGAGAGCCCCTACCAGGGTGCCCTAGAGAAGAGCAGGGCATACCATTAGAGGGCCCTTGATCACGAGGGCCCCTGCTATGGGGCCCTTGACTTCCATAGAAGTCGTTTACCATGGCTCCTTGACTTTCTAGGGACCTACAAATTGCCAGGCAAGCTACCATATTTCATAACAGACGTTTTGTTGCAAATATGCGATTCAGGCCCTTACTTAATGTTTCTGAATTTGTATTGTTTCAAAATTATTATGTTCAATTTCTCTTAAACGCAGAGACACAAATTAATTTAGCAATTTTGCTATTATTTAAATTTAAGACAAGCAATTTCAAGCAGTTTGAATGCATACACACACTTAACTGAGCTATTTGATGTTCTTTTCATGCCTGACAATATGTCCAACAGTGAGCTCACTTTAAAGGCTAACTCACTCGCTGCAGCATATCCTTCAGATCTGAACATGAGCCTGGCAGATGAATTGATACAATACAAATCATTTATAACAGAAAAAGAAAAATGTCCTAGTACAATGCTCAAAACCATGATAAATTTGAATTTACAGTCAACCTTTCCAAATGTCTACATAGCACTTAGACTTTTTTTTGACTGTGCCTATCACAAATTGTGAAGGGGAGCGTTCATTCTCCAAACTGGCTCGTATTAAGAATGAACTCAGGATTAGGATGCGCCAAAACCGCCTGAACTCACTGTCACTTCTGGCCATTGAATCAGATTTGGTCAGACAGCTTAATTTTGATGAATTAGTGGATGACTTTGCAAGAAAGAAGAGTAGAAAGAAACTTATATAAAATAGATTCTTGTGTTAGGGTTAGTTATTGACAGGTTGTTTAATGTATTAATTTATTTATGTTTTTGGAAAGGGGGTGGGTGGGAACCTGGGCAACTCTTTGCCCAGGGGCTCAGACTATCCTTAATCCGTCCTTGGAAAGTAGCTTATCCGTTGCTTTGTACACTTTGTGGCTTTTCCACTACATAGTACAATGTAGTACAGTACGTTTTAAATCCATGTTACCACATTTAATGGTTGTTTGCATTGCTAACTTAACCATGCTTAATGTTCACAAAGCAGGAAATTTAGTACTGTTGCTACTGTGGCATCCTGTAAAGATCACACCAAGAGCACAGCAATATTTTTTCATTGTCTGTTCTATTCAGAGTTGTGGTGAGTATAATTTACTGGATGAAAGGGAGGAAACACCCTGGACAGGCACACACACACACACACACACACACACACGTCTTTGGACTGTGGGAGGAAACCAGAGAACCTGAAGGAAACCCACACAGACACAGGGAGATACAGACTCCAGACAGAAAGGACCCGGACCACTCCACCTGGGAATCGAACCCAGGACTTTCTTGCTGTAAGGCGACTACATGCTGTACTAAAGTACCTGCGCCAAATTTGGTTACCCTTCCTGACTAGGGACTAAGCATAATCAAAGGGGGAATGTGAGTGAATTAAGAAAAAGTGAACAACACTGGCTGGACAAATGCAGTTATTACAAAAGCACCATTAAAGTACCATGCAATGTAAAAGGTACACAAGTCACCCTCTTGAACCCCATTTATCAATATTAAGGGACCCCCATAAAATCAACTGACCAGATGTTTTTGGATGGTGGAACATTCTCAGCAATAACACCAACATGATAATTACATGGTACTGTGGGTTGTACTTGTGTAAGAGTAGCAGGTGCAGCAGTGTTGTTGGGATTACAGTGTCCTCAAGACGCTGCATGAGCAGAGTCTCCCGATTAAATCCACCTACAAACAGTGTAACGCTGGCATGTGAAGGCACCCAGGGCAGGTACTCTCATGCATACTGCAAATAAGTCGGACAAATGGGGTTTCAAATTGTACTGCTGGGCCAATCATTCTGGCACTGTTCATGATCTACTGCTCTATTAAGTGTCATCCAGTTTTTTATGCTGATCTAAATTAGAAGGAACAGAAGCTACATCTCAGTGCCAACATGGTGACGGCATCGTGCAAAACCATAGCACCTGCACATCTTACAGCCCTGCTCTGTGATAACTACTTTACCAACCTCAACTTGTTCCAGACCCTGCATACAAATCTGGTCATCAAGTGCGTCAGCACTGTTCGACCAAACCGCACTGCCGGAGCTCCCCCACGCTACTGATGAAACAAGGGTGTGGAGCTTATTACAAACCCCATTTGAACCTTTATTTAACAGACAAAATGACAAAAAATTTAAATGGAAAGGATTTTCAATGACAAACTTAATTCTATTTGTTAAATATAAACAAATATTTAAAAAAGATGGAACAGCAGCATATTTACCACTAGTCTTGCAAGGGAAATTTTTATCCATTCATGCTGCACACAAGACAGTCCATGGTGCTCGACAGTCCCTGGTCGCCCTTATCTAATTTTTATCCTCATGGTGCACCACACATTTAACAGGAGACAGATCTTAACTGCAGGCCGGCCACTCAAGCACACACACTCTATGTCTTCAAAGCTGAACTGTTGTAACTTGTGTAGAATAAGGCCTGGCATCGTCTTGCTGAAACAGACTTAAGGTCCTGGAAGAAGATGTCATTTTGATGGCATATGTCCCTCCAAAACACCAATATAAGCCTTCTCGTCAATGGTTCCTTCACGTATATGCAGATGGCATTGTTGCAGTTAAATTGTTTGATACCAAGCATGTGACCATCTGGAGTAATGCCTGTTGGCTTGAGCCTTTTTGAACTGTGAAATGGTGGAGCAAAGAAGCCAAAGCAAAGATCATTGTTATTGCCTAATACCATATGGGAGGAATTGGCATTTCTATTTAGCTGGTACACGTCTACAAGACCCCAGCATATGTCAAGGTGATTGTAAGTTTTCTTGTTTGAATACATTTTTGACCAGTCCATCTTAAATTCCTCTCGAGAGGGACTATGACCTCCTAAATGAGAAACCAATGCCCTGCAGAGGTGCTGGTTGGCAGTTTGTCAGATGAAATGTATGCCTTAGCTTAAAAATGTACACCTTAGCTTAGGAAAAAAAATCACGGTTGGAGCTGCAGAAAAATCAATAAGGTCTTTACATACTAGAATAAAAAGACTAACGTCTCAGAGAATAAATGAGAAACTTAAAGTGCAGAATCTTTTATACCACCTGCTTATCATTTTAACTTTATTTCCCATTTTATACCATTATTTATTATTCTTCAGTTTAATATTTTATCAGATGGCCTTGGCTCTGCTACTTCCCCACCCACCTCCTCATTACCTGTCAACATTGTTTATAATTCATTTAAAGTTTTCATAAAAATAGGACGAAAGGGGGTCATGTGTTCAGATACATGAAACACATCACCAGTGTATTCTGTAAAGTTGCTCACAGTTTAAAGTTGTGCTGGGCGGTATGACGTTAAATTCAGTATACAGTCTTTAATTTCTTGTATTGTATGGATTTTTCAAATACAGCCATACCATTGCATAGCTAATACAACAGCTGTAGGCTTCACTAGGCAGCAAATCATATAATGTTGTTCGCCACTAAAAGCGCTCTCGAGTGTTAACAGATAATAGAGGTTTTCTCAATACGGTGAAAAAAATAAACTAAAACAGATGGAGGATGAAGAGGGGAAATGAGGCGTGTCGGCAGTTTAGAACAGACTAAAACACTATATACTGCAAGGTTTGTTGAGCCACGGCTGTTGCAAACAACAACATTACAAACGCAGTAACAATCCACATATGCAAGCATACGATTCTTCTATAGACAGCATAGAAAGAAGCTTTCAGAGCAATCATTGAAACAGTGGATTCCTCACCTCCTCACCCACCTCCAAAATGCCACCTTATAAATGAAGAAGTGCCACTGGTATTTATAAAAGCAATGTACAGTAGACCCTTGAGTTACGAACGGTTTACCATACGAACATTTCGGGTTACAAACGATCTCTTTCAACTTAACGTACGAACAAATTTCGGATTACGAACAGAAATTTGCAAAACACGTGATGTCACGAACAAGTTGACTCCAACGTCTCTCTCTCTCTCTCTCTCTCTCTCTCTCTCTCTCTCTCTCTCTCTCTATATATATATATATATATATATATATATATATATATATATATATATATATATATATATATATATATATATATACAGTGAGCGAACATTCAGACAGCGGACGGTGTTTTTCCGGTGGTTTTTTAAAAATATTTTGTAAAATTCAATATTAAAATGTCCCCAAAGAATGTGCAGAAGAAGCACAGTGGTGAGAAAATGAAAAAAAAAATCACTGTTTGTTGTGTTGTATAATTACTCCTGCCAGTAGCTGTCACTGTGTATCAGACAGAGGGAACAGTGAGTGAGAGAGAAGAAGGAATTCTCTGAGTAAAGTATTCTTTCTTTCATGCAATTACACCTACAAAATATAACACTATTGAAATAAAGAAGGAAATAATAGAGAAATATGAGAGTTATTGTTGTTTCTGGTAGATACATTTTATAAAAAAAGAAGGACATTTATTATGGTGTATGGTGCAGCACACGTACTGTACTGAAACGTGATGTGTGTTTTGTGTACAGTACTGTACTACTGTGTATTGTTGTTTATTATTGTTTATTACAGTAATGTTTATTCTAGAATTTAAGATTTAAGGGAAAATATACTTGTATTCATAACAAAAAAGACCATTTAAGACATTAGAAAGGTTAGGTAAGGGGGTGGTTTGGAAGGTCTGGCACGGATTAATTCTATTTACATTATTTCTTATGGGAAAAATAGGTTTAACTAACGAACATTTTGACTTAAGAACAGCCCTTCAGAACCAATTAAATTCGTCAAGGGTCTACTGTACTGTAATACACGTACACAATAGAAAAGCATTTCATGCCAGAGGGAGTCGAGTCGGGAGTCATTGAGGATTCAATCACTGTTAATCGGTTCGGAGTCGTTTACAGAAAGCGGATTGGCTGAACTGGATGACGCGATGTCCTGAAGTCCAGTGCAGGAAGTAGGTGAAGAGTCAGGGGTGTTTAATGTCAGTTCAGCTGTAAGAGCAGCAGAAGTAGTTCTGTTTCCATCATGTCCGGTCCTTTATCCTTCGCTAGAAAAGTGGTTCTGGTGACAGGAGCTGGAGGAGGTGAGTAGAACACAGTGGCTGTGATTTAGATTTTATAAGCTGCTAATAAACGACAGGCTGGAGTTAGCTTACTGCGCTGGCTGTGTGCACAATGTGAACTGGACACTTGAACAGCAGGGCTGCAGAGTTTGATAGGTAACGATGCACTGGTGTAAACCTGGAGGAGTTTTATATATTTTATTAGCTAAAAACAATATAACATTTAGTTTAAGTCTTTGTATGTATGCACAGTTGTTAGCTTGCACCAAACTAGCATTAGCTAACAAACTTGACTTGTTCTTATCTTTAGGGGGCGTTACAAACAGCTCAATAACTCCAAAACTCAATATAAACTCATATAAACTATATGCATGCACACATTTTCGTTTGTAAGTACAGAAAAAGTTTACTTACAATTTAAAAGTAGGCAGGGCAGTTCAGTTGTAGTCTAGTGGTTAAGGTACTGGACTAGTAATCGAAAAGTCGCTGGTTCAAGCCCCATCACTGACAGGTTGCCACTGTTGGACCCCTGAGCAAGGCCCTTAACCCTCGATTGCTTAGACATTATACTGTCACAGTACAAAAAGTGTCTGCTAAGTACCGTTTGTTTGTTTGTTTATTAGGGTTTTAACGTCATGTTTTACACTTTGGTTACATTCATGACAGGAACGGTAGTTACTCATTACACAAGATTCATCAGTTCACAAGGTTATATCCAACACAGTGTTGTTATTAACTTTTTATTAGGACACATGTCAGATAACACACATGCACATTTGCAGATACAATTTCCGGGTGAGGGAACGGGGAGAAAGAGCCTCAATAGGCTAAAGTAAAAAATAATTATGCAGCCATAAAGTATAATAGACAACAATAAAATGTACAATATATATATTTATAAAGAAACATCAAAGGGGAACAAGAAAAACCCAAGTAAGTAAAATAATCAAACCCTAATTAGGAAAGATTACCAATATAATTCCAAAGAGGAGACCATATTTTCCAGAACTTCTCAGTCCTCTGATGTAAGTCAAAGGTTAACTTCTGAAGAGGAAGAAAAGACGCTATTTGAGAGAGCCACAAATTTAGTGATGGGACCTGAGGAGTAGACCAAACAAGTACAATACACTTTTTTTTTTGCAATAAAGACCAACAGGGTGAATACCTGTCTAGCGTTGTAATCAAATGTAGCTTCTAATTGGCCACAGAGCAGGTATAACTTAGGGCATAGTGTGAACTCTATATTAAGAATTTCTTGTATAGCTATATGCACCTTTTCCCAAAAAGTCCAAAAAAAGTGAACAAAAGTGCCTTTGTGAGATTGACACTTAAAACATAAATCAGACCTCTCTGGGAATATCCTGTGTAAACGCAATGGGGTAAGTTAAAATCTATTAATAAACTTATAATTGAGTTCATGTATGTTAATTGAAGTACACTTGGGTTACAAATTTGAACAAATTAGGTCATGTTGCTTAGACAGAAATCACTCGATCTCTGTTACATCTAATTGCAAAATTTGAACACGGTGTTGAACAATTTTGTACCTCCAGTTCACCTCACTTACATGTCTTTGGACTGTGGGAGGAAACCCACGCAGACACGGGGAGAACATGCAAACTCCACACAGAAAGGACCCGGACCGCCCCACCTGGGGATCGAACCCAGGACCTTCTTGCGCTAAATGCTATAAATGTAAAAGTACTTACTCTTGTGAGGGGCGTGCGTCTTGTACCAGTCGTATGATTTTCTGTGACAATATTGTGGATTTTCTAAAAAATAATTTGCAGGGTTCAAAACATGCATACAACTATTGTGGCTAAGTGGGTAGCACCGTCACCTCACAGCAAGAAGGTCCTGGGTTCGATCCCCAGGTGTGGCGATCCGGGTCCTTTCTGTGTGGAGTTTGCATGTTCTCCCCGTGTCTGCGTGGGTTTCCTCCGATAGCTCCAGTTTCCTCCCACAGTCCAAAGACATGCAGTCAGGTGAATTGGAGATACAAAATTGTCCATGACTGTGTTTGACATTCAACTTGTGAACCTTGTGTAACTGGTAACTACTGTTTCTGTCATGAATGTAACCAAACTGTGTAAAACATGACATTAAAATCCTAATAAATAAATAAACATATGTATTATTTTATGCAAGTCTGAACAAAGCTACACTGATGTAATCAAATATACTGTTCATGGAAGAGTACATTTTTAGCATTTAGCAGATGCTTTTATCCAAAGCGACTTACAGCTGTGACAGTATACAGTCTAAACAATTGAGGGTTAAGGGCCTTGCTCAAGGACCCAACAGTAGCAACCTGGCAACCTCGCTTTGATTACTAGTCTAGTACCCTAGTTTCTTGGCTACAAGTGCTCCCAAAAAAGAGTAGTTTTTGCCAACGTCTGGAAGATTGTGTCACATCAACGTCACATTGTGTATTTCATCCCAGAACTGCAACACCCGATCTGTTATGATTTACTAGTTAGCAGAGTTTGATAACTAACGGTGCACTGCTCAACTCCAGGGTCCTGAGAACCTGGCTTTAATTCTTTCCCTCAGTTACTGTCTGTGAGGAGTGTGACATGCTAAAAGCATTGTCAAAGAAAACCTTACAAACACAAAAGCGTATCAAAAAGCCTTTTGTTGTAAGGACACCAATTTAGTGATGAGATTGCAATGCATTATTGGATTTGTTCTTTCCCTTGTAAAAAAAAAAAGTTCACTTGTCTAGTTTGCCATTTTTCTGAATTGTATTTGCCCTAAAATAACTATCCATCCAATAGCTGGTAAAATTGATTTGATGCTTTGATTTGGTCATCTTTATGTAATGATTTTTAAATCGTCTATGTGACTGTGAGGCTTGTGGATCAGTAATTCTTATGTAATACAGCAGAATTCTGTCCTCTGGTTAATTATTAATACAGTTCGAATCAGAACACAGACAAAATGAATGGTGGATAAACACAATAATAAACTGGCCCTTTGTTACACATTCTAAATGTTTTTCTATACATTCTATACAGTTTTTCTCCTAAAGTATATTGATCCTAACATTGTTGCTTTGGTGCTCAAAGTCTATTTATTAATAGGCTGTGTATTACGGTGACAGTTAACAGTGGGTATAACGATGATGTAAAAAGTCTCATTTTAAGTCACATGGCTTTAGCACACTAAGCCATGTTAGGCTGTTTCTTGAGGCCCTCGTTAAGTTACAAATTACAAAAAAAATAAAATGATGAATACCAAAGTTACAAAGCTCCAGCTGTGTGGTTAAATACTGCCAAGATCTTCGAGTGCTCCTGGGTCGGGGACTGACTTTTCCAAATTGCTTTGTCCCGATATGAGATAATTTGACCATCTGATAGCATTGTATGCCGGTATGAAAGGTAGCAAAGGTAGCCTTGGGGCTTAATTGATTTGGATAAGCAGGTCACAAATTGTCATTAAGAACTGTCAGTTGATTCCAATTTCAATGTGCAACTAGTTTGTGAACTCTTTAAACCTCAAAAGAAAACTGATTCTTTAAAACAGTTGAATACTTTTAAAAAAGAACTATTAAAACATTAAAATACATAAAGCATGTTTGGAAGAGAAGGGTGCAGCATTTTATAAAACATACCTTGTCAGCTGTTGTGTGGCATCCAGTGACACTAAAAACATTACACTGGTAGATGCAATAATTTATTCTAATATATATTTGCCTTTTTAAGAAGCAGACGTGGTAGTTTGTCAAGAGAATCAAAAAAAGAAAAAGGCTTCTACAATAGGACAGCGATCCAAAACACACTGTAATATCCACTTTACCTACCTGAGAAAACTTAAGCCTTTGGAATGGCCCTCACAGGCCAGTAACTTGAACATTGTTGAAAACTGTAGGCAGAGCTAAAACATGAAGTGTGTATATAAGAAGGCCAAAGAAAAGCCCAAACCCAGAAGTGTAGTTAAAAATTCATAAACTACATTAAAAGACTTGTGATGTTTATAAAAGGAGGATTTACCAAGTACTGGATCTGTAAAGTGTCCAAACCTTTAATTTAAGTATGAGGTAACTGCATTGACATGTCTTTAAACGTCAGTTTGTATTTCCTATAAAAGCTTAGTGGCCTCCGTATCCCTAGATTGAGGACGCTAACTTGAGATCCTATAGGGCCGGGGTAGCTCACCAGTTAAGGTACAGGACTAGTAATTGGAAGGTTGCTGGTTCAAGCCCCACATCTGCCAGCTTGCCACTGTTAGGCCCTTGAGCAAGGCCCTTAATTGCTTACAGTGTGTACAGTCTTAATTGTAAGTCACTTTGGATAAAGGTGTCTGCTAAATGCTGAAAATGTAAATTCCTGTAGGAAATAAATGATCAAATGGCCAAAATACAGAGGACCTTTTATACAAAGCGGAAAGTTTAGATCTTCTAAATGTCAAAGGTTGCAGCAGATCCAACTATGTGTACAGAGCAAAGGGTGATTGTAATCATTATCTAGTGATAAAGGTCTTTTTCTAGTAACACTGTTAATAGTAAAGCTCAAATATTAAATAAAACAATTCATTACTGACAGTTCAGCTGAGCATTTCATTTTAGTCATGACTATTTAATTTTTATTGTGCACTTGATATTAAATCCCCAGCACTAATTACACAATCGGATAAAAAGTAATGATATTTTCTTTTCAGGCCTGGGAAGAGAATATGCTTTGGCCTTTGCTGAGAGAGGAGCTTCTGTTATTGGTAGGTCGTGTTTAAAGGATTTTGCTCAGTTATATTAAAGCCAGATCATGTTGGCATGGGTATTTGTCTGTCTATAATCTGTGCTGTATTTAGTGAATGACCTTGGAGGAGATATAAAAGGAGGCGGGAAGAGCTCGGCAGCCGCTGATAATGTGGTAAAGGAGATAAAAGCTATAGGTGGCAAAGCTGTGGCAAATTACGGTTGGTACTTTGAGCTCTGTGCATCATCACATACTTCAATTTAGTAGTTATTTTCTTCATGCTAATAAGATTATTGACATTTTAAAAGGAAAAGCATTGTCTTGATTTAGTAAAATGTAATTCCAATCTAATTTACATTTGTAAAATGTTTTGACATGTATTTTTGTATTTACAGATTCAGTAGAAGATGGTGAAAAGCTGATCCAGTCCGCTTTGGATGCATTTGGACGAATAGGTGCTTAAACATAAAACATTATCATTCATTTAGCTTTAGGGTAGAATACTAATACACAAGCAACTCTTTCTATATTATGTCTGTTAAATTGCTATTTACTTAATGCCTGATTTTATTGTGAGACATTGCAAAAGGTTTCGTAAATGCTTTTCTTTTCACTGTGTGCCATATTCTTCTCACCTGCAAATATTAAACACTCTTTCTATACATTAGTAAGAAAACCAAACACAGACCACTAAGCTGGTGATGGATTGATTTTTTTTTCTCCAAATTTTTTAAATTCTGGCAACCGTTTGACCAGCTAGTGCTTATTCTTAGTTTTTTCCTAGCTTCATATGCTACAACTACATTTACATTTATGGTATTTAGCCGACACCTTTAATCAAAATGACTTACAGTTATGAATAAATACCATGCAAGCAATTGAAGGTTAAGGACCTTACTCAGGGGTCCCAACTAAACTAAACAACTAAAGAATGGTTTATGTATGTCATAGCTTTTTAGCTTAGTAAGACAAAGTTGTTTTTATTTAATAAAAAAAGTCATATAGAAATAAAATATCCTATAGTACTCCAGAAGTGTAGCGGTAGCTTAGTGGCTAAGATACAATATCTACTAGTAATCGGAAGGTTTCTGGTTCAAGCCCCACAAACACAAAGTTGTCACTGTTGAGTAAGGCACTTAAATCTCAATTGCATCATTGTTAGTCTCTATGGATAAAGGTGTCTATTAAATGCCATAAATAAAAAAGTGACTCGACATTTATGAGCTTTGTCTTAACACATGATATATCAGTGGCACAACTGGTGGTGCAATAATTTTGTAATATAGAGCTATTTTAATTATCTTAAGAGCAATGTCACAATACAAAGTGCTTAACAGGTGTTCAGTGCTTGTCTTTAAAACCTTTTTTTTTATTCCTTGTGACTTCTAAGTAAAGTGAGACTTGAATGAAGTGAAACCTCATTGTAAGCTTTATGAAAATAACTGTTGGGACAATCACAATAATAACAATATTGTTGGTATTGGTAGCTTTTACATGCTGTATATTTATATACTGTGTTTTTCCTCAGATATTGTGATTAACAATGCTGGGTAAGTTATAATTATTTTACTTTTGTACAAAATCTTTTCCACATTTTCTTTTTGCAAAGCAGTTATAATTTACATATTTGTGTGTCTCTCCAAAGGATTCTGCGTGATCGATCTTTTGTTAGAACCAGTGATCTGGACTGGGGTATGTAATAATAAATATAGAAAACTTAGAGTCCCGTTATATATCTGACTTCGCTTGGTCAGGCAGCACTCGGTTGATGGATGTTAATTTTTTATCTTTAGATCTCATTCATAGAGTTCATCTGAGGGGGTCATTTATGGTCACCAGGGCAGCATGGAATCACATGAAAAATCAAAAGTTTGGGAGGTAATGTTCATGCCTTAATAATTAAATATCATATTCATTATTAAAAAGAAGAAATAGTGGTCTATTGGTGATTTGTTTTTGTTCAGGATCATCATGACGTCATCAGCTGCTGGAATTTATGGCAATTTTGGTCAGGCAAACTACAGCGCTGCCAAGCTGGGGCTCCTGGGCCTGGCTAACACTTTGGCCATCGAAGGCAAAAAGTACAACGTCCATTGCAACACCATAGCTCCCACAGCAGGTTCACGTCTTACTGAGACCGTCATGCCACCAGGTTAGAACTCAAAGTTAGAACTGTCAAATCATTCTGAACACTGCAGCTTACAATGTAGCCACTCTACAACATCTTAAACTATGAAACTAAGGTCAACAAGTAACTAAGCTAATGAAAAAAAATAATGTGTGCTTAACATGTGAATATATGACAATGAATATATTATACATATTATAATTTGTTATGAAACATTAAACAATACTTATTTATTTACACCTACCCACCCCGAGTGCTCAGTTTTGTTTATATAGCACTTTTTTTTTACAATGGACATTGTCTCAAAGCTACTTTATAGCATTCAGGACCGACAGACCAGAAACCCCTGTTGAGCAAACCAAGGTCAACAGTGGCAATGAAAAACTCTCTTACAATTATGGGAAGAAACATTGATAGGAACCAGACTCAACAGGGACCTCCATCCCTTGGTGACCTGTAGAATAATTGAAATGAGTTAAAAAATATTTTAAACTAAAAGTTATAATTAGCGAAAAGAATAAACATGCAATTGGAGTTCTTCTTCTTATTATGTGTGGGTGTGATGGGTGGGAGTCTCCTTTAGTGCTGTGCATTTGTTAGGTCAGGTTCTAAAGTTAAATGAGAAAGCCTGGATCACACATTTATCCAGTTTATCCCAAAGGAGTTTCATGGGCTTAAGGTCAAGGATCCTGAACATCATCATTGTGCACTGGTACACAATCGTGCTGGAACAGGAATGGGCTTTCCCTGCACTTTTGACAAAAATCCCCTGAAGGGATATTATTTTTATATAATGGATTTTATACACATATTGGAAATGTCTGAGGCTGAAACACCTGAACTTAGTAACTAGAAAGGGTGTTCAAATACTTTTGGAGTTGCTTATACTTTTCCAAATTTTTGGTAATATGTGGAATCTGTTTCCTGATCAGATCTTGTGGAGTCCTTGAAAGCAGAGTTTGTTGCTCCTCTCGTTCTCTGGCTGTGCCATGAAGAGTGCCAAGAGAACGGGGGACTTTTTGAGGTATGTGATTCTAAATTGAATTAAATTCAATTATTTAAATGAGTATATCACATCGTTTGTATGCATCACAGTTGTTCAGCCAGCTTCAGTTGTCTTAATGTTGTTCTCTTCAGGTTGGCGCTGGCTGGATTAGCAAATGTAAGCAATTTTTATTTTGAGTTTTATTTAGAAATAGTAAAGCGATATCGGGGGGACAAAGGGACCTCAAATGACCTTTAATTAAATGTGGGTTTGCAGTGCGATGGGAGAGAACCCTGGGCAGTATTGTCCGCAATAAGAACCAGATGATGACCCCAGAACAGGTACGGGACAAGTGGGACCAGATCTGTGACTTCACCAATGCCACCAAGCCAGCAAGCATTCAAGGTAAATATACTGAAGTGGGTTAAGTCCCACCAACTTTATATTTTATACGTGTTGCTTTTGTGTCCTCCTGGGTTTGACCTGTAAGTTTCCAAGCCATGTGTACAATATTTAAAGAATATTCCACTGGGTGCAAGGCAGAAATAACCTGGGCAGGGTGCTGATACATTGCATGGCTATGGCAATCCCCAACTCCCTGATAGTATGGTGGGCTAGCACCAGTAACATCCCCGATCCAACACCCCTACCCACCATCCAATCTCAGACCAATTCTAAAAGCATACACCACAGCAACTTGGCAAAAAGAATCGGAAACTTATACCACCAACAAACTCTAGGAGATCCACATTATCATAAAAACAGATAGAGCTCAATACCCCAAAAACGATGGGAACAAATTATCTACACAAGATGCTTGCTGCATAGAACACACCAAACTGACCCATACCTACCTGCTAAAAGGAGACCAGCCCCACTTTGCCCCCCCCCCCGGATCAAAGACTTCTATCAAACACGTCCTCTATTCACGTCCTTTACACACACAAGTAAAAAAGAAAAGCAAATCTACATCTTTGATGTTTGAAGAAATCTACTATCCAGTCATGATAATAGCCATAGTAGCTGACATGACGTTAATACATGTTAAAACTGAGAAAATTAAGATGCTGAAGAATACTGCCTCTTCTTGCTGTCTATCAGTTAATGAAGCTGACCCCCGGGGGGCTCTGTATAGAAGCGGCAGAGTTACAAACAGGCTTATTAGCATGGCTGTATCGTCCTTGTCCTCTGTGTTGTATAAAGTAGATCATGTTGCTCTCTCTTCTAATCAGCACTATGGACTAGCTAATTAAGATCCTGTCCCTTTGTGCTCTCCTGTTCAGAGTCGATGCAGTCGCTGGTGGAAGTGCTGTCAAAAGTTGACGCTGAGGAGGAGGGCATCAAAGCCAATCTAACCAGCAGCTCGATCTCAGCAACATCAGGCATCAACCCTGTGAGTATTGCTTGTACTGCTCTAAATGCTGGTTATTTTACTGTATAGTCACATGTCTGTGCTGACCTTCCTACCCCTATTTCAGTCCCTTCACCAAGAGATGGTGCACTGTGCATTGAATAGTGATTTTCTATCCCTGATCTTTACAAAATAGCTCATTATAGCAAGATGGACAAAAATCAAAGCATAGTTTGGAAAGTAAACATTTGATTGCGGCCATTCAGGTGGCATGGCAGTACATTCTGCTTGTCCACTACTGCTGGGATCCAGGGTCGAATTTCCTGCAGTGCCATCGGGCATCTACATACTTACATGATTGATTTGTCTGTGGTGTGTTACAACATCGAGCCCAGTTATTTCAAGGAAACCAGACCCACCATGACCCGACCAGGATAAAGCATGGTAAAAACTATTTGGAAAAAATCTTAAGATCCAGACATGCACAGCCATTTAGGGACTCAATCTTTTAGCTGTAATTGCAGCCGGGCGGCACGGTGGCTCGGTGGGTAGCACTGTCGCCATACAGCAAGAAGGGCCTGGGTTCGATTCCCAGGTGGAGCGGTCCGGTTCCTTTTTGTGTGCAGTTTGCATGTTCTCCTTGTGTCTGGTTTCCTCCCACAGCCCAAAGATGTGCAGTCAGGAAAATTGGAGATACTACAATTGTCCTTAAATGTGTGTGTGTATGTCTGCCCTGCCCATGTGTTTCCGTGTGCCTTGTGCCCACTTAAAGCTGGTATTGCCAGCCAACAGTTACAAGTCTTACAACCAAGTACAAACAAAAAGCTGAAACGTATTCAATCCCTTAAGTCAGTTCAAGTAAATGTAGGACAATATACGTAAATGTAAGAAGGTCCAAAAAGTGAATGCTTATACATGGACTTAAACTGAAGATTGATTTCTCATAGTCACTGAGATGTTTTTATACTTACTTCTGCAGGCAGAAGCTGTGGGGAAGGAGCTTGGCGAGATGACCTACAGCTACACCCACATGCACAGCATCCTGTATGCACTAGGAGTGGGCATGTCCACCAAGCAAGCTGACCATCTTAAGTTCCTCTATGAAGGCCATGAAGAGTTCAGCTGCCTGCCCACATTCGGCGTTATCCCAGCGCAATCATCCATGCTGGACGGAGGGCTGAGCTCTGTTTCAGGCATCAATTTTGACCTCACCAGGGTGAGCAACTGATTAAAAATTTTAGCTAGGGGATTTGTATTTGTATTAACATTTCTACTCTCACTTATCAAGGCTTTTGTTTGATCTGTTTCTATTGTTTAGTGTTTGTTGATCTTTAATCTTTGAACCAACGTTTACTGGACATTCTGTTGTAGCTCCTGCATGGAGAGCAGTACTTGGAGCTGTATAAACCTTTTCCCACTTCAGGTATGCCTACTTTGCCAAAGATATGAATAATAGCATGATTTTACTTTCGGGTGATATTGAAATGAATGTTCGCTGTCTAGGTACACTGACCTCGAAGGCATCTATAGCCGATATCCTCGACAAAGGGTCTGGTGCAGTCATACTCTTGGACGGTAAATGTTATACATTTTCAAAGGATTAATTCATTGGTATTATATACAGATCAGCCATTACATTAAAACCACCCACCTACGATGCTTTGACCCACTGAGACATAGACTCCACAGGACCTCTGTATGTTACGAGGTACTGGTGCCGTCTCTGCTAGTAAACAGTGCACAGATGTCCAACATGATCCCACATGATCTATTTATTTATACATTTTCTCCCGATTTAGTGTAGCCAATTTTCCGACTGCGTTCGAGGAGGGTATATTCGCCTGCTCCATGCCCCCTCCGGCGCACGTGCAGTCCCTTGACCCCTTCTTTTTCGCCCATGCCTAGGTGGATTTGCATATGAGGCTCCTCCACTTCTGCACAGGCGCCTTGTGCTGCTAACCATGGTCCTCGCACAATGTTTGAAGACCCCGTCCCCTGTTTAGTCCGGTCTTTTCTCACACAGCAGACTCGATGGCTAATTTTGTCTGCTGCAGGCACTGCCCGATAGATGGCGCCCAGCCGACCGGTAGCAGAGCTGAGATTCGAACCAAGTGGTTTAGAATCTGTGCTGGTGTGCTAGCGGAATATCCCGCTGTGCCACCTGGGTGCCCCAGTCAGTCTTTTTTCAATTGCTCGGAGGTCCAGTTTCGATGCCTGTGGGCCTGTTGTAGGTGCTTTTGACAGTAGACAAGAGTTAGTGTAATTCCTCAGCCTCAGCCCTATACACTGAATGGTTTTATGAACGGTCTTGTGACACATTCACCATATCACAGTTTGAGCCACAGTATTCACTCCTTTGGTTTGAACCAAAAGCCTGAGCCTTCAAAGTCTCTGGTATCGATGAGCCTTGGCTGCCCATTGACATGCCGGAGGTCCATGGCTCGTCCATACCAGACCACTGCTGCCTGTGAGCACCGCTTGCTGTTTTGGAGATCAACCCATCTGGCCATAAGAATTTGGTCCTTATTTAGCTTGTGTATTACAAAATGGGCAATGTCATGCATGTTTTTATGGCATGGTCTTAATGTTTTGGTTAATCATTTTAGATTTCAATGTGTGTGATTGGTCAGTTTAGATGACTAGTGTTCTGTGAGCATGATCAATGTATGACTAATGATGTACACATTTCATGTCTGCAGTTCATACGTACAACAACCAAGAGCTGCTGTGCTACAATCAGTTCTCTCTGTTCATTGTTGGTTCTGGAGGTTTTGGAGGAAAGAGAGCATCAGATAAAGCTGTGGTAAGACACACTGCAGTTTCTGAAACACTAGCCGCAGGTCAGGAATACCCTGGACAGGGTGCAAATCCATTGCAGGGCTTATGCCAAATAAGTTCTGCCAATCATGCCTGTATAGACAACTGATAGCAATGCTGGGATTCAAACCCTGGATCTCAGCAGTAGTGGGCTAGCACATTTCATCCAAGCACCCATCAATCATTTTTCAGAATTAATGAGTAATTAATGAAAACTAGTAATGGACTAGTAATCAGAAGATCACAGGTTCAAGTCCCACCACTACCAGGTTGCTGCTATTGGGCCCTTGAGCAAGGTCCTTAATGCTCAGTACCTCAGACAGTATACTGTAACTACTGTAAGTCACTTTGGATAAAGGCGTCTGTTAAATGTTAAAAATGTAAAATGTAATATTTCTTGCATCTATGTTATGTGTTGGTGGCTCAGTGGGTAGCACTGTCACTTCACAGCAAGAAGGTCCTGGGTTCGATTCCCTGGTGGACTGATCTGGGTCCTTTCTGTGTGGAGTTTGCATGTTCTCCCCGTGTCTGTGTGGGTTTCCTCCCACAGTTCACAGACGTGTAAGTTAGGTGAACTGAAGATACAAAATCGTCCGTGTTGGTGTTTGACATTAACTTGAACTGTTAAATCATGTGTAATCTGTAACTACCTGTCCTGTAATGAGTGTAACCTAAAGAACAAGTGTATGATATAACATTAAAATACCAACAAACAACATTGATATGTGTATGCCAATTTGTTTATTAATGGAAATGCTTTTAATATTCTTTTTCCGAAGGCGACAGTTCCACCTCCAGACAGAGCTCCTGATGCCGTGATCGTTGAGGAAACCAACAGGGATCAGGTAGGAGCCAAATGTGGACATTTCCATATTTCCAAAAATACAGTAGCGGATAAGGTGATATAAATATACAGATAAAAATATATAGGTACAAAGGATGATGCTTTTATATAATACTCTTTTTTTTAAACAAAAATGTGTTCCTAGGGTCGTAGCGTTCGCCCAATCTTTATAAAATTAACAATATGTATTCAGTGGCACCCTATAAATTCATTATTTTAAATCAGATTGCAAGAAATCTGTATCACTTTGATAGTTCACAAGTAATCGAGTTAGCAGGTGGTAGCTTCTACATTTGTGTGTATGTGGAAGGGCAGTATAGAGAAAATTACTTACCTCAGGCTGTGTCCCAAACCACATACAATCACTAAAGCACTTTAGTTAGTGGACATTGGTAATGGGATTTGTAAAGATGTGAGACAAACTACTAGATGAGCCAAACACCCCTGATGACCAAGCTGAGAGCAACCGTTTAAAATTACAAGGAAGAAACCATGAGAGGAACCAGACTCAACCGGTCATATTATCCTTGGTTTACTTGAAGGATAATTTGGATGGTATGTTGGATATATTAATATAATAGTATGTTATTATGGATGCAGCCTTAGTCGTCAGTGTAAAATGAGGAGAACCTATAGGATAGCACTATGAATGAGTAATTCATCAGCATAAAGATATTATTAACTGATCATTCATGTATTATTTGTCGTCTTAAGTTCATCATGATTGAGTTTACAGAATATGTAAACTTCTTCCATGATCAGATTACTAAAGCCTGTTGAATTATAGCCTAAATTCATTTTTTTGCTGTTATCAGATCATTCTAACATTGAAATGCACTCAGTGAAATGAAAAAATGTTTGGCCTTTTATATTTAGGCTGCTTTGTACAGGCTGAGTGGTGATTGGAACCCTCTTCACATAGATCTAAGCTTCGCAGCAATGGGAGGTGAGGAATACAAATGACTGTTTTGAAAACGAAAGGCCATTTTAAAATCAATTCCACTAATAATATCTTGTACAAGAAATGTTTCTAGCACTGGTTCAAAAGCTGCTTCATTTCTAAATCCCTAGGATTTAAAACCCCCATCCTGCATGGTCTGTGCTCTTTCGGGTTTGCTGCACGTCACGTCCTGAGCCAGTACGCTGGCAATGATGTTTCCAAATTCAAGTCCATTAAGGTAAGCCTGCTACATGTGGAGTCTCGACCCTTCATAAATCTGTAGAGCATATTTATTCAGTGCAGCACCACTACAGTCCTCTTTAGAGTCGGCATGTTTATTATTATTATACACACTCTCAGATGGCACAGTGGTAAATTACACTAGCACACTACAGCTGGGATCCAGGCTTCAAATCTCCAGCAATCAGGCATCTACAAGGGATCTTCAAAAAGTTTCCACACTTTTATGTTTTGGTTAGAAACGGTGAGGGTGGGAGGAGTAGTAATCGGTCATGTCTAAGAGACTGAGAGAAGCTTATAGTCCGGATTTAGCACCATCTGATTTCCACCTTTTTGGACGCTCAAAGAAGCTTTAAGAGGAAGAAGATTTTCATGTGATGATGTGAAAGCAGCACTGCATCAGTGGCTACGTGCTCAACCAAAAACATTTGATGGTATTATTGATCTGGAAGGTGACTGTAGAAAAGTGATGTCATTTGTTTGGCCCCGCAGTTGATTGGCATCCTGTCTAGGGTTTGTTACTTCATTGTGCCGGCTCGGTGCCAGCACTGTTGCCTCACAGCAAGAAGGTCCTGGGTTCGATCCCCAGGTGGGGAGCGGTCTGGGTCCTTTCTGTGTTGAGTTTGCATGTTCTCCCCGTTTCTGCGTGGATTTCCTTCGGGAGCTCCGGTTTCCTCCCACAGTCCAAAAACATGCAAGTGAGGTGAATAGGAGATGTGCCCAGTGCATCCAATGAAATCGGATCCACAGAAACCCTGACCAGGCTTCAAATGATCCAAATGTTACCTTGCTACGCTTCCACAAGAAGTGTACTGTATTCACACTTGCATAACACCCATTTTTGAGAGCATGCAAAAACACACAGCTGCAATCTTGCGTTCAAGCTATATGCCATGGTTAAATACACAATTAACATGGGTTTCTTAACATAGTATATAAATTATGTGATCTTATTGTTGTGCTAAATGCCATTTTAGCTTTGGCTGTGGTATTGATTTTATTGGTATTGTTATTGGTAACTATTAGAGTAAAGCCTTTCTCCATCCTTTTTCGGCAAGGTGCGCTTTGTGAAGCCAGTGCTACCCGGACAGTCTCTTCAGACTGAGATGTGGAAAGAGGGAAGCAGAATCCACCTCCAATGCAAAGTAAACACTTAATTCAGAATTTAATCCTGACTAGTAGTTTGTCCCTTTTCTGTCATTCCATCAGTCCAGCGCATTAACTGATTCACTATGGCTTTCTAGGTGAAGGAGACGGGAGCTGTCGTGTTATCTGGAGCTTATGTAGATTTACACGCCGCCCCAGATGCTTCGGCCAGCACTGCTCATCCACAGGTCCAGTTAATATTCAAATAAAATAATAAGCAATAACAGTTCATGTTTATATAACCATGAATGTCTAATTTTACAGAGTGGAGGACTGCAGAGCGACCTGGTGTTTGCCGAGATAGGACGTCGGATCAAAGATCTGGGGGCTGAACTTGTGAAAAAGGTTAATGCCATTTTTGGATGGGAAATTACCAAAGAGGGAAACACGGCTGCACAGTGGAGTAAGTCAACAAGCTCTGTGTCTTTACTTAAAACAATTTGGGATCTTAAACTGGTTCCATTCAGGCTTCTAGGAAATTGAAAGCTTTGCAGAGAACAGGTCCCTATTTGCACCAGTTTTTATTGCAACCAAGGTGGCACAACTAAAGTAAACGGTAGTAACAGCCTGGTGGAGCATGTAGATTTCCTGTACTAGACGTTTGTTTTTAGCCAAAAAGCAAGCATGGGTCAACTACTTTCCTCTACAACAGGTGGGTCGTGAGCCGAAAAAAATGGGTCGCAGAGAAAAATAATAATAAGTAGGGCTGTCACACGATTAAATTTTTTTAACTGAGATTAATTACGATTAAGGAACCAAATTATTCATGATTAATCGACTGCAAAAATAACGAAGCACAATTTGAACAGTTATGCACATTTTTATTGCAAGAACATGTTTACCAATAAAAAATTTATAAAAATATGATAAAATTATTACATTAAATTATTAAACTAAATTGTTTTTAGAAAGCCACCCAATGCCTATATAGAGTTGTTAACAGCTACCCATCCTTCAGACAGTTATTTAAAATGACAAGTCTTATCTGTATCCTGTTCGTAACCCTGCCACTGGAAACTGCGCTCAGGGTACTAATATGTACTAATATGAACCATTTCTAGATGCAACACGTATAACGTCACGTAGACCCACATCGTTAACTATGTTAAAGCGTCTACAGTCCATTGCGATCCATTTAACACCAGTGTTTGTGATGTTCCCACAACATGTACAGTCCATAGGCTTCCATCCAAATTCCTCTGAAATAAAGTTAGACTGAGTCTGAGCTCAGTTAGCCTGTAATGTGTATCCGTGCACGCAGACGCCCAACGAGACAAATGCGGCTTTGACCAAAGATGATAATAAAGCGTAAATTAATAACTGTAATTTTGTCTAGTGATGATTTCTCACGCTTTTTGAAAACAAAAATGATTATTGAAAATACCCTATATTTCACAGTATGTAGCAGCAGCAGCTCTAATTTGTAACTCATGACCGCAAACTGGAAAAAGACCGGAGTTATCGTTATACAGTATAAACACAATAATGCTGTGTTAAAGCAGCACAAATTACCACAGTGACACATGTTTCAAGTGGCACAAACAGCCCAATAAAACATTGTTTGATTAAATATTTTATTCTCGATTATTTTTTTTTAATCGTAATTAAAATTTTAACCGCCCTAATAATAAGTAAATATACTTGTGCGTTAACGCCCCTTTCTGTTACATCTTGTAAACCACAGTGGAACCAGATTGTACACAGACAGTAAGATGCATTATTTGTGTGGCCTGGGTCCTGTAAAAAATAATGGACAAAATGCTCAGGGATGTCATCACAGTTCTTGCTGGAAAAACTATAGTGAGATTCACTCGAAAGAGGCCCTGAGTATTCTGTTGTAACTCTGAAGCAATCTGAACCATAAACACGCTGCATACCTTGACTTGTAATCAATTGCGTTACATGCGATGTTGGAAGTCCGGCGCCTACCTCATCCCCCCGACGCATTCCAGCTTGTTTGAAGCTCCATGGACTGAGGAACACATTGCATATTGTTTCGAGAGTTATTACAGAATATTCGAGACCTCCTTTGAGGCCCTGTCCCTCTATTATTCTCTGCTTCTATCTATTCTATCTTCAGAATCTATTTATTTTTGGTGAAAATGTGCCGAATGGTTTAAAATTGGTGTGTGAACTTGTACTCTTGGTTTTGTGTTCATGAAGGATGATTCCATTTATAAGCAATCTATTACTTTTCAGCCATCGACCTGAAGACTGAAAAAGGTGCCCTTCATAAGGGGCCACACAGTGGCAAAGCTGATGTGACGTTCACCGTGTCGGATGAAGACTTCATGGATGTGGTGACGGGCAAGCTCAACCCTCAGAAGGTACTCCAATCATCTGAAACGTTCTGCTCGAGTTGAAATCGTACAGCTGTCTGAACATTGTGATGAATTTACCACGTCTGTGCTGCTGTTCGGAGATGAATGGTGTTGTGTTTCCCCTGTAGGCATTTTTCGCTGGCAAACTTAAAGTCAGAGGCAATATCATGCTGAGCCAGAAGCTGGAGACGATACTGAAGGATCACGCCAAGCTGTGAGTCTCCAAACCTTTCGGCATCTTGGAGTGAACGCAGACCTTTTTTGGACAGAGGGAATCACATGATCATTTCTGAAATCCGTGTCCAACAATGAGAAACGTTTGGTGCACAGTGACCGGCACCAGTAATGGTAACAGAATCAGTATGTTTAACTCTGCTAATGACAATGTGTGAATAATAAGGAAAGAAATATTAGAATTTGTGCTAATTATGTAATTAATGTTCAAATTTACTACAAAATAAGCTATTTTTTTTAATCATATTTCTGCTCGTTCAGATCTACACTGCAGCCAGACATGAACCTGTACAGAGTGTCTTGAGGGCATCTATTCAAAAGTGGGTAGTGAGGGACGGCTGGGCAGCACAGCGGTCTAATGTGCTAGGACAGTGGTCCCCAACCACCGGGCTGCACAGAAAAAATAAATAATTAGAAATCACTACATCTGCGATGAAAACTACTTTTTTTACGGGTGTTATTGTCCCAAATCACCCCTAGGTGGGAGAAGTGTCTCATTGCAGCGAAACTCATTTGTGAGTAGTATTGTTATTCTATTTTAAATCCCTCCGCCCCCGCCAGTCCGTGAAATTATATCTTATATGAAACGGGTCCGTGGTGCAAAAAAGGTTGAGGAACGCTGTGCTAGGACACCACTGTAGAGAGTTCAAATCTCAGCAGAGGGTGTCCACACAAACACAAACACACCTGGCCGTGTTTAAAGGAGGGAAGGTCAGATGGGGATTCTTGCCCCTGCTGCTTAGATACACGATCACCGGGACTGGTCCAGGCACCTTTGCAAGTTGGGGGGCGGAACTTATGGTCGTTTTTCGTATGGAATACAGCTGTGTGTGGGAACCCAACACAGGCAGATGATGAGAAGCATCTTCAGATTGGACATGTGACAGAGGGGGAGTGTGGTGATCCGCCTCTCCTTGATCAGATCGAGGGTTGTACAAGTGGCAGCAAATTTACAATTTACTTATGCACCACCCTAACACCTTTATTAAACATGTCCTGAAATCCTCTTCTTCAGTGGTAAGCATCACTGTGCATCCAGCCCCGAGCCTGTGAAAGCCACATCCGACTCAAATGATAAATGTGTTCAGTTTAAATGAAACTATTTGAGCGTTTAGAGCTCATGTTACGGTTCATAGTATAACCTTTGAAATGTGAACGTGCTAGGAGACTCGCTGCTGGGGCAAAATCCCTGTGAACTGATGAAGCAGAAATCTGATACGGTTAACAAGGTTAATTCTTAAGCAAATATGATCAAACGGTACATGTGTGTTAATTAAAACTGGTCTATGAAAAAGTTTGAGTGATGTTATTTACAATGTTCGAGTGAACATGAACCACTCACATATTTTCTGATATGTTTGATTTTTTTGGAGGTGCATTCTTGTGCACAAGAAGAACTGTAAAATACCTAAACCAGTAAATCTCATTACCAGATGTGCCTCGGCCTAAGACAGGCAGATGTTAACTAGTTTTGTAGCAACTTTTTGTTCTTTTGGCTGCTCTTGTATTTAGGGGTCACAGCAGCTCATTCTGGACTGCATGCCTCATTTGGCACAGTTTTTTAAAACAGCTAGTTTAACAATGGCTAGGCTGTTTGGCCAAGAACCGAAAAGAACATGTCTGTGTAGACATTATCACCCGACCGGCCACTAACACTACTGATGTATGAACCCAGGATGTATGAATATAGGTTTCTGTGGTAGTGGGCTAGTGTGTTTTACCACAGGGTTTTTCAAACTTTTTAATTTCTCTCTGTACAATTTGGTCCCACTGTGGTTTACAAAATGTAACAAAGCCTCCACAAGAGGGCGTTTGCCTACAAGTTTATTTACCTATTAAATATTTTTCGATGCAACCCATTTTGGCCTGCTATCTTTTGTTATACTATACACAGGGGGCCAAAAATGTACAAACACTTTAGTAGATGTCTGGACTTTTTCCAAAGTTTAATTGAACATGTAGGATGATGTTCAAATATGACATATTCATCCGTTGATGTTACATCGAACTTTTATTTGACCCCCTCTGTATGTATATACTTTTTTACCTTGGTATTCAACATCAGTTTGAGCAGGTTTTACTCAGACAGGTATCATGCAGTTGGAATGTGATTCAATAATAATTATTCATCAAGGCACTTTTGTGTATATACACCGACCAGGCATAAAATTATGAACAAGATTATCTCATCACGGCACTTGTTAGTGGGTGGGATATATTAGGCAGCAAGTGAACATTTTATCCTCAAAGTTGATGTGTTAGAAGTAGGAAAAATGGACAAGCGAGTTTGACAAGGGCCAAATCGTGATGGCTAGACGACTGGGTCAGAGCATCTCCAAAACTGCAGCTCTTGTGGGGTGTTCCCGTTCTGCAGTGGTCAGTATCTATCAAAAGTAGTCCAAGGAAGGAACTGGTAAACCGGCGACAGGGTCAATGATGCACGTGGGGAGCGAAAGCTGGCCTGTGTGGTCTGATCCAACAGTTAAAGCTGGTTCTGATAGAAAGGTGTCAGAATACACAGTGAATCACAGTTGCAGGGCTGTTTTGGCAGCAAAAGGGGGACCAACACAATATTAGGAAGGTGGTCATAATGTTAAGCCTTATCGGTGTATAAACAGACACACACACACACACACATCTAAACATTAATGATTAATAATAACTAGTAAGGAAAATGTGATGATTGTAACTTTCAATTACTGCATATGTTTAACATGTGATGTTCATTTCTAATAAATCTCACTTGCGTAATACCTCAAAGAAAACTCGCTGAATTCCTTTAACCTCCTTAAAAAGCAAGAAGACTCCACACTTACACTTTGGTTCATTTATTATAATATTACATCTGCTTCATTAAATTACAGTCTGATTTACAATAGTATTTATATCGTTATAAAATTAAATGTATTTGTGTTTATTCACATTTCAAAGTTTTTAAGGGAAAAAGCTTTACTAGCAACACACACCAGGCTCCTTATTTCACCTGCTTATTTAACCCACCCCCATGAAGTATTTTGAAGTATATAGGCATGATATTCTACTCTCACCTAACAGTGATTGAGTACACTTACACTGCTTACAATGTACCGATGGCATGAATGTTCTTCTAAGTTCTTCTAAAAACTAAGAGTATCAAAGATCTAACAAAGGACACGGTTATAAATATTTGTGTAAACTGGGTTTTGAACATTTTGCTGTTAAATACTCAAGATATTCTTGATTTTGTATTTACATAAACAGAACAGTTGTTGTTTTAGTTGCTCCCGGAAATAAAGCTTTAAATTTAAAATTTTTTTTTACAGCCGATAAGCTTGTTTCTTGTGCAGCGGCTGACTGCAATCGTTCCTCATAAACCATGAGGCTGACAAACATCAGTCTACTGATTCAGCAGGGCTTTCAATATGCACCCGTCACCTTTGATTCAAAGAATAGTTGTAAAACGATAAGCTGATGGCGTAGCACTTTGACTTTGGCAGCATTAAAAAGAGAGGGAGAGAGAGTGTGCTAGAACAAACACTAATCTAGTGCTGCTGACTCCGAGTTCTGGAGAGACGTGGCGCAGTAGCGATAAGGGATTGAACTCGGGAAGCGCTTGCTAATTAGCCGAGCTATTAAAGCAGACAGCCTGGAGACGATTAGCTGTCAGCGTGTATTGTAAAGGATTATGGAATTGTGTTTCCAGTTTAGCACAAGTAATGACATTATAATGAAATCACTGCTGTTTACTGAAAAGAGCTTTGTTGTAGAGTAATTGAAATGTTTACAGGCGTTTGGGCGGCTCAGCAGTCTAGGCTAGCCCACCACCTCTAGGATCTGGGCTGAAATCTCAAAGGCTGGGCGTCTACATAGACATAGGGTACATAGGGTCTGGGGGTTTGAGGACCTGCGATAGATTCACACCCTGTCCAGGGTATTTCTGCATTATGACCAGTGTTTCCCGGTGGAACTGGACATGCTGCCACCCTAACCATGATGAAGCGATGGATAAAAATGAAAAGAAGGGGGAAAATATATATATATATATATTTAATATTATATATGCATAAGCAATATTTACCACTGTTATTGATGGGAAACAAGCTCTGCAGATTGGCTGTGCTGATGTACATGTGACTACATATAGTTTAACACACATGTGGATCATGTTATTATTACCAATATGAGTAAGATTATTAGACTAAGCACAAAGCTACAAGAATTTAAATGTCACCAATGTTTTGGTTTGACACATTTTTAGGTACAAATATAAGGACACATATTAAATATATTCCTCTATACCACAATCACAACACTGCTGAGCAAAAGTCTGATTACTTAAGGCTGATTTCTCTGATATTTATGCTTCTGTATGATCTGCTGACCCTATTATGTGACAGAATCAAAAATGGGGGAACTATCCACCCTAAACTGTGCTTATAATATAATGCTCATTCTACAGAGAGCAATAAAAGACCATCATTATAAGAATCTACGATTCAGTCACTGTATTATCCAGTTGTACAGATTTCCTCAGTGTTCCAACAGAACTACACCCCCACAGATCCTCAGATCTGCCCCCTCGCCCACGGGTTCATATTGCTCATCTTACCCTGTGCAGAAGGAGCTCCGAGCTCGACATTGTGCTACATGATAAACTTCACGTCGTTCTTCACTTTATTGGTGTACGCGCTTACGCGGTCAGGCAGGATTCGCATCTTCATGGTGCCGTCAGCACCACAGGAGAAGAGGTGATTGCCCGGTGCGGTTTCGATCTGCATTACTCCCGTGCCCAGGTTCCGGAAGATGGATTGGCGGGCGTGTTCGTTGGGGAACGTGTGCAGTAGACACTGAGTCGACATGCTCCATATCTGCACACAAAACAGCAACAAACTGCTCAAAACAACAGCCAACAAATGAGTTTTAATTCAGTTACAGTAAGTAACCCAGTACCCATTTTGTTCTGGTCAGGGTCATGGTAAGTCCAGAGGTCACATAGGATACAGCCTAAACAGGATGCCAAGGCATCACATTCACTCGGTCACATTTACAGACATTTAGAATAGCAAAGTATTATTATGCCAAGCTATATATACACACGCACTAATTATAATGTCTGCTGCAGGCATTAGCCATTTGTGCCTGCTAGAGGGCGCCCAGCCGACTGGCAGCAGAGTCAAGATTTGAACCCAGGAGCTCAGAATCTCGGCGCTGGTGTGCTAGCAGATTATCCCGCTGCGCCACCTGGGTGCTAGGCTATATTATTTTAACCCAAACATTTAAAAGATACTGAAATCTGTAAGACAGGGCTGTAGAAATGATCTATATCGTGAATGCAACATACCTTGATGTTGCCTTCGGCCGAGCCGCTGATGAAGCAGCTTTCTGTACTGTCAACAGCTAGCGTCTTGACAGCAGAGTCGTGGGCCTGGAAACTCTGGCGGTGGAGCTTGAGCGTCAGGTCCAACACGCTAATCCAGCCTTTCCTGCCTCCGCTGAGCAGCAGCTGCTGTTTAGGAGCAAGAGCCAGAACGGTGGCACCAGACTCGTGGCAGCTGAAACCTACAATCGACAAGACAAAATCAGTACGAGTGTGTTTAGAATGAATGTAGTTGTACATTATTATTTGTAGATTAATTAACATGCATTGGGTTGTACAGTTCGTGTTGTGCACGGCTGACGTACCGTGTACCAAGCTGTTGGTAGGTGCGACCAGCGTATCCCACAAACACACATTTCTGAGAAAAGAAAGGGTGAAGAAATAATGAGATTATTTGCACTCGCTCTGCTACAAGAGGCTAAAAGTAATTTCAGCTGGGCTGAAAGAAAATGATGTGCGATTTGGCAGGCTGTGGGTTGTGAGTCCAGCGCTGCATGGTGTACCTGTTGTCTGTGGAGAGGCCTGCAGTAGCAATGAGAGTAGAGGAGCCCACAAACACAAAGTCATGAGCGGTTTTGTTATGGCACTGCAACGTCTGTAGAGGAACACCAAACACGTTCTGTATCTCTATACCACATGAAATATCAATTTAGTGTTTAGAGTAAGAATAATGCAGCGGCTGTACTCACCAGATAAGGTTTGGGTGTGTTCCCGGATGTATTTGTCTGCCAGAGGCTAAGTGCTCCGTCTGCATCAACTATACCAAACTGGAAAATAGCACAAAGGACTGGTCAATTCCAGCAGTATTTATTTATTTATTTATTAGGATTTTAACGTCATGTTTTACACTTTGGTTACATTCATGACAGAAACGTTAGTTAGTTATTCGTTACACAAGATTCATCAGTTCAAGTTTTAATATCACACACAGTCATGGACAATTATTTTTTTCCTCCCACTTTAGCGCATCCAATTTCTGCCCGTCAATCATCCTCTCACTAATGCTGGTCCCTGCTCCTGACTGGAGAGGACGAGGCTGCTCCACGCCCCCTTCGACACGTGCACAGCAATCGAACATCTTATCACCTACACTTCACGAGTGGAGTGCAGTGCAGTACAGCGCTGTGTACGGAGAGCCACACCCTCTACCGCACTCCTTTCCCATCTCCGTGCAGGCGCCACCAACCAGCCAGCAGAGGTCGTAATCGCACTAGTCTGAGAGAGAGACCCCATCCGGCTTAATCCCGCCCCTATCTGAACAACAGCCAATCACTGTTCATGTGGCCACTCATCCTCAGCCGGCAGGCAGAGCCGAGATTCGATACGATGTATTCGAGATCTCAGCTCTGGTGAACAGCGTGTGTTTTTACAGCTGAGTGGCCGTCATGGACAATTTTGTATCTCCAGTTTACCTCGCTTGCATGTTTTTGTACTATGGGAGGAAATAAGAGCTCCAGGAGGAAACCCACACAGACACAGGGAGAACATGCAAACTCCAAACTCCACACAGAATGGACCCGGACCGCCTCTCCTGGGATCGAACCCAGGACCTTCTTGCTGTGAGGCTACAGTGTTACCCACCAAGCCACTGTGCCACTCCTATTGTTCTACAGACACAAAATACTACATAACAATAAAACATATAACCTCATATTATACCACTTTTACTATTAAATACAGTACATGAGCCTACTACACTATGCCTACTACACTTCTACATAGACGCATTTTACGTCATCCTATGTGCGCTCGCGAGAAAAAGGCATGTCTAAATTCTTAGATGTTTTAATATGCTGCCCACTGAGGTGCCTTAATTTTGAAAGTAGTTGAGAAAAAAACTTAAAGCATTTATACAGGGTCTGTCTGAAAACCTAGCAAGCTGCCTTGCTGCCTACTGACTACCTGGGCAGCTGCCTCAGTAGAGAGAATTCTAATAAAACATCAAACATAGAAGCATTTTGTTTGTTTGTTTGTTTATTAGGATTATTATTATTATTTTTTTATTTTTTTATAATTTAGCACGTCCAATTTCATCCCATCTATCATCCTCTCATTAGTGCGGATTCCTGCTCCTGATTGGGGCTGACGAGGCCGTTCCACGCCTCCTCCGAAACGTGCACAGCCAATCGACCGTCTTATCACCCACACTTGACGAGTGCAGCGTGGCAGAGTACTGTGCACGGAGGATCACACACACTCCGCCACACCCCCTCCCGTCTCCATACAGGCGCCACCAACCAGCCAGCAGAGGGCGCAACCGCCCCGTTCCTGAGAGAGCATCCCCTACGGTCTCAAGTCCCGCCCCCCACCCGGACAACAGGCCAATCGTTGTCCATAGCCGCCCAGCCTCGACCGTGAAGGCAGAGCTGGATTCGAAACGACGCTCCTTCGAAATCCAGCTCTGGTTGCAGCGCGTGTCTTTTACCGCTGCGCCACCTGAGCGGCGTTTATTAGGATTTTAACGTCATGTTTTACACTTTGGTTACATTCATGACAGAAACGGTAGTTACTCATTACACAAGATTCATCAGTTCACACGTTCAATATCGAACACAATCATGGACAATTTAGTGTCTCCAATTCACCTCACTTGCATGTCTTTGGACTGTGGGAGGAAACCGGAGCACGTGGAGTAAACCCACACAGACACAGGGAGAACATGCAAACTCCACACAGAAAGGACCCGGACCGCCCCATCTGCAGATCGAACCCAGGACCTTCTTGCTGTGAGGCGACAGTGCTACCCACTTAGCCACCGTTGCCGCCCCTAGAAGCATTTTGTTTCATTCCGCATGCCCTTGTGAGAAGGCGGCATGTCTAAATTTCTAGATACCATAAAATGCTGCCTACTTATGCCTAGTTCACACTACACAATTTTTGCCCTGATTTTCGCTCGCCGACTAATTGGCGCTAGATTTGCCGACTCGGGAGCAACTCGGCGTCCGTTCGCTATGTGTGAACTGCTCAACAACTCGATCCGAGTGGCTTGCCGAGCACTTGGCAACTGATAGTAATTATCTAGCATGCTAAATATCTGGATATGAGTCAGCCGACTGGCAATGAGTGCTGTGTCAAACAGCCAATTTGTTTGTTTTCGTGACAAAACGTAGTTTGGGAGACCAGAGAAGCTCGCCTGCGATTCCAGTTGGTGATAGATGGTGTAGTGTGAAACCCCCTATCGCCGATCAGTCGTGTAGTGTGAAAGCCACACCGACTTGAAAGACTCCCGATTACAAGAGATCCAGTCGTGTAGTGTGAACTTGGCATTAGGTGCCTTATTTTGAAGCAATAATCTGACTGAATAACGAGGGAGCATTTGATGCCTCCAGCATTCAGTGCGGCACAACTTTTCTCACAAAAAATTACAGATATGACGGATGAATGTGGAGCGACGAACGTAGTTCTTTTCAAATGTAAATAAATTCTCATTGATTTTTAATTTGCACAATTTGCAAATCCAGGCTCGTTAGAGAGAGTTTAACTGTTTTCAGTACACGGAGAGAGACGTTAGCTGGCACGCTAGCGGGTTGTGTGGGCTTCAGCCCATTGGTTTGAATGGCCTGAGTTAGCTTAGTAAGCGAAAACTGCAGTGACATAATCTCCATAATTGCTGTATAAGTAGTGCATCTGAATAACTTGCCTAATGAGTTTGATGTCTTACTAGAATCCTCTCTATTAAGGCAGCTGCTCAGGTAGGCAGTAGGCAGCAAAGCAGCTCACTAGGTTTTCAGACCTATAATGACCAAAACTACTTGGACACCTGACCATAAGCTTGTTGGACATTGGATTTCAAAAACAAATGGCATCTGTGCCACCAGAGCGTCCTCTTTTCACAAAATTGAAGTGAACCCTCATGAAATAGGGACAAGCCCATCTAGAAGAGTGGAGGCTGTTATAGACACAAAAGTCCAACCAACTTTACTGTAAAGCCTTCGCTTTCCCCCCCCTCTTTTTCTCAGATTTTTTGCTAACCTCCACTGCTGACTGAGGAGCTTCGCAACTGACACACGCCCCCTCCGACACGTGTGCAGTACCGACTGCATCTTTTCACCTACAGAATGCGAGTTCATATGCGGATCAGCCTTGTGTACGGAGAGTCACACCCTGATCAGCATTATTCCCCAACTTTCCACAGGCGCCATCAATCAGCCAGCAGAGGTCATAATTGAACCAATTATGAGGAACCCTGGTCCGGCTCATTCAACCCTGTGAACAACAGCCAATCGTTGTTTATGTAGCACATCTGAGATTCGATACAAAGCTCTGAAAGCCTACGCTTTTAAAATGAGCATACAGATCTGATGACGTTTTTAGGTCTCACCTTGTTGCCCTGGTAGTTAAATCTGATGCGGGTGACTCGAGAGTTCCCGGGGCTCCTGAAGCAGATGATCTGCTGTGAGTGGCCCCACTCGAACATCCTCACACTGCCATCCTGTGCTCCAGTGAGATCTGCTCACAAACAGATTTCAACATCGTTGGATGAAATTCCGTAGCAAACGCTTTCAAATGCAATCTCAAGTGTTTTAACAGGAAGATTAATAAGACTAGCTGGGTGGATTTGTCCTTTACTGTAGATGAAGGTTGTGCTCTACTCAAAATCTTAGAGGAATTAATTGCTTGCTGTTACTCTCATCATATTACATCAAAAGAAGGGTCGGTTCTACTTACAGTATGGAAGAGTGGGATGAGATGTCATCCTTCTCACGTTGTTTACGTTGCGCTTGATTAGCTGCATAAGAGGATAAAGCAGTATGGATATCACAAAGAGAAATTCAATGCTGACACATCAACAACAATAATAAGAGGTGACAACGGTATTAAAAGTAAACTCGGTGTTAAGAAATTAGATTTAACCAATTAAAGAGAAAAAAACATTCATACAGGGTCTGTCTGAAAACCTGGTCAGCTGCCTTGCTGCCTACCTGGGCAGCTGCCTTAGAAGAAGAAGAAGAAGATATACTTTATTTGTCATATATACATATACACGTGTACAGTACAATGAAATTCTTTCTTCGCATATCCCAGCTTGTTTGGAAGCTGGGGTCAGAGCGCAGGGTCAGAGCGTACGGCGCCCCTGGAGCAGACAGGGTTAAGGGCCTTGCCTTAGAGACCCAACAGTGGCTGCATAGCAGAGCCTGGATTTGAACCACCAATCTTCCGGTTGATAGCTCAAAGCTCTACCCACTAGGCTACCACTATAATACAGTCCCGTAAACGTCACTATAGTACAGTCCCGTGACGTAAAATCATGACGCATATGTAGAGACGTTTTCAGACAGACCCACAGTAATCCTTGATCTACCAGAACACTTGCAAACGTTCTCTCATCTTTTATTACACAATAAACTAAGAAAAAACCGCCACAAACATCAGGCTACATTACATAACATGAAATTGTCCTTGATTTTTTCTTGTGGAACATTTCATTGCAAAGCAAATACGGCATATATGGCAATATGTCATTTCTGCATAGTGTAGATCCATAGGAACGAGGCAGGGTTATATGGAGATCTGTATTGCGCACAGAGAGTGTCACACACCATGATCTCCATTATCCCCCATCTCTGTGTAAGTACATTGATCGGCCAGCAGTTATAAGGAATCCCCTGCGGCATTTCCACACTTGAACGAGCAAGCCATTGTCCGTATAGGCGCCCGGCCTGCCAGTAGCAGAGCTGTGATTC
Source organism: Trichomycterus rosablanca (assembly GCF_030014385.1). Lineage (NCBI taxonomy): Eukaryota > Metazoa > Chordata > Actinopteri > Siluriformes > Trichomycteridae > Trichomycterus > Trichomycterus rosablanca. Next base: position 6,471,243 of record NC_085994.1, read on the forward strand.
AAACTCACAAGTAGTAAAGATTGATCATTCTTGAGTTACTTACCATGGCAGCACCTCGGCCAGTTTGGTGGCTCCCCAGCCAGGGCATGTTAATGGGAGTGCCAGGGCTGCTGTGGGTGTACGGTGTTGTGCCATGCAAAGCGGTGAAGTCGTCCCGGGTGTGGACCACCAAGAAATCATCACCTCTGAAATATAGCATGAGAAACAGTGCAGAGTCAGATAAGGTAAAAAATCCTGAACCAAGTGTCCTAAAGTGTCCTATTTTAATGTTCTCCTTCTCTTAATGGAATCAGCAACTGTTCTGTACTAATGCTGCTGCTTAGAGTGAAATGAGTATACAAACGTTTAACCTTGAATAATAAGAAAATCCGAACATCAGGTTGTCTGCTGTACGACCTTATGATTAAAGTAGCTACATTAAAGCCACACTTATTTATATAACCCTCATTTATCGTGCGACTGTCAAGCGGCTCTTAAAAATAAGATGGGTATTAGGATCACAGCTGAAAGAGATAACAGATGCTTAGTTTAACAACTAGACCTGGGCAGAAATACAATAATGATTTTAATTAAATGTTTATGCTGAAGATACTGTATTAAGATTAAAGGGCAGTGGCTAAGTGGGTAGCACTGTCGCCTCACAGCAAGAAGGTCCTGGGTTCGATCCCCAGGTGGGGCGGTCCGGGTCCTTTCTGTGCGGAGTTTGCATGTTCTCCCCGTGTCTGCGTGGGTTTCCTCCGGGTGCTCCGGTTTCCTCCCACAGTCCAAAAACATGCAGCCAAACTAATTGGAGACACTGAATTGTTCTATAGGTACCTAGCCGCTGAGATGCATAAACCAGTGCATTGTAGTGCAGGTCCCAAGCCCGAACAAATAGGGAGGGTTGTGTCAGGAAGGGCATCCGGCGTAAAAACCGTGCCAAATCAATAATGCGGATCACGATCCGCCTGCGACCCCTGACGGGAGCAGCCGAGGAAATAGATACTGTATTAAGATAAAAAAATGATAAAGGCCTTCAATATCATGAAGGTCTGATTTATTGGGCAAAAGGCAAGAAACACCCTGGAAAATTCACCAGTCCATCACAGGGCAGACACATACACACACACTTAAAGCAACTTTCAGTAGCTATCTGAACTTGTGGGAGGAAACCGGAGGAAATCCCCATGGATACAGAGAGGTACCAAAGACAAGATTATGGATTTCAAGTTATTTAAAATCAGTTCTTACTACCAAGTGCAAACATGCTACACTACAATGGTGCCCTACCGACTACACCCTATTGTTCTGACTGACTGTTACTGAGTGACTGTGACTGAGTGACAGACTGACTGAATACACAATTCATGCCCATTGTACTTTAAATTTATGTTTGTGGCATTTAGCAGTTGCTTTTCTTCCAAAGCGACTTAGTTAAGGGCCTTGCTCAGGTGTCCAACAGTGGCAACCTGTCGGTAGTGGGGCTTGAACTTTGGCTCTTGCGTCTTGACAGACGATCTTAGCAGCTGTTTGTGGATGCATGACACATGCGTTCGTGACTTATCCTTCCAATATTGGAAAGACAGGGGCGACTGCATTTGGAACAGGGAAAGATTATCCCAAGGGGTGTTGAAGAAGATGCAGCTCTGTCTTTCCTGCGTTGATTCATTAGTTCTTGGTTCCTTCTCTGTTGTCTTTCGTAGACCGAGGCTCCTGTGTGGATTGCTTCTCTCCATTTGCTCCTGTCCATTGCTATCTTCTCCCAGGCATCTGGGTTGATCTGGAGGTTGTTCAATGTGACTTTACACACATCCTTGTAGCGCAGCTTGGGACGTCCACGTTGCCGTTGTCCACCAACAAGGGCACCAAACAGGAGCTGCTTGGGGATACGAGTGTCTTGATACGAGGGGCTTGAACAATAATAATAATAATAATAATAAATTCAACTTATATAGAGCCTTTCATAGTACCCAAGTATGCTTTACATAGGAATCATAATCACAAACAAGATCAAACAGAAACAAAAGAACAAGCAACCTTCTAATTACTAGTCCATTACATAATAAGGGGTAATACTGAGGAGTTAGTGAGTTTTAGTGTGGCACCGTCATAGGATTCCACCTTTTAACAACTCAAACATCTGTGGAGTGACCAGAAGATGGCAGTTGGCAAACACTTGCCATCCAGTTTGCTGGTTTGGGAGGATCTGCTATGAAGAATGGGATGAACTGCCCAAATCCAGATGGGCAGCTTGTACAGAAGTATCCAAAAAGACTTGCAGGTGGGACTGCAGCCAAAAGGGCTTCTACAATGTATATAAGGTCTTTGAATGCTTTTGTGAACAGATTTCAGACTCCAAAAACATGTTTATCAGTTCGTCATTATGACTGGTTAGATGTAGACTGGTGAGGAAAACAGGCAATTATGTCTGTTTAATATCCAATCCACAACATACTAGTGTGCAAAAAGTCACGGGGGTCTAAAACTTCCTAAATCCACTGTATATGTGACCTAATGTTTCAGTACCTGTTGTAACCCCTCACTCAGTTCACCACACTTACCCATGTTTTTGTATTCCACTGTTACCTCATTTCTGCTATTCTGTTTAGAGCCATTTATCAAAAGTACAAACCATTTCCTCTAAAGGGAACAATTTGGGCTGCAAAACTCACCCTTTAACTTCCATCTCTGCATCATCATCGACCCACGTCATTATCTGCGTGGCCAGGATGGAGGACACGTCCAGCTCCTGAATGTCATGAGTCGAGGCGATTACTAAACAGTTCGCATTGGCCTGCAAATGCAAGAGAGCTTTTATTAGACATCCGTCCTCTGACACGAGCTAGAACCAAAGCTGTAGTCGGTCAGAAAATGCCAGCACTTCTCTGCTGCACCTTGTTGATGGCGAAGGCCGTGATGATGTCGGATTCCTTGTGGATGATGCGTGCTTTTCCTGCAGGGTAACCTAGATCTGCCTCCGTCTGTGAAGAGAGTCGTCATTTTTAGTTCTTGTTGATGTGCTAACATTTAACTGCTGTCTAGAGTAATATTCACACTCAGCAGTAAATTGCTGATGTAAAGAAAGTCGCTGTTATTTTACATGGCTTTAAGTGGCAGGACAAACGCAGTGATCTGAATTAGCATGGAAACAGTTAACTGGGCTTGTGACAGGATTATTTATTTATTTATTAGGAATTTAATGTCATGTTTTACACACTTTGGTTACATTCCTGACAGGACAGGTAGTTACTGGATACACAAGATTCATCAGTTTAAACACAGTCATGGACAATTTTGTATTTTCAATTCATCTTACTTGCATGTCTTTGGACTGAGGGAAGAAACCGGAGCTCCTGGAGGAAACCCATGCAGACACAGTGAGAACATGCAAACTCCACACAGAAAGGACCTGGACCGCTCCAAACGAGAATCAAACCCTGGACCTTCTTGCTGCTTTGACAGTGCCCTCAACCCCATTAAACACATCCAACAAAAATCAGAATGCTTGTGGTGAGACAAGCCTTTTCACTAGTAATGCTCACAGATGTGTATGTGGCTGAATAGAAGTACAGCAAGAACCCTTAGGTACAGTCCAAAATCTAGCAGAAAGCCTTTCCAGAAAAGTAGAGACTCTCATAGCAGTAAAGTAGGGAAGCATCTTCACAGGGCTTGGGTGGCGCAACAGTCTATTACACTAGCCCACTATAACCAAGATCCGGGTCTGAATTCCCAAGAGGTGGCATGAGCCGGTCGGATGTCTTCAAACAGATATGACTGGCTGTGTCTGAGAGGGGGATGGTGTGAACCCAGCGATGGACTGGCAGCCTGCCCGGAGTGTGTTACTATATTACGGGCAGTGATTCCGGGGAAGTCAGAACCCCCACAACAATGACCAAAACACTGATTTATTTATTTGGGTTTTAACACCATGTTTATCAAATGGCAAGACAGGTATTATGTGTCTGTCTGCTTATTTTATCTTGTCTTTATATCTACACTTTATACAGACCAGAATAAAGTGGTCTGTGTTTGAAGGAGTTGGTGGCCAAAGCCCCGCAATGGATCGACGCTCTGTATGGGTTGTAGTTCTTTGTACGCCTTGCATTTACTGATTCCAAGGAAACCAGCAACAGTAAGAAAATAAAATTAAAATGACATTATAACAATTTCTTTACATGAATGTCCATGGTGTTGTATTGAATGTTTGATGTCAGGTGTCCAAATACTTTTGGTTGCATAGAGTGTTTCGTATAAAGTTAGAAATCAAAATAACTCATAAGATGCTTAATTAGCTTAAAAGGCTAACAAATAAATAAATCCTTTATACTAAACAATGAATTTAATACACAAAATAATATTTAGAAAAGTTGTGACATAACCTTGAAATATCTTAGTACTGAAGCAAACATACACTGATCAGCCATAACATTAAAACCACCTCCTTGTTTCTACACTCACTGTCCATTTTATCAGCTCCACTTACCATATAGAAGCACTTTGTAGTTCTACAATTACTGACTGTAGTCCATCTGTTTCTCTGCATGCTTTGTTAGACCACTTTCATGCTGTTCTTCAATGGTCAGGACTCTCCCAGGACCACCACAGAGCAGGTATTATTTAGGTGGTGGATCATTCTCAGCACTGCAGTGACACTGACATGGTGGTGGTGTGTTCGTGTGTGTTGTGCTGGTATGAGTGGATCAGACACAGCAGAGCTGCTGGAGTTTTTAAATACCGTGTCCACTCACTGTCCACTCTATTAGACACTCCTACCTAGTTGGTCCACCTTGTAGATGTAAAGTCAGAGACGATCGCTCATCTATTGCTGCTGTTTGAGTTGGTCATCTTCTAGACCTTCATCAGTGGTCACAGGACGCTGCCCACGGGGTGCTGTTGGCTGGATATTTTTGATTGGTGGACTATTCTCAGTCCAGCAGTGACAGTGAGGTGTTTAAACACTCTATCAGCGCTGCTGTGTCTGATCCACTCATACCAGCACAACACACACTAACACACCACCACCATGTCAGTGTCACTGCAGTGCTGAGAATGATCCACCACCTAAATAATACCTGCTCTGTGGTGGTCCTGGGAGAGTCCTGACTAGTGATCGACCGATATGGGTTTTTTAATGGCCGATGCCGATACCGATATTTAGACGAAAGAAGTGGCCGATGGCCGATATATAAAGCCGATAATACCATTTTTTTACAACTAAAAAATACAATAATAATAATAATAATAATAATAATAATAATAATAATAATACAACAAAACAGAATTAATGATCTTAAATAAACATTTATTTATCACTGTATATTCTTGTTTGCTCTTTTGGCCGTTCAAAAAATTAAATAAAAAAAATAAAAACTTTAAATAAAATACAAATTATTTCAAAGGTTTCAGTGCACTTAACATACACAAGCAGATAGCAGTATCTTTTTGTTTTTAAGAATGAACAAACATGCTTAGTGAAGACAGTTGCACATAGAAGAACTTCTTTTAAGGAGCCATTATTTAAGCACCAAACTGTGTGTGCATTGTGTTTGAGCATTTAGATAAGTAATCAAAATATAAATAAAAAATTAACAAAAATATTTGTGAATAAAAAATTATGAAGTTAAAGTTAAAGTGAAATATTTGGAAAAAAATGAGATGATGAGACGGCATGCAGCTACAGGCTGGAGGATTACAATCCTTGTTCTTGTGCATTCACTGATGTCTGCCTGGAGAGTGGCAAAATGGACACACGGGGCGCTCTAACAACAGCCAGACCAATGACTGTATACAGTCACTGAGCTGACGCAGGCAATGTTTAAATATCGGCCTTGTGCGCACATATATCGGCCGATGCCGATTATCTAAAAAAATGCCAAAAATCGGCCCGATTAATCGGCCGGCCGATTAATCGGTCGATCACTAGTCCTGACCATTAAAGAACAGGGTGAAAGCAGGCTAAAAAAGTATGTCGAGAAATAGATGGAGTACAGTGATAAAATGCACAGTGAGAGTAGAAACAAGGAGGTGGTTTTAATGGTATGGCTGATCGGTGTATCTAACTCATTGTTTTTTTTTATTACCAGTAAAACAAGCAGTACCTGAGTAAAACCGGGCTCCTCCATCCCTGACCCCAACCTCATGCCGTCAGTGCACTCCTCAACCGACTTTATCAACGAGAAAGTCACAACACACAAAGAAATGCAATCAAACATGCTAATCAGTAACACACATCAAGGAAACAATCAGATTACACACAAAAGTTTATTGCCGTGCTGAACACCCTGCTTGATTTGCAACAGCACTAGCGGTTCCCATAAAACCAGTTGACAATGGGAAAAAATGTTTTCATTAGCATGAACCTTGCTGTATTAGGAGATGTTGTGTTCCAAATACCGTCCTATATTCTAAATAATGTGCTAGACTATTTCGAGCACACTGTATAAGATTATGGATGCAATTTGAGACACAGCACTTCCGTCTAGCTAAATAAGCAGTGGACTTTTTACTCCATGATTCGCATGATTCAAGAGATGTTGTCACACTTAACTGTAATGCATTTGCACCATACTGTACACATGCTGTACAAATTGGATACAACAACCCTTTTTCACAGTTTCCTTCCAGCAGAACGTCAAAATGCAGGTAGGATGTAAGATTACTGATAACACTGCTGTTGTGCACCTGTAACAGCAGCTGGGAAAAACATCACAGTTTTGTTCCCAGCGTTGCTGCCAAGCTTGTTCTAAGCTACTTCTTTTAATTCCACTGTGTGTGTATTCATTTGAATTGCATTGCTTCACACTTAAGATTCAGTTCCAAGCCCACCCCCTGCTTATACATGTATTGTGTTTCCTGGCAACACTACACACAATATAAAACCTTTTATGTAAAAATAAAGGCACGATACACTTCAAAATCAGTGACAAAAATTATATCCATTTTCTACTTCACCCAGACGTAGACAAATCAGCCAATGTACATTAACATGAGGTGACTAGCTAGGTTACTAAGCTACATGGTATTTAATAGGAGAAATTGTGTAAAATAACCACATGCACCAACATTAAAGTGACTGCAGCTTATGCAGGACGGCTAAACCACATCTAATCAGTATAAACCAAACAGTACTTACTGACTAATCACTCATTAAGTGTTTTACTACTCAGCTTCTTCAGACCGAACAGCCTTGGCATTGGGTGGTGCACTTGTAAGTGCACTCTCAGTGCCCATCCCAATCCCGGGTAAAATAAGTGTAACTAAGAGCAGCCGGTTTAAAATCAATGCCAGACATGATTGGCTATGTCTGACGGGGGATGGCCGAGAACCCTGTGATGGACTGGCATCCTGTCCGGGGTTTGTTATTACATTATGGCCGGTGATCCCATGGAAGTCGGAACCACCCCAACACTGATCAGAATATTTATTTACTTAATTGGGTTTTAACATCATGTTTAACACATATGTCAAATCATTGTCAAATCAGGTATGCGGACTAGAATGATCCACCATGGCGCCCCCTGGATACAGGAGCAGCCAAAAGAAAAAAAGGGAGCATAATGTAACAGTCAAGTCAAATTCATTTGTTTAGCGCATTTTACAACAGACATTGTCTCAGGGCAACTTAAGAATTCAGGACCAACAGACCAAAAACCCTATTGAGCAAGCCGAGGGTGAAAGTGACAAGGAAAAACTCCCCTAAAATTATAGGAAGAAACCTTGAGAGGAACCAGACTCATGAGGGACCTTCATCCTCCTTGTGTTTTGCCCCCAAAAGCTTTGATCATATTCTTTTGTACCTCTAAACTTCAGAGCAAAACTAAAGAAGCACAATGTGGGACAAAGCGAATTGATGTGAACTGAATAAAATGCATCACACTAATCCTTTGTTCTATGATTAATTATCTTGGGGTCGGCATGACTGAAGAGATCTGAAGAGATGAATCACATTTTGTTTGCAACCGACTCAAGCTATGATTCCAGGAAAGAGAAAAACAGCAGCACTGGGCTACATATTTCCTGGAGAACAATAAAAACATAAAAAAGCACTGGACTGATTATCCACATCATGGATGAAAGGGCCGTTACATAATTGTTTTATTTTCCTAACCAGAACCTACATTTTAAAACTGAAAAACACTACTGCATTAAACTCAATTATTCAGCATTAATAGCTACGTACTACATCCAAGAACAATGCATTTATTCCTGACCACACAAAATACAAAGAGCTTGGGGGGTGAGTGAGTACCTGTGTCTGATCTTTCTTTTTGGTGAAGATGTTGCGAATGAACGTCTCCTGAACCTCCTCCTGCTTTACCAGGTACTGCCACAATCTCTTAACAGGAAGAGCAGAATGGTGCCGGGACCTGAAGGAATAACGTGAATTTCAGTACTGGCACACATTTAAGCCTTATCATTATACAGTTTCCAATACGTCCCATTTTCCCTGTCATTGTTTTATTTATTTATTTATTAGGATTTTAACGTCATGTTTTACACTCTTTGGTTACATTCATGACAAACGGTAGTTATTCATTACACAAGATTCATCAGTTCAAGTTTAATGTCAAACACAGTCTTGGACAATTTAGTGTCTCCAATTCACCTCACTTGCACGTCTTTGGACTGTGGAAGGAAATCGGAGCTCCTGGAGGAAACCCACGCAGACACAGGGAGAACATGCAAACTCCACACAGCAAGGACTGCCCACCTGGGGATCGAACCCAGGACCTTCTTGCTGTGAGGCGACCCACTAAGCCACCATGCCGCCCTCCCTGTCATTGTAAATAAAAGATGCATCACCAAAGAATTTTCTTACTTTCACAACTTTCAATTCACGATTGTGAACCTACTGCTGCTTGCATAACCCCGATTTGATTAAAAAGAGCCAAGTCACCACATGCCCCCTCTGACAGGTGTCCAATCTGCGGCTGCTTTTTATTACCTGCCAGTGTTAGGTTCCCACACAGAGGCGTATTTCTTACTGAGAGCCACACTATGCTCCACGTGACCCCTGTCCACTTAATTATATTGTTTATTTTTGGGTGGGTGTTCTTTTTCTGTATTTTCCCCCTTTTCCTGACCCTTTATAATACTGGCACACATGTGTAAGCCTCATGATTGGACAGTTTATGAAGATATTATTAAATGTCCAATAAATCCCATTTTTAATCAAAGAATTTTCTTACTTTTTACAATTTTTTACAATTTTCAATTCCAAATTGTGAACCTGCCACTTGCATAACCCCATCTGACACATGCCCCCTACGACAGGTCTGCAACTGCTTCTCAGTGTTCCCACACAGAGGTGTATTTCATTCCAAGTGACCCCACCCCATACATTTAATTATATTGGTCCTTTTTGTGCGGGTGTCTGTGACACTTCAATTTTAAAAAAAAATCTATTTCTGCATTTTTCCCACTTTTTCCCTAATTTAGTCGGATTCAATTACCCAGTTGTGTCTCCTCTACTGCTGCAGACCCCGACCTTGACTGAGCAGGGCCGTACAGAACACACACCCCCTCAGACTCATGTAGTAGCCAACTGCTTCTTTGTACTTGCACAAGGTGGTTCACACCGATAGCAGTATCATGCAGAGCAGGGTTTTTCAAAGTTTTAAAGCGACCCATATTATGTCCATGGTTTTTTTACGCAACCCAGGCAACACCAACAATGCATTTTACTTTCTGCTCTGTACAATCTGGTCCAACTGTGGTTTATAAAATGTAACATAAAGCCAAAGTTCATTTTGTGTTCATGTGCCTGGTAAAATGTGTTTATTTGGCGCTCAGGTGGCGCAACGGTAAAACACACTAGCACACTAGAGCTGACATTTCAAACTTGTCGGTTCGAAACTCAGCTCTGCCATCCGGCTGGGCTGAGCGCCTGCATGAACAACGATTGGCTGTTGTTCATACAAGATGGGAGCTGGATAGGGACCTCATAACTGGTGCAATTATGACCTCTGCCAGCTGACTGATGGTGCCTACACAGAGTTAAGGGATAATTCGTTGATCAGCATGTGGCTCTCGGTACACAAAGCTGATCCGCATATGAATTCACCTCGTGCAGGTGAAAAGATGCAGTTGGTACTGCACACGTGTCGGAGGGGGCTCGCTCTCTTCAATCAGGGCAGGGATCGGCATTAGTAGAGAGGCAGCATAAAGCAAATGCATAAACAACTAAAATATATTTAAAAAAAAGGGTTTATTTAAGTATTAATTTTTTTCTTTGCACCCCATGTTTTTTGAAAAACTCTGGTATAGTCACACATTCATCTCCATTGTTCCTCATCACTGTACAGAAGCCGTCAACCAGTCAGCAGAGGCCGCAACTGTAGCAGCAACGAGGAATCCCTTCAGCCAACCCTCCCTTCAGCTAACGCTCTTGCTACTTATTGGTGAGATTGTGCTGTACTGTTTTACACAACAGCATATCTAAATCCTTACAGCTATGTTGTACAGTGTTCCAAAACCAAATCTAAATCATAAGAAGTACAACAATAGTTCCAGACGTGTGTGCTGAAATGATGTTATGACAGCAGACCTGAACGGTGTGTTAGTGGGCTCGAATAAGGCCTTGTGTCTGAGCAGAGCTGGTCCAGCTGCCATATTCACATCTACCGGGTGTGTGGAGATGTATTTAGACGGAGGGCCTCCAAAAATCTCCAGTCTCTTAAGGAGCACCTGTTCCCAGCGCTGCAGGGTTTTCAGCACAGAGTGGCACAGCGGGGAACAAACAGGCAGATCTGTAACACAAACACCATCCAAACGGTGCATAAACACAACAATCAAGTAAATAATCAGACAGGAAAACTCAGGTGTAGTAAGACTGAGGGAGAGCTCGTGATTTAAGAACTTACCCACAAGGTCATGGCCAGCCATAGGGTAGAATGATTTCAAACTGACTTGAACTAACTGCACCATGGCCAAGCGCATCAGACACCAGCTGTGGACAAAGCCAATTAAAATGTATTTACATTGCAGCATGAATAAATCCCCAGATCACACATGGTGTTCTGCATTATAACCAGATGCAGCCGTGAATACCTGTAGGAGTTGTTATTGGAATGTTCTTGAACAGAAGGACTTCTGTCAAAGGCATCTTCAGAACAATCTTCCTCATCCTCGTCCTCGCTTCCCTGGCTTTCCTCCGAATCGTACTCAACTTGGCTTGCACTTGGTGGTAGAAAAGGCTAGGGGATTTGAAACATGTCAGGTCAGATTAGAGCTGAAGACACAAATGAGGCTGAATAGAACATTATGTCTTATGTACCTTTGCGATGAAGTAGTCCCAGACGCTAAGCTCAGGGGGCACAAAGCGCTCTTTAAAGATAGACGCCTCCTGCTCCACTATAGGGGTGGGGCTGACCGGGCTGTCTGGTACCTCTTTGGAGGTGCTTCTGGAAGAATGTGCTCGGAACAGCTTCTGCTTCCGCTTCTGCTCCTCTGACATGGCTGAACTTGACATGGCTGAACTTGACCCTGCTGGTCAGTCAATGACAAACAGATCAGGAGCACGTTGGGTTAATTTGGAAACTCCTTAATAGCTTAAAAAAGTGGTAATACTCCTTCACATCAGTGGGGCCTCTTGATAGGGAAGGAAGCAACTTCAACAAGTTAACCATCTCATTATTGTACATACATTTATTTATATAGCTCAGGAGTCACAGCGGTCTATTATACAAGCCCACCACGGCTGGCTTCTGTATTCAAATCTTAACGTGCTATCATCTGACTGGGCGTCTACACACACAAATGCTATGCCTGTCTGGTGGCTGAAGCCCTGGGATGGACTGGCACCCTGGCCAGGGGATTCCTGCTTTGCGCCCAGTGTTTCCCAGTGAAACTGGACCAGCTGCGATCCTGACCAGGATAAAGACTGATATCATGCTAGATTCTGTCATGTGACTTTATATTATCACATGCTAATAAGCTGTTATGATATACATAATAAGAGTTGCCACTACTATCATCGGTACTTATAATTAGGGTCTTAAAAATCACTTTCATGAATATGAAATTGAATGATCATGTAGCGAGATTCAGTGACTCATAATTTGACATATTGGATGTTTGATCCATCAAGCAGGCCATTAGAAAATATTTCCTTCATTTACACTAGCCTACTGCTGCTGGGATTCAGGGTTCGAATCCCCAGAGGTGTTATCACAGGTCAGGTGTGTACATACAGACATGATTGGCTATGTCTCGTGAATGGACGAGGCCCCATGATAGAGTAGTGTCCAGTACAGGGTGTGTTAATGCATTTTGCCACTGATTATGGGAAAACCAGACCCACTGCAACCCTGACCACGGGTAAGAAAATGCAATATTGGTGATTTTGTAGACTGTAAAACACTAAGCCAACCAACCAAAGTCTTTGTTTGATGTACCCCAGCTTTTTCCACCAGTATTTTCAGTCTGTTCTTTGTTTTACCATGTTAGCAATTATCCCCTTTACAAGGCACTATCCTAATGGTGATTTGGTTTAATCTGCTACTAACCTGTGGGTGTGCTGGTTTTATCAGCCACAGGAAGGCGTGCGCCCCCGCCGAACACGGCCACCCACAGCTTGCTGTTCAAAGGGTGGGCCACGATCCGGAAGAGTTCGTTGCTGGAGTGCGTGGCCAAGCCGTGCACAAACAGGCTGACGAAGACGGCAGTGAGGATCTCGCACAGCAGCACGCCGACACCAGGCTGGTTTTCCTCAGCTGCTGTGTTCAGGAGGCGAACCAGAGCGCTGATACCTGCAGCACAAAACACAAAACAGTTGATCCAGCATCCTTCATAAAGAAAAAGTACCAACAAATGTACAGGCACAAGGTCTAATTAGTTTACTGATATAAGAACGTTGATAAGAAAATGATAAGAAAAATGAATAATAGAAATATCTGGGACATCAATTAAAGCAGTGAATTATAGTAGTAGTTTACCAGGCCACTGTGCTGGAGAAGTGTTTGGACTTATGGCTTCGTCCATGCTTAAAGTCCGGACTGGAGGATGATGGGAAAGCAGGATGCTCTGGTACACGGTGCCGGTGAACTGGTTGATATGATTTGGAAGCGGGAAGTTCCTGATGGAAGAGCAAAGTTATTAAAATCACACTTTAGGTCGTCTTCATGACTTTTCTTTTCTGCACAAATACTCTGATTTTTGGAATGTCGACTTAAAACAGCAAGAATAATATATGATGATATAAGAATATAGGGTTAAACTGTCCAATCAGAATCAAGATTTCATCAAGTTTCATACGAGTACAGTTCCTTGTAAATGGTCACCAGTGGTCAGCTCTTGTGGCATCACACGGTAGTTCAGTTGTTCACTACTAGTCTAATCGCAAACTGGAATGAAAGTCATTGTAACTTGCAGTGTGTCCTGTTTAAAAATTTCAATGCCTAAATTTCAAGGCTAACAAACACAAAGAAATGTGAGTACAAAATACTCTCTAAATTATGTTTGCTACATATTCCAAGGGGCTATTTTGTGGCTATTTAAAGCATTTATCAGGATCCAACCCACCTGTAGATGTGGCCGTCACAAAGGCACTGGTAGATACAGGCAGACAGGGAAGCTGCCAGTGTGTGCATCACATAGATCTAAGGGAAGAGAAGCCAGTTAAAACAAATTAAAAAAGAATTAACAAAAAAAGGTGTAACAACCCTAAAAGAACACAAATCCATCGAGGGGTCTCGGCCATCCCCCTGCCACAATCCTGTTTCAGCTAGGAAAAAAAGTATCACAGGTTTCAATCACAGGTTTTATCGGTCTTGGCATGTTCTCCATCAGTCTTTCACATGTGGTTCAGATGTGATTATCTGTTTATCAGATTACTAAGTAGAATGAGGTGCACCTCAGGATGGGATGGTTGTCATACATGACGAGATGCAAAATTAAGAATCATTTGGAGCTCTCCTAGTTTATCCAAATTATTTTCAGGTTTGGAAGAAATTAGGGTCAATTAGATTTTTATGTTTATGCTTTTGACAGAATTGAATCAAAAAGCCCCAAACCAAACTTTGGAAAGCTTGATGGGTTACAGGACAAATTTGTACATTATAACTAAGGCGGAGTCATGGACCGTGTTTCCCAATTTGCGATGAAATTCAAAATTTAAGGTTTGTGTTTAGTGATTTAACATTTTTCATTCACGTAGCATATAAATCATGAGGTGCAATATGCAATATGAGGCGGTCCTAGCAATCATACAGCAATTACGTTAGTGTAACAGACTTTTCTGTGCTGTAGTGTGCTGACAATGTTTGATGTGTGCGTTTAGGTATTGAGTGCATTTAGTCCCTTTGGTGATTCCATAATCAATGGAAAAGTGTGCTTCTCTACACGTGATCATCTCTGTGCTGCGCCTCAAAAGAACAAGCCAGTAAAGTATTCTGCTCCCGATAGTTTGTCTATGTGCAGTATATTTCTTACTTTATAAACTCTAAAGTCGCTCGGTTACACTAGCAATCAGTTAGTCAAAATGTCCAAGATGTCGAAGTCTAAACCAGCTAAAAACATGACTTGGGTAACTGAGTTTGATTCTGTGAACGGACAGAAGCTAACTGAGAAGGAGCTATTAAGGTATGCTGTGCTGTGTATTGTAGATTCCATTTATTCTATCAATCAATTCATGAGTGTTATTTAATGACTGCTTTGAAATGTGGCACTTTTCTTTAAAGATCCGTGAAATCTGTGAGTTTTAAAAAAACGAGGTCCGTGAAATTAAGCACATTTACCGTGAATAAAGTACAGCCCTATGAGACTAAGACTAATGGTCTTGGTGCCCAGGTGGCACAGCGGGATATTCTGCTAGCACACCAGCGCTGAGATTCTGAACTGCTCGGTTCCAAAATTGCGTTGCTACCGGTCGACTGGGCCCCATCTAGCAGGCATAATTGCCAGTGCCTGAAGCAGACACGTTTCTGCTAGGGTGGGATGACCGGACTATGTGGGTGGGATCTTTAAACGCTGTGTAAGGACCCTGATTAGCAGATAGAGAGGCATCTCTGCAGAACGCATGGGTGAAAAGGGGTTCCGCTAAGGGCTTGCAAATGGGTCAGAGGAGGCGTGAGCAGCAATATACCCTCCTCAACTGCAATCAGGGATCCCCCAGCAGAGGAAGACAAATTGACCACGCTAAATTGGGAGAAAATGGGAGAAAAATGCACAAATAAAATACAAAAAACGACTAATGGTCTTAAAATTAATACAATTTAATATGGACTGTCAGAGTTTATTAGTGATATAACGAGCCACCTCCATCCTGATGGAATCAAGGATTGATGAATGGATGACCTTACCTCATTGTTAACAACGTCTGGGTGGGGAGGCGAGTCAAGCGCATTAATCGTGTGCAGTATGTCATGTGTCAGGTTGCTCAGGTGAACTATGGGATTAGCAACGACAGTTTTGGAGAGAGCTGTGCAGGCTAGCAGAAGAGGAACTGATGCTTGCTGCTGAACAGGAATCGGAGAACAGTCGTCCTAATAAAAACAACAGAATTATTTAAGATGAGTGAAGGTGCTGCCGAATGCACTGATATTATTAAACATATTCAAATATTCAGTAACTACAGCTGACTTGGAGCATTCACACACCCTGTTCGTCAGCACCGGGGGACGAAAAGCTAGGGTACTACTAAACGAGGCCAAGTCTGGTGTGCTGTTTATTTAGGCTAAGCTCGTGCCTGGTTGATTGTTTGAAGATGTGCAGGAACAGATTCCTCAGAGTCCTGCGCTGCAGCTCCATCTGTCAGCCAGCAGCCGAACTGTCACATTATTAACACTTCTCAAAGCACCTTCTTTTTAAATCCAAATCTTTGGAGGTAGTTACGTTACAGAACTTTAGAACTTGTAGAATTGGTCTGAGACAGAAGCTGCACTTTTTTCACTATCTTCAACTGCAACTGCTTACACATTAGATCACAACTTCAAATTCAACCCACTCGACTTGCAAACCTGAATTCCTCATGGGTGCAGAGCTTGTATTCCTGATAATACTTGTAAACACGATTTACACTAAATATTGTTTATTTTTTGGGGATTTTAACGTCATGTTTTACACTTTGGTTACATTCATGACAGGAACGGTAGTTACTGATTACACAAGATTCATCAGTTCAAGTCTTTTAATGTCAAACACAGTCATGGACAATTTAGTATCTCCAATACACCTCACTTGCACATGTTTGGACTGTGGGAGGAAACCTAAGCTCCTGGAAGAAACCCACACAGACACAGGGAGAACATGCAAACTCCACACAGAAAGAACATGGACCGCTCCACCTGGAAATCAAACCCAGGACCTTCTTGCTGTGAGGTGACAGTGCTACCCACTGAGCCACCCTTCCACCCCACTAAATATTGTTTTAATTTTCTTAAAGGTGCTGTTTGGACTGTTGGGGCCGATGATTCCTAGGCTAGCTATCAAAATTAGGGATGTAACGATGCACCACAAGACAGTTAAAAGTCGGTGCACATGTGCCACGATTCAAATTGGTTATTCATTTAAGATGAATCGATATTCACTTCAAACAGCAGAAGGCACTGGCGCTATTCACCTCGCCTGGTTGACGGCACTTTACAAAGTTGCCAGGTTCTAAATTTTCCAGCCAAATTTATTTATGTGAGGATACTTTCTTTATTTGTATTATTCATTTATTTATATGCTCTTGGATTTGTTTAAAAATTTCATTGCAGTTTTTTTTATACAATAAGCATTATTTGGCATAGTTAGTACCTACCTCAGAAATAAAAGAGCATTCATTATTTAGATAAATAAAAGATAAGCACAAATAGTGTTTTATTTTATTTCTTTTAAGATAAATAATAAAAGGAAACTTTGTCATAATTTGTCACACCGAGCACAAGGCAGAAATACCATGGACAGGGTGCCAATTCATCGCAGAGCTTTAATCATGTTTAATCACAAACAAGTTTCCTTTTATTATTTCTCTTTACAAAATAAAAGAAAATACTGTATTTGTGCTTATCTTTTATTTATCTAAATAATGAATGCCCTTTTTTTACTTAGGTAGGTACAAACTATGCAAAACAATGCTGCACATTTCCCTTTTTGTGTAAAAAAAATGAAATGAAATTTTAACCCTTTCTGGTCCATGACCTTTTTACCCAGTTCTTGTAGTCTGGTCCAAGCAAATTTTGATGGTTTACGTAAGGAGTTGTTTGGTCTTATATTGTGATAAATGAATTCCGTATGGTGATTGAGGCTGATAAAAATGTTTATTGTAACCAAATAAGCTCAAGACAATTTAACAGTTTATAATTTTTCATTGTATGGAACCTTTTGAAACAATTACCAAGATGTAATCCAGGTTTTCTTTTGCAAGTTTCGCATATATATATATATATATATATATATATATATATATATACAGTGTATCACAAAAGTGAGTACACCCCTCACATTTCTGCAAATATTTCATTATATCTTTTCATGGGACAACACTATAGACATGAAACTTGGATATAACTTAGAGTAGTCAGTGTACAGCTTGTATAGCAGTGTAGATTTACTGTCTTCTGAAAATAACTCAACACACAGCCATTAATGTCTAAATAGCTGGCAACATAAGTGAGTACACCCCACAGTGAACATGTCCAAATTGTGCCCAAATGTGTCGTTGTCCCTCCCTGGTGTCATGTGTCAAGGTCCCAGGTGTAAATGGGGAGCAGGGCTGTTAAATTTGGTGTTTTGGGTACAATTCTCTCATACTGGCCACTGGATATTCAACATGGCACCTCATGGCAAAGAACTCTCTGAGGATGTGAGAAATAGAATTGTTGCTCTCCACAAAGATGGCCTGGGCTATAAGAAGATTGCTAACACCCTGAAACTGAGCTACAGCATGGTGGCCAAGGTCATACAGCGATTTTCCAGGACAGGTTCCACTCGGAACAGGCTTCGCCAGGGTCGACCAAAGAAGTTGAGTCCACATGTTCGGCGTCATATCCAGAGGTTGGCTTTAAAAAATAGACACATGAGTGCTGCCAGCATTGCTGCAGAGGTTGAAGACGTGGGAGGTCAGCCTGTCAGTGCTCAGACCATACGCCGCACACTGCATCAACTCGGTCTGCATGGTCGTCATCCCAGAAGCAAGCTTACGCACAAGAAAGCCAGCAAACAGTTTGCTGAAAACAAGCAGTCCAAGAACATGGATTACTGGCATGCCCTGTGGTCTGATGAGACCAAGATAAACTTGTTTGGCTCAGATGGTGTCCAGCATGTGTGGCGGCGCCCTGGTGAGAAGTACCAAGACAACTGTATCTTGCCTACAGTCAAGCATGGTGGTGGTAGCATCATGGTCTTGGGCTGCATGAGTGTTGCTGGCACTGGGGAGCTGCAGTTCATTGAGGGAAACATGAATTCCAACATGTACTGTGACATTCTGAAACAGAGCATGATCCCCTCCCTTCGAAAACTGGGCCTCATGGCAGTTTTCCAACAGGATAACGACCCCAAACACAACCTCCAAGATGACAACTGCCTTGCTGAGGAAGCTGAAGGTAAAGGTGATGGACTAAACCCAATTGAGCACCTGTGGCGCATCCTCAAGTGGAAGGTGGAGGAGTTCAAGGTGTCTAACATCCACCAGCTCTGTGATGTCATCATGGAGGAGTGGAAGAGGATTCCAGTAGCAACCTGTGCAGCTCTGGTGAATTCCATGCCCAGGAGGGTTAAGGCAGTGCTGGATAATAATGGTGGTCACACAAAATATTGACACTTTGGGCACAATTTGGACATGTTCACTGTGGGGTGTACTTACTTATGTTGCCAGCCATTTAGACATTAATGGCTGTGTGTTGAGTTATTTTCAGAAGACAGTAAATCTACTCTGCTATACAAGTTGTACACTGACTACTCTAAGTTATATCCAAGTTTTATTTCTATAGTGTTGTCCCATGAAAAGATATAATAAAATATTTGCAGAAATGTGAGGGGTGTACTCACTTTTGTGATACACTGTATATGTATATATATATATTAGGGCTGTCGAAGTTAACGCGATAATAACGCATTAACGCAATCTCAATTTAACGCGATTAAGATAAATAGTGCCATTAACGCAAATTCTAGTTCATGTTGAGACTTGACTGGTAAAACAAACGTTTTAATGTCGGACATGTCACCGTTTTTCATTTGCGGTTTGTTAACATAATGTAAAAGAGCGTCGTAGCATCTGCACTTGCATAATAAAGAAATAAATACACGGTATATTCACAAGTTGTCGGGAGCAGAACACTTTAATAAACTTATTCTGTTACGGTAAAGAATACCGGAAAGCTGAGTCAAGCACGTTGTCCATGAACTATGGAAGCCCCAAAGGGTCAAAACACACTCACTTCGTGTAGAAACGTCCATCAAACCATTGGATAGTATTACTGCCTAGTATGTGAGTGAATAAAACTCCCTTACAGTTTTCTCTTGTCCCAGCAGTTTTTAACATTAGTACATTTAGCATAAAATGTGTTCACCATTTTAATTGTAACATTTCACTTAAAAATCCTTGTTTTCTATAACATTTACACAGATTTTTTTTAATGCGATTAATCGCGATTAACTATATGAAATTCTGAGATTAATCGCGATTAAAAATTTTAATCGTTTGACAGCCCTAATATATATATATGTATATATATATACAGTGTATCACAAAAGTGAGTACACCCCTCACATTTCTGCAGATATTTAAGTATATCTTTTCATGGGACAACACTGACAAAATGACACTTTGACACAATGAAAAGTAGTCTGTGTGCAGCTTATATAACAGTGTAAATTTATTCTTCCCTCAAAATAACTCAATATACAGCCATTAATGTCTAAACCACCGGCAACAAAAGTGAGTACACCCCTAAGAGACTACACCCCTAAATGTCCAAATTGAGCACTGCTTGTCATTTTCCCTCCAAAATGTCATGTGACTCATTAGTGTTACTAGGTCTCAGGTGTGCATAGGGAGCAGGTGTGTTCAATTTAGTAGTACAGCTCTCACACTCTCTCATACTGGTCACTAAAAGTTCCAACATGGCACCTCATGGCAAAGAACTCTCTGAGGATCTTAAAAGACGAATTGTTGCGCTACATGAAGATGGCCAAGGCTACAAGAAGATTGCCAACACCCTGAAACTGAGCTGCAGCACAGTGGCCAAGATCATCCAGCGTTTTAAAAGAGCAGGGTCCACTCAGAACAGACCTCGCGTTGGTCGTCCAAAGAAGCTGAGTGCACGTGCTCAGCGTCACATCCAACTGCTGTCTTTGAAAGATAGGCGCAGGAGTGCTGTCAGCATTGCTGCAGAGATTGAAAAGGTGGGGGGTCAGCCTGTCAGTGCTCAGACCATACGCCGCACACTACATCAAATTGGTCTGCATGGCTGTCACCCCAGAAGGAAGCCTCTTCTGAAGTCTCTACACAAGAAAGCCCGCAAACAGTTTGCTGAAGACATGTCAACAAAGGACATGGATTACTGGAACCATGTCCTATGGTCTGATGAGACCAAGATCAATTTGTTTGGTTCAGACGGTCTCAAGCATGTGTGGCGGCAATCAGGTGAGGTGTACAAAGATAAGTGTGTCATGCCTACAGTCAAGCATGGTGGTGGGAATGCCATGGTCTGGGGCTGCATGAGTGCAGCAGGTGTTGGGGAGTTACATTTCATTGAGGGACACATGAACTCCAATATGTACTGTGAAATACTGAAGCAGAGCATGATCCCCTCCCTCCGGAAACTGGGTCGCAGGGCAGTGTTCCAGCATGATAATGACCCCAAACACGCCTCTAAGACGACCACTGCTTTATTGAAGAGGCTGAGGGTAAAGGTGATGGACTGGCCAAGCATGTCTCCAGACCTAAACCCAATAGAACATCTTTGGGGCATCCTCAAGCGGAAGGTGGAGGAGCGCAAAGTCTCGAATATCCGCCAGCTCCGTGATGTCGTCATGGAGGAGTGGAAAAGCATTCCAGTGGCAACCTGTGAAGCTCTGGTAAACTCCATGCCCAGGAGAGTTAAGGCAGTTCTGGGAAATAATGGTGGCCACACAAAATATTGACACTTCAGGAACTTTCACTAAGGGGTGTACTCACTTTTGTTGCCGGTGGTTTTGACATTAATGGCTGTATATTGAGTTATTTTGAGGGAAGAATAAATTTACACTGTTATATAAGCTGCACACAGACTACTTTTCATTGTGTCAAAGTGTCATTTTGTCAGTGTTGTCCCATGAAAAGATATACTTAAATATCTGCAGAAATGTGAGGGGTGTACTCACTTTTGTGATACACTGTATATATATATATATATATATATATATATGTATATATATATATATATATATATATATATATATATATATATATATGTATATATATATATATATATATATATATATATATATATATATATATATATATATATATATATATATACAGTGTATCACAAAAGTGAGTACACCCCTCACATTTCTGCAAATATTTCATTATATCTTTTCATGGGACAACACTATAGACATGAAACTTGGATATAACTTAGAGTAGTCAGTGTACATCTTGTATAGCAGTGTAGATTTACTGTCTTCTGAAAATAACTCAACACACAGCCATTACTGTCTAAATAGCTGGCAACATAAGTGAGTACACCCCACAGTGAACATGTCCAAATTGTGCCCAAATGTGTCGTTGTCCCTCCCTGGTGTCATGTGTCAAGGTCCCAGGTGTAAATGGGGAGCAGGGCTGTTAAATTTGGTGTTTTGGGTACAATTCTCTCATACTGGCCACTGAATATTCAACATGACACCTCATGGCAAAGAACTCTCTGAGGATGTGAGAAATAGAATTGTTGCTCTCCACAAAGATGGCCTGGGCTATAAGAAGATTGCTAACACCCTGAAACTGAGCTACAGCATGGTGGCCAAGGTCATACAGCGGTTTTCCAGGACAGGTTCCACTCGGAACAGGCTTCGCCAGGGTCGACCAAAGAAGTTGAGTCCACGTGTTCGGCGTCATATCCGGAGGTTGGCTTTAAAAAATAGACACATGAGTGCTGCCAGCTTTGCTGCAGAGGTTGAAGACGTGGGAGGTCAGCCTGTCAGTGCTCAGACCATACGCCGCACACTGCATCAACTCGGTCTGCATGGTCGTCATCCCAGAAGGAAGCTGACGCACAAGAAAGCCCGCAAACAGTTTGCTGAAGACAAGCAGTCCAAGAACATGGATTACTGGAATGCCCTGTGGTCTGACGAGACCAAGATAAACTTGTTTGGCTCAGATGGTGTCCAGCATGTGTGGCGGCGCCCTGGTGAGAAGTACCAAGACAACTGTATCTTGCCTACAGTCAAGCATGGTGGTGGTAGCATCATGGTCTTGGGCTGCATGAGTGTTGCTGGCACTGGGGAGCTGCAGTTCATTGAGGGAAACATGAATTCCAACATGTACTGTGACATTCTGAAACAGAGCATGATCCCCTCCCTTCGAAAACTGGGCCTCATGGCAGTTTTCCAACAGGATAACGACCCCAAACACAACCTCCAAGATGACAACTGCCTTGCTGAGGAAGCTGAAGGTAAAGGTGATGGACTAAACCCAATTGAGCACCTGTGGCGCATCCTCAAGTGGAAGGTGGAGGAGTTCAAGGTGTCTAACATCCACCAGCTCCGGGATGTCATCATGGAGGAGTGGAAGAGGATTCCAGTAGCAACCTGTGCAGCTCTGGTGAATTCCATGCCCAGGAGGGTTAAGGCAGTGCTGGATAATAATGGTGGTCACACAAAATATTGACACTTTGGGCACAATTTGGACATGTTCACTGTGGGGTGTACTCACTTATGTTGCCAGCCATTTAGACATTAATGGCTGTGTGTTGAGTTATTTTCAGAAGACAGTAAATCTACACTGCTATACAAGCTGTACACTGACTACTCTAAGTTATATCCAAGTTTCATGTCTATAGTGTTGTCCCATGAAAAGATATAATAAAATATTTGCAGAAATGTGAGGGGTGTACTCACTTTTGTGATACACTGTATGTATATATATATATATATATATATATATATATATATATATTAGGGCTGTCGAAGTTAACGCGATAATAACGCATTAACGCAATCTCAATTTAACGAGATTAAAAAAAATAGTGCCGTTAACGCACTAATTACATTACGAGATTTTTTCACTTCTAAAACTAAAGCAATTCATTTTTCACCCACGGGAGACAGATTGAATTATTCTCACTGACCACGCTCACACGCACGTTTAATGTTATTTAGTTCCGTTTGACAAAAAAAACCCTTAAAAATAGAGCTAACAGTGAAGATAACCGGTTACAAAAGCAGCGACCGCTGTTTGTG
Source organism: Trichomycterus rosablanca (assembly GCF_030014385.1). Lineage (NCBI taxonomy): Eukaryota > Metazoa > Chordata > Actinopteri > Siluriformes > Trichomycteridae > Trichomycterus > Trichomycterus rosablanca. The sequence continues at coordinate 6,494,586 of NC_085994.1, forward strand.
TTCAATTCTCTGTTCACAGTGTCGATACAAGTGATTCAGGAATCGATTCATTGTAAGCGCAGCGTAAATTTCTTTTCTCAGTCATCTCTCCGTGTTTACTGTTATGATGAATGATGCGGTTGTAAATAAACACCAAATACTACAGAACATTTTGTGTGACTCGCTTACCTTATAAAGCTCAGGCTTAATTATACTGGTTATTACCACAGAGCGGGAGTCGACTCAGAGTCGTTTACGATTTACCGAGGTGAACCACGAACGTGCTGATAGAATCGGCTCAGATGGGATCGGACTGTATTATCTTTTTAAAGTAAATATTTCAATAAGCAGAATCGCATCGCATGTATGATGTGCACAACGTTAATTACGTGCGTTTATTAATGAACGTGTACGTTAGCTTGTCAGAAGCTTTCTCAATAATGTCTGTGCGGTGTTTTTTTTTTTTACAATTAGTGATGGCAAGCAACTGTTCCACTGCACTATTTTACACCAAAAACTACACTATTCCATAATGCTCCAGATTGCATCATTCTAAATAGGTATCGGCGAGTACAAAAATACATGTACTTGTACTCGGTTGGGAAAAAATGGTATCGATGCATCCCTAGTGAAAACACACTCACTTCGTGTAGAAACGTCCATCAAACCATCGTCACGATACAACCACAGAAAAATCTGTTACAATAACTACGCATCTGACATATATACGAAGTCAAGGGTCTCTGCTAGATAGTATTACTGCCTAGTATGTGAGTGAATAAAACTCCCTTACAGTTTTCTCTTGTCCCAGCAGTTTTTAACATCAGTACATTTAGCATAAAACATGTTCACCATTTTAATTGTAACATTTCACTTAAAATCCTTGTTTTCTATAACATTTACAGATTTTTTTTTAATGCGATTAATCGCGATTAACTATGTAAAATTCTGAGATTAATCGCGATTAAAAAATTTAATCGTTTGACAATATATATATATATATATATATATATATACAGTGTATCACATAAGTGAGTACACCCCTCACATTTCTGCAGATATTTAAGTATATCTTTTCATGGGACAACACTGACAAAATGACACTTTGACACAATGAAAAGTAGTCTGTGTGCAGCTTATATAACAGTGTAAATTTATTCTTTCCTCAAAATAACTCAATATACAGCCATTAATGTCTAAACCACCGGCAACAAAAGTGAGTACACCCCTTAGTAAAAAGTCCTGAAGTGTCAATATTTTGTGTGGCCACCATTATTTCCCAGAACTGCCTTAACTCTCCTGGGCATGGAGTTTACCAGAGCTTCACAGGTTGCCACTGGAATGCTTTTCCACTCCTCCATGACGACATCACGGAGCTGGCAGATATTCGAGACTTTGCGCTCCTCCACCTTCCGCTTGAGGATGCCCCAAAGATGTTCTATTGGGTTTAGGTCTGGAAACATGCTTGGCCAGTCCATCACCTTTACCCTCAGCCTCTTCAATAAAGCAGTGGTCGTCTTAGAGGTGTGTTTGGGGTCATTATCATGCTGGAACACTGCCCTGCGACCCAGTTTCCGGAGGGAGGGGATCATGCTCTGCTTCAGTATTTCACAGTACATATTGGAGTTCATGTGTCCCTCAATGAAATGTAACTCCCCAACACCTGCTGCACTCATGCAGCCCCAGACCATGGCATTCCCACCACCATGCTTGACTGTAGGCATGACACACTTATCTTTGTACTCCTCACCTGATTGCCGCCACTCATGCTTGAGACCATCTGAACCAAACAAATTAATCTTGGTCTCATCAGACCATAGGACATGGTTCCAGTAATCCATGTCCTTTGTTGACATGTCTTCAGCAAACTGTTTGCGGGCTTTCTTGTGTAGAGACTTCAGAAAAGGCTTCCTTCTGGGGTGACAGCAATGCAGACCAATTTGATGTAGTGTGCGGCGTATGGTCTGAGCACTGCCAGGCTGACCCCCCACCTTTTCAATCTCTGCAGCAATGCTGACAGCACTCCTGCGCCTATCTTTCAAAGACAGCAGTTGGATGTGACGCTGAGCACGTGCACTCAGCTTCTTTGGACGACCAACGCGAGGTCTGTTCTGAGTGGACCCTGCTCTTTAAAAACGCTGGATGATCTTGGCCACTGTGCTGCAGCTCAGTTTCAGGGTGTTGGCAATCTTCTTGTAGCCTTGGCCATCTTCATGTAGCGCAACAATTCGTCTTTTAAGATCCTCAGAGAGTTCTTTGCCATGAGGTGCCATGTTGGAACTTTCAGTGACCAGTATGAGAGAGTGTGAGAGCTGTACTACTAAATTGAACACACCTGCTCCCTATGCACACCTGAGACCTAGTAACACTAACAAATCACATGACATTTTTGAGGGAAAATGACAATCAGTGCTCAATTTGGACATTTAGGGGTGTAGTCTCTTAGGGGTGTACTCACTTTTGTTGCCGGTGGTTTAGACATTAATGGCTGTATATTGAGTTATTTTGAGGGAAGAATAAATTTACACTGTTATATAAGCTGCACACAGACTACTTTTCATTGTGTCAAAGTGTCATTTTGTCAGTGTTGTCCCATGAAAAGATATACTTAAATATCTGCAGAAATGTGAGGGGTGTACTCACTTTTGTGATACACTGTATATACACACACACATACACATACGTATATATGCGCCATCAGCTTCATCATCAAACAACAATATCCCCACCGCCTCCAACACTGGACTCAGTTTCGCTGTCACTCTCAGTTGCTCTTCTATTTCGTTTTATACGTACAAAGCAAATATTCTCTTTAGAATCGTCTGAAATCACAACGACATCTAAAAATGTAGTTTTTACGTTATTACCAGCGACATTCCTCAAATAAATATTCTTATTTGCACACTCATCTTCATTTTCACTCGATCAATCATGAAACTCAGATAAATCAGATAAATAGCTTTCTTCGTCACTACTTTTCTCAGCCTCTTCCCTTATTTCACCTGGATCCATCGCAATGGTTATAGTAAATAATATAGAATGAAGTATAATAAAAAAAGCAAAATCTTTTTATCTTGATTTATCTATCTTCCTGCAGAACACAGTGTGTACGAACACTCACATGTATCGGTTACGCTCCGGTGCACGCTCAAATTTAATTTTAGTTATTCACTTGAAAAAAGGCATAAGAAAACACAACAAAATGATGCAGTACTGGTGAAAGACTAAGGAGTCCGGAAACATGCCAGTAGATGGCACACAAGCCACGTAAATGACCAGTCGAGTGACACTCGACGTTGGACCTGCTACAACGAAATACGATGTTGCGTGGGGCTTGACGTTGGACCGGAAAGGGTTAAAACTAATCCCACATTAAATAAATAAATTAATAATACCAATAAGGAAAGTATCCTCACATAAATAAATTTGGCTGGAAAATTCCGAACCTGGCAACCTTGTAGTGACGTCAACCAGGCGAGGTAAATAGCGACAGTGCCCTGTGCTGTTTAAAGTGAACATCGAATTATTATACATGTAAACAGATTTGAATCATTACACATGTAAGTCGATTTTTAACTGTCTTGTGGTGCATCGTTACATCCCTGGTAGCCAATCATTAAAATAACATTTCTGGAGGGTTGTGGGGCCTTTGTGTTTTTTAAGGCTGCCTTATTATCAACTACTCTACATTATGATGCAGGTTACCTGCTGGGATTCCTGCAGAAGCAGAATCAGCTCCATCCTGACCGAAGCCAACCCTCCACCATGAGAGCCGTGCAGACTGCAGTAACTCAGGAAAATGCGAAGCAGAGGCTGGTTCCTCTGAAGCCATCGTCTGCGCCTGCGCTGCACCTCTTTAATCTGCTCTACTGTCCCCTGGGACTCCAGTTCCTCTCCAGAGGCACCACTGACCTGATCAAGGTCCATGGAGATTCCCCCAGTCAGCTGCTGGAGGCACTGGTTGTAGCCACAACACTTCTGAAGGGCTACAACTTCACGTTCCAGCCAGTGGCAAAGCTGGTAGCGCAGCTTGCCGCCGTCCAGCTCGTAGCCTGTAGAGAGGGTCCGCAGCTCGGCCGTCAGCATCTTCAGGCAGGAAGTGAATTTAAGTCGAGCAGCCAGAATGTCCTCAGATAGGACGAGGGACTCATCTGCAGTGACGTCCGTGCACGCAGAGACAGAATTAGGAGCATCACTGTGAATGCCAGAGTTTTCGGGTTTTATTTTCTTCATCGCTAGGCCAGTTTCTTCATCTTCCGACTCTTCTTTATCGCTATCCCACTTCAACTCTAGAGGCTCGTCCGGCAAGGTGATGGACAGTTGGCTCCAGTCAAAGCTCAACACAGAGTCTGAGTGGCTGTGATCTTCCTGCGGGGAAGACAAGGTGTCTGAGACCGACCCGATGCCATTTAACATGGGTGAGGACCAGTCCAGTGCAGAGGCCCGATCTTTTCCACTGCCATCAGCTGGGTGTTCAGGTTTGTCTTGATCAAAGAGTTTGGATCGTTTGACCACTTTGGGCATTTTGGAGAGGACCTCTAATGCTAACATGGGGCAGCCGGCTTGTAAGTGAGCATTAGCTGCAGTGAAGAACAGTCTCCTTTCTGTGAGGCTGATGGAGTCAGGCATGCGGCCTTCTGCGGTTAGCCCCACTTTAGCTTTATCCGAAGATCCAAAATGACGGCGGAGTAGCAGTGGATGGGTTCTGAGGTAGGTGTAGAAGTTGAAAACTTCTGGGTTGCATAGAGACACGGCCATGGTTTCTGTACGAAAAAAAAATGTGGAAAAAAATTGAAAAAAATGCCAAATAGACATTACAGACAACCCAAAATAAAAGTCTGACTAAGAGCGCATTTACATAAGAAGCGTTTTGGCTTGTGCAGTGCAGTGAAACCATTAACCGTGAAATCCAATCTGAAAGCTCCACATGTATCTGTGTTTAGCTGAATTTTACTCAGTTTCACTTTTAAACTTGTGTTATACACCGATCAGCAATAACATTTATCAGCTCCACTTACCATATAGAAGCACTTTGTAGTCCTACAATTACTGACTGTAGTCCATCTGTTTCTCTGCATACTTTGTTAGCCCCCTTTCATGCTGTTCTTTAATAGTCAGGACTCTCCCAGGACCACCACAGAGCAGGTATTATTTGGGTGGTGGATCATGCTCAGCACTGCAGTGACACTGACATGGTGGTGGTGTGTTAGTGTGTGTTGTGCTGGTATGAGTGGATCAGACACAGTTTTTAAACACCTCACTGTCACTGCTGGACTGAGAATAGTCCACCAACCAAATATATCCAGCCAACAGCGCCCCGTGGGCAGCGTCCTGTGACCACTGATGAAGGTCTAGAAGATGACCAACTCAAACAGCAGCAATAGATGAGCGATCGTCTCTGACTTTACATCTACAAGGTGGACCAACTAGGTAGGAGTGTCTAATAAAGTGGACAGTGAGTGGACACGGTATTTAAAAACTCCAGCAGCACTGCTGTGTCTGATCCACTCATACCAGCACAACACACACTAACACACCACCACCATGTCAGTGTCACTGCAGTGCTGAGAATGATCCACCACCCAAATAATACCTGCTCTGTGGTGGTAATGTGGGAGTCCTGACCATTGAAGAACAGAGTGAAAGCAGGCTAAAAAGATATGTAGAGAAACAGATGGACTACAGTCAGTAAATGTAGAACTACAAAGTGCTTCTATATGGTAAGTGGAGCTGATAAAATGGACAGTGAGTGTAGAAACAAGGAGGTGGTTTTAATGTTATGGCTGATCAGTGTACCACGTCACATCAAACAGTCCGTCTAATTAGAGGCGCTTTGAACCCAGTTTACCACTGACCTTTTCAATCAGATGAACCTCGAGCGACGAAACAAGCGCAAAAACAAGCACAAAGCAGTTTGCCGCTTCTCATGTGAATGCGCCATAAAATGTCTTATAATGTCTTTCTTACCATGGTGTGATGCATTAACATTTGGGTTGGGTTGCTCAAGCAGAGTATCCAAGGATCTGCTGTAATCATCCAGGACCCAGTAAGCCATACTGCGCAAGAAAGGATCCTGGTGCATTGGGATCTGGTGGTCTTGACCCAACACGTTCCTCTGGAGAATCTTCTTGTATGTGCAGGATATCTCAAACTCAGACTCAAATAATCTGCAGATCACCAGAGCTAACTGTAGGTCCTGCATCTTCTCCACGCAAACCTGAGAAAACGGCATTTTGATTTTTTTATGTTCATTGTTATGCCAATGGCAATTTATTTTCCCAAGGGGCCACATGAGAAACTGGAACTGTTGTGGAGGGCCGTACCAGTAGAGATAAAATAACAATAAAAAAATCCACACAAATGTGCAAATATACAAACTGCATCTCAAGCTTACTCTGAAAAGGAGAGAACAAACAGCACGAGCACACACATTCACTACACACATCCTTACCTTAAAAGCTCATCTAAATCCAATTTCATTAAAAGACTAACCAGAACACTTCACAAATAATGATGAAAGCCCTAAAGACAATTACCTCGACAGCATCCTTCAGAGAACCTGCCAACAGAAAGAACGCAGCTGAATGTTGAAACCTCTGCTTTCCGAGCAGAGAGAACGCGTTCTTTAACGCAGCCTTCCTCCATCGATCCTCAGCAAAGTTGTTACTGAAGAACTCAGTCATCTTCGCATTCTTCTGAGACCTTTACATAACAAAACCTCGGTCAGTAAAGTGCTGTACTAGTTTAAGACTTTTACTTTTAGTTTAACTACGAGTCACTCACCTGTACAGGCCCCAAACCACAGCTTTCTTCTTCATGGCTAAATAGAAGAGGGCAGCATCCAGAGGATCATTGTTCCTCTGGTAAGACGCCTTCGCTACCTGAAACGAGTCATGACCAATATTTAACCCGAATAATTCATTTATTAGGATTTAACGTCATGTTTTACACTTTGGTTACATTCATGACAGGAACGGTAATTACTGGTTACACAAGATTCATTACTTCATGTCTTATGCTAAGTTCACGCTACACGACTTTCCAAATCGTCAGGTCTCTGTACAGTTCACACTACATGAATGGATCTCTTGTAGTCGGGAGTCTTTCAAGTCGGTGTGGCTTTCATACTACACGACTGATCGGCGATAGGGGGTTTCACACTACACCATCCATCACCAACTGGAATCGCAGGCGAGCTTCTCTGGTCTCCCAAACTACGTTTTGTCACGAAAACAAACGTGAGAAGTGATGAGGGGTTTAATGATACCACGTCCAAAAATGCACGTCAACAAGTAACAAGCGATCAAAGTTGTTTGTGCGCTGATGTGCAGCGTTAAATCAAGGAGAAAAAATAAATGAATCTGAGTGGATTGGGCTACGTGGCCAGCAGGGATTGTCTGTTCTGCAGTGAGTTGAAAATTAATAAATATTTTTGCAATGTAACGTTGGTGTTTTGTAGAGACCGATAAGGTCAGAAATACTGTAAAACGTGTGTGTGCGCTGATGTATTCTGACCTAAACTATATTATGTCCCTGTCCCACCTGTTTACACTCCTCCCCTGCGTTTCTCCTCACACCGTATCTTGCATACTCACTGGCTGTTCGACACAGCACTCATTGCCAGTTGGGCGACTCATATCCAGATATTTGACATGCTAGATATATTTCTTCAGTTGATATATTCTTTCAGTTGTTGAGTAGTTCACACATGGCGATCGAGAGCCGAGTTTCGATCATCGAGCAACACAGAGCCGGCAAATCTAGTGCCGACAAGTCGGCGAGCAAAATTCAGGGCAAAAATCGTGTAGTGTGAACTAGGCATTAATGTCAACCACAGTCATGGACATTTCTGTATGTTCAGTTCACTGTGGGAGGAAACCAGAGCTCCCACAGGAAACTCAAAAACTCCACACAGAAAGGACCTGGACTGCTCCACCTGAGAATCAAACCCAGGATCTTCTTGCTGTGAGGTGACGGTGCTACCCACAAAGCCACCGTGCCGCCCTTAACTCGCATAAAGTAAACAAAGAAATTATAATAAGGAACCTCACTTAGTTGGCAATTTAGTAGCTAAAAAATAAACACTGTTCTGTTTAGAGTTCATATTATAAGTAATTGTGTAATTGTATAAGTAATAAGTAAGTAAGTATTTATGTTTTATTAATTTAGTTATGTTTCCTATGCGTAGGTCTTTATGATTGCTAAAACGGGGCTATTAATCTAGTAAATCAGTGGATAAATGGTCAGTAGACACTGCTACACTGATCTTGATAGTAGTGTTCATAATTATTGTTGTTTATTTTTGTTGACGCCTAATGTCTTTACAACTTTTTTTTAATAATATACTTTGTCATATATACATATACAGGTGTACAGTACAATGAAATTCTTTCTTCGCATATCCCAGCTTGTTTGGGATCGCATGGCGCCCCTGGAGCAGAGAGGGTTAAGGGCCTTGCTCAAGGACCCAACAGTGGCTGCATAGCAGAGCCTGGATTTGAACCGCCAATCTTCCGGTTGATAGCCCAAAGCTCTACCCACTAAGCTACCACTGTCCCATTTTTTTTATTTTTTATATACTTTATTTGTCATATACACATATACAGGTGTACAATACAATGACATCACATTTTCAAAGGACGACAGGTTTGGATTACAGGCAGGCTAATCTAGCACCTGCACTTCTTAACTACAAAGCCATACTGTTGTAACACGACAGAATGTGGCTTGCTCTTAAATTGTTGAAGCAAATTGGCATCCCTGAAAAATATGTTTGTTTGTTTATTAGGATTTTAACGTCATGTTTTACACTTTTTGGTTACATTCATGACAGGAACGGTAGTCACTCATTACACAAGATTCATCAGTTCACAAGGTTATATCGAACACAGTTATGGACAATTTTGTATCTCCAATTGACCTCACTTATGCACTGTGGGAGGAAACCAGAGCTCCTGGAGCAAACCCACGTGGACATGGTGAGAACGTGCAAACCACACAGAAGAGACCCGGACCGCCCCACCTGGGGATTGAACCCAGGACCTTCTTGCTGTGAGGCGACAGTGCTACCCACTGAGCCACCGTGCCGCCCACCTGAAAAATATGTAATCTAAATGGCAAAACGCTGCTTTAAATGTGCGTACCATTCAGCATTAATGGTGCATTCGCAAATGTGCAACTTATCAATGTTATGTGCACTAACAAACCACATATCTATGTGCTTAACAGACACAGACAGATAACAATCGTTCAGGCAGATTGTGATTAAAATCCATTACAATGACAAAAAAGCAGACCGGATCTCATGAACTCAGAAAGTGTTTTTACAACTATATACAGTAAAACACCTGATAAAAATTTTTTTAATGGTACAAAATAGTTAATAAAGTTAAAACACAGTGTAAATGAAGCTTCTCTGCTTTGAATATATTGTCCATTAGAAAAACATTAGTTCTGACCAACCTTTTCAATGCACCTGCGAAGCTTATTGGTGCTTCTTAGCCACCAGCCCACACCCATGGCCCTGAGCTCAGGCCAGGTGGAATCCACTTTCTGCATACAAGGCAGCATGCTCAACAGTTCTTCCTCAGCTTCAGAATGAAATGCCCAGGCATAATGGCACGTAGACAGTCCTGGAGGCCAGAAAGAATATAAACACTCCTCAGAAAGATTCAAGATTGTACGAGATTAATCTTGTAATTTTTTTGTTTTTTTACCAATATCTTACACTGAAAGCAAAGCAATGCTGCAAAGCGGTCTAATGTCCTTTTTTGTTATAGTACGCCACCAATGTTCAGCAACAGAGGGAAAAGCAAAAACTGAGAACCAACAGGAGTAAAGTATAATGGTACAGTGAAATGATGTGCTTTATTATTCTTTTGACACATAACGAAAAATGAATTCATGCTCTAGCTGGTCATAATGATCATAGTGAATCGGGTTGCCAGGTCTCTTGATGTTGTTGCCATGACTAAAATCTGCCCACCCTACTCATAATAGCCAATGATCAGCAATAAACTTGAGTCAGCAGATCCTATTAGCAACCCCGGCAAAGTATTTATTTTATTAGGATTTTAATGTCAAGTTTTACACACTTTGGTTACATTCATGACAGGACAGGTAGTTCAAGTTCAATATTAACCACAGTCATGGACAATTTTGTACCTCCAGTTCACCTCACTTGCACGTCTTTGGACTGTGGGAGGAAACCTACTCAGACACAGGGAGAACATGCAAACTCCACAGAGAAAGGACCCGGACCGCTCCACCTGGAAATCGGACCCAGGACCTTCTTGCTGTGAGACGACAGTGCTACCCACCAAGCCACCGTGCCGCCCTGTATGGTATGTACACCGAACAGGCATAACATTATGACCACTGACAGGTGAAGTGAATAACACTGATTATCTCTTCATCACGGCACCTGTTAGTGGGTGGGATATATTAGGCAGCAAGTGAACATTTCATCCTCAGAGCTGACGTGTTAAAAGCAGGAAAAATGGGCGAGCGTAAGGATTTGAGTGAGTTTGACGAGGGCCAAATTGTGATGGCTAGACGACTGGGACAGGGTCATGGGCGGCCAAGGCTCACTGATGCACGTGGGGAGCGAAGGCTGGCCCGTGTGGTCCGATGCAACAGACGAGCTGCTGTAGCTCAAATTGCTGAAGAAGTTAATACTGGTTCTGATAGAAAGGTGTCAGAATACACAGTGCATCACAGTTTGTTACGTATGGTGCTGCATAGCTGCAGACCAGTCAGTTAGGAAGGTGGTCATAATGTTATGCCTTATCTGTGTATAAATGATAAAGCTTAAAAACCAAACATTAAAAGGGATCAAGCACTAGCTGAATGGTCCTAGTAAATAAAGTTGCCAGTTTCTTTGGTTTTTGTGTAGACATGTCTGGTTTTGCCATAGCTAAAATCTGGACACCCTACTCATAACATCAGTGAACTTGAATCAGAAGAGCACATTAGCAATTCCTGCAAAGTAATATGGGTGAAAATATCTGCAGGTGGGCAAGTAGGGGTAATGGCTGGCCCTTTTTTATTGCATACCTTGACAAAGTAGCTGTGCTCGATGTGCAGGAGGTAGTGATGTTAGCAGGAAAGTGTGCAAACGAACAGCCAGCAAGAACTTCAAGCCACATTCATCCAGCGTCTCTCCACCTGATTTTAATCAAAACATTTGATTAACATTAATGAAAAGGTCTTGGAGAAGGAGACGATTATTAATTAAGCAAAGCTCCTGACTGACCTTGACTTTTTCCCTGACTTTCTCCAGTGTCTGTGCTGGTGGAGGCAATTGTGTCAGCCAGGGCCATCAGGGACATCTGCTCCATTCGCGTCAGGCCTGGCAGGCTCGAATGGAGCAGGTGTCGAGACAGAACCTGCGCATGCTCTGGTCCAAAGAAAGTGGGGCTGTATTTTGACAGATCGACGACTGTAGCGTTAGCATCCTCTTCCTTACTGTCTAGAGGATCCAAGTCATCCAAACTCACAGTGGTGGCCTGGAAGAGCTCATCATAAGTATCTGCCCGGCTGGATCCGTGACCGCTGTCCCCGCTCACACTGGGAGCTTTGTCTCTGGTGCTGGGGGCTGTCTCCTCATCAGCAGCAAGCAGAGCGTACAGAGGCAGCGGTGGGATGGAGTCGATCTCTGTGTAGTCTGAGCTCCCGGTCTTGGTGAACATTTTGGGATCCCTGGCGGTGCTGCCACTGGCGCTAATAGTGAGGGATCGCAGACGGCGTTCCGGGCTCTCAGAGGTCTCCTTCATAGCCACAATCTCCCCAGCTATGCATTTGACCAGATGAGACAGGATAGCTTTAGCCCGTCTGACTTTGCCCAGGTCCATTAGCTCCAAAAGCTGCACTGGATGATACTGAGGGAGGGTAGGGAAGAGGTGATGTGCTGCCTCAAATAAACCACTGTCCTCCATCTCAGCTGGAAGATCATACATAGTCCTCTTACCACTAAGCTTCTGGGCCAGGCTGGTCACTGACCGGGTAATAGTCTTTTTCAGAGGCTGAAGACTTGACCCTTCTTGCTTCAGTGCTGTGATAAGCGAGTTTGTGCTGCCACTGTTAGTATCCCACGTGGTCAGTGTTGATTTGGCCAGCGCTTTTGGCTGCCATTGGGAGTACACGTGCATCTCACATTCCATCCCCACCACTAGAATGCCATCCCTTACCCAGGATAGAGAGACTGGAATGGGCAGGCAGCCTTCAACAGAAGATACCAAGTCCACTACACGGAGCAAAACAAGCCGTGAAGAGCAGCGTTCCCTGCTAGAGTCGGACAGGCTCAAATCTGGAGGTTTTCCAGAGAGCGAGCCATACATGTACAGCTTGGAGCCAAGACCTACAGTTAATATGTGAGAACCATCTTCTCTGGAAACCCAGTCCAGATGAACTACATTTTTACACCGGGTGCCCAGACAATCACCAGCAACCACTAAACCCTCCTGGATGCTTGGCACAATCAGGTGTTTTTCTGAACCACTGTTAGTTAAACTACTCACGCCATTTAATTTAAGATTCTGCTCTAGAATCCACCGTGACCCTCCTGTGGACTCACACTGAAATATGCTTACATGAATGCAGGGCTCGATTCCAAGTCCCTTAGGTTTTGCGTCCTTGTATGCTACAGCTACCTGGCTTGTGTGGCAGCAGCTGATGGCCACTGGCTGGCCTGGAATGCTTACTGCGCTGCTACTGGCTAAACCTTCTTCCACTAGCAAAGGCCATTCTTCCCACACGTAATCAGAAGTGACAGGAGTACCGTCGTCGTCAGAGATTCCTTTACAGCTCCAGAACCTCACTGTCCCATCTGAACAAGATGTGGCAAAAAGATATGGAGCCAGTCCAGCTGGCTGCAACGATGATGAGCTCAAGTGACCTGCAAACGATACAAAGAAAGAGAAATTTAATTTAGCTAAAGCACAGTTTCATGCAAAATTAATGGCTGAAGAGCGCTCGGTTAATCAATAAGGACTTAAGTCTACTGTTACTTAATAGTGGTGCACCAGTTCAATTCTGGCCTGAAATGCTGGATCAATATCCACTTGCAATATCCATTCGTGTGTAACGTTAAAGCCCTATTGAGTTTAAAATAATACATTTTAATTTAAAAGCCTCTTACAGATGCTTAGTTGTGATAATACTGCAAACCCAATTTCCAGTAAAGATGGGACGATTTGTAAAGTGAAATAAAAAGAATCTGTGGTTTGTTAAGTCTCTTGATTTGTTTATTTAGCTGACAAAAGTAGAAAGAAAAGATTTCCAATGTTTTTACTGATCGACTTCATTGTTGTTTGTATGTATTAGGGCTGGCTATAGGCCCAAATCACTGGATCGGACATCGGAAGGAAAAAAACATGTAATCCGATCCGATACTGTTGCTTAATGTAAATAACACTTAATGTAAAAAACTATGTAAATAAGGCCATTCAGAAATTAAAACACACTGATCTACTTAAACTTTTAGCATTTTAAAAAATCATCTACTACTGCCACATCTAAAAACACTGTTTTACGGCGTGTCTACTGTACAACTGGAAGATGTGGATGTCAATCAAACGCGATGGACCAATTAGAATTGACAGTGCTTGGTTGAGATTTTCCGTTAAAGTTCTGTCACGTTTTTAGATTATTAAACCCTGCTGGATTTTGAAGAGGACATCTGTGGCTAAACGGGAAACGGTGTAGTTTGTTTTATTTCATAACACTGATGGATTAATCGTTGAGGATGTGAGGTTCTCAAAAAAAATCCTCCAAGCCGGGACAAGATACGAACATTTGTTTATTTTTTATTATTTAATAGTTTCATTTTTATCGTTTATGAATATTTTTTTTTTTTTTTTTTTTTATATACAGGTGAATATATATATATATATATATATATTTTTTTTTTTTTTTTTTTTTTTTTGCTGCCTCTTCAAGGTGTAGATCTGAATGTAGACTGGATTAAATTGAAATTATAATTTATTTGTTAAATACAGATAAAGTTTAAATTGTATTTTAAATGTTTGTACGGTGCTGTTAAACAAACCAAAAATGCTGCTAAATGTTCTGTGTGTAAAAGTTAAATAAAAACAGCAGTTCTGCATAAGTGTGATGTAGGTTCTGTATTTATTCATTTACAATATTTGTTACACAGTCTGAGCATTGTTATTTAGTGCATTGAGACATTTATTATTACTGCTTAGTTATTTGAGAGAAGAAATGACTGTATTGGATTGGTATCGGTATCGGCAGATACTCAATTTGCAGTATCGGTATCAGACATAAAAAAGTGGTATCGAGCTAGCCCTAGTAAATATTAACACATTTAGAATGTAATGCCTGAAACACACTCCAAAACATGGGATTCCTCAATAAGCAAGTGAATTGGTAACAGGTGAGGGCATCATGACTGGGTATAAAAGGAGGATCAACCAAAGGCTCAAAGGATGCAAGCAACTATGGGTCGTGGCTCACCTCTATGTTTTAAACATCATGAGATAATTATCACTCAGTTCAAAAAGAACATTTCTCAATGCAAGGTTGCTAATTATTAATTTATTCACTATCTACACATATTATTGTAAAAAAATTCAGAAAATCTGGAGAAATTTCAGTCCATGTAGAACAAGTACAGAAATTACTAGTAAATATGCGTGACCATCAAGCTACTGTGACCATCAACCTTCATGCTACTGTGATAAATACAGCCACATGGGCTGAAGTACTCATGGACACGTGTACTTTGGAAAGCTGTTGTCACTTAAACGTGTTAATAAGTATGCTCTAGGGATGTAACGATGCACCACAAGACAGTTAAAAATCGATTCACATGTGTAACGATTCAAATCGGTTTACATGTATAAAGAATCGATATTCACTTTAAACAGCAGAGGGCACTGACGCTATTCACCTCGCCTGGTTGACGTCACTACAGGGTTGCCAGGTTTGGAATTTTGCCAGCCAAATGTATTCCTGTGAGGATACTTTCTTTATTTGTATTATTCATTTATTTATTTAATGTGGAATTTATTTCATTTTAGTTTTTTCTTTACACTAAAAGGGAAATGTGCAGCATTGTTTTGCATCGTTTGTACCTACCTCAGAAATAAAATAATTTGTCTTCAATTTAATTTTGTTTAAAAAATTGGGAAAAAATCGTGGTATCGTGAACCCAGTATCGTGAATCGCATCGCATCATGGGTAGAGTGTATCGTTACATCCCTAGTATGCTCTGTGATAGACTTGCACCCTGTCCAGTGCAGGACCAACCCTAAGTAGGATGAATTGTTGAATGTAATAATGTGAATTGACAATGACAATTCTACTTATTTATACCCCCTACAATTTAGGATCTTGACATTAGCTGCTGACCTGGTAACGTGGCTGCAAATTCAGGCTGCGTCCTAAATCACATAATGTGGAATCTTAGTATGATCCTTAAGCCTTTTGAAATAGCAACTTAAGCAACTATTTTAATAGTTTAAAATGACCTATTCTGGGGTAGTAACTGACAATCGTGAACATGAACACAAGACACAAACAGTGAGCAGACTGTGAATTACTAAAAGGCTTCTGACGTCAGCTAATACAAATAGTGCAATTATTAACAGCAAGATAATTCATGGTTAGGTTTTATTATTTTTGAAACAGAGTCAGTAAGTATAAGAGGGCACCTGCTGCTGGTGTTGCATTTAAAACCTCGACTCCATTTGGAAGGTTTAGCTCCTGACTAAAAACCCTCTTGTTGGTCACAGTGAGGCGACAAGCACTCTGCAGATTGGACCTGCTAAGCTGTGATCGTTGGGCTGATGGGGACTCGTTGTGCGAGTTGCTGACAGGAGAGGAGATGGTGTCATGAGGTGGTGTCGAGGTCTCATCTGAAAGCAGAAATACACATAAGCAACCCAAAAAAATCTAGAATTAAAATATTTAATTATGGTCATTGAGCAACTAGATACGTACCTTTAGTAGCAGGAACTGCTTCCAGTTGGAGATGCCACATGTGCAGGATTGATCTTCTGCTCCGGGTAAACTCCACCACCACCAGAAAGAAGCGTGCTGTAAATAACGCCAGGCTAAAACCTTAACAAAGAACATGGACAGTGACATTACAGGAGAATTTTCACCGAAAGCCGACAAAGTTCAGATTTTGCTAAATAAGAAGCACCCTACCATTCTCAGCAGGCTGAACATCCTGTAAGCAGTCTTCTTTTCTCTCATTCCCCAAGATCAGGTCCTCTTCAAACACATGTAACAGTTGGGTCTCCTTCCCGTGCTGTGGAAGTGTTAGCATGAAGTCCCGGCAAATATTTGATTAGGATCATGCATGTGTGCACAGAAGATTTAAACTGCAAATATACACCATCAACCAAACATTTCCCAACTAATGTTGTCTAATGTTGCTCTGGGTATAAAGTTTGGACGATGAAATGAGCAAAAGCTTAAGGACAGATAAGCTTAAGCTTTTCAGTGGACAGTATTTGCTTATCACCTGACTTGATGGTAAAATGTTTTAAACATAACTCACCTGCCCATAAACAGAAGCTCCAAAGCTTTAAGCTGAGAGGAACGGCATCCAAAAATGTAGAAAACCCAGAGGAGATTTTACTATAAAGCCTAGTGCTCAAGGAGTAATCTGTGCCTGAGAAAATTAGGTCATGGGCCAGTGTTTACACACACTGATAAGCCAAAACGTTGCAAAAACAGCTCTGACCTACTAAGCCGTCTCCACAAGACCTTTTAAACAGGCCTGTGGTATCTGGTATCAGGAAATCATCAGCAGGTCCTTCAATGCCTGGACATTGCAAGATGGCTTGTCCAACAGTCCATCCTGGTGCCATTTCTTCCATGGGCATGTAATGCACACATGCCCAACTATCCATAGTATTGATGTGTGTCCATTGTGGAAGGAGTTAGCATTGGCACTTTGACTGGTCTGTGACTATGCAACCCCAAACACAAGGGTTCGATGCACTGTGTCTTGTGACACATGCACCTTATTACCAGTATTACAATAATCTGCAATTTGAGCCACAACAGCACTTCTTTTGGTCCAGACAAAGACACCATAGAATTCAAATTATTTGGCATCAGTAGGTCTTGGCTGCCCTTGTGGCTCGTCCCTCATTGGGCCATTTTTGGTGAGTACTCAGGTATGCCGATCATATCTGCTGCATAACACATGGACTTTGAGTAACTAGCATCAGCCCATGTGATTTTAACGTCATGTTTTACACACTGGTTACATTCATGACAGAACAGGTAGGTACTGGTTCCAAGATTTATTAGTTCAAGTTCAATATCAAGCACAGTAATGGGCAATTTTGAATCTCCAATTCACCTCACTTGCACGTCTTTGGACTGTGGGAGGAAACCGGAGCTTCCGGGAGGAAACCCATGCAGAAATGGGGAGAACATGCAAACTCCACACAGAAAGGAACCAGACAGTCCACCTGGGAATCAAACCCACGACATTCTTTCTGTAGGGCAACAGCGCTACCCACCAAGCGCACATTTTTGGAGGTGGTCCTTTTGTTTTTGTGAAAGTTTGTAGGTTTAGTTAATTTTAAAGCCTTAACAAAGATGCAAATGTGAAGGCATATACTTACAAAGTCAGTGATGGCATCAAGCTCAATGATGCAACCTGGCCTTGCGGTAGACTGCTGACTTATGATGTTAAACACTTCTCCTACATATTTCTGTAAAAAACCAAATAAAGCATTTCAGTTATTCAGAAATAACCAGATCTATGAAAAGACCAAATGATAAAAAAAAAAAAAAAGAAAACGTTACCGATATTTCAGGATTTGAGAGCTCACTCAGCAATTTCTTGGCTTCAATAACCGCCTGATATAACCTTAAGGAATTGCCATCACTCGCTACAAAGCAGGCACTTGGTGAGTTTCCATAAACCCCTTTTGGAGACAAAATGTAGGCGTTACACACGTCCAGTCAGATTCACTCTGTACAGTCGGCATAGAGATAAAAACAGAACAAGGCAATAAAAAAGGAGATAATATCCTTACCCAGGCAGTTGCTGGGGATGAGAGTTGGAAGCCAGGCGACATTAGAGAAGGCTGAGGTATGCAGCGAGTTGATTCTGGCTAGCTCAGACACACCCCCGGAAAAAGAGAGGGGACCGACCGGGTCCACTCTCCACAGAATCAGCTCACTGTAAACCGCATTCGGGTCTTGAGGATCACCACCTAGAGAGATGCGATTCCTTTGACCTGAGGAGACTAGGCCTGGTGAGGACGTGCTCACAGGGCCACCTGCCAGGGCGTTGTGGTGAGACGTGGTAAGCAGCAGGGGTAGCACGGAGTGGCACGCCAGATCGTTGAGGTGGAAGCGATGGCCGCAGTACCGCGACTTGTGCGAGACGCTGAGCACTGTTGAGAAGGCTGAGCCCTCTGCGAAGCTGACTGACCACTGGTTGAGAGAGCCGTCGACATGCTTGGAGATCATAAGCACGTTGGGTGTGAAGATGCTCAGGCGCAGACCGTTCGGGCACGGCTTTCCCTGGCCCAGGCCGATCAGAACCGAGGAGGAGCGGGGTAGCCCTGGGGGGCGCTGCCGACCGTGTTGGATGGCCAGATCCACATTTTTGTTACAGGCGTACATCACCACGCTGCGGCTCAGGGAGTTGGCGTCGTCGTTGGGAAAGGCAACAGGGATTCGGGATGCAAAGGACACCTGTGAGAAGAACGACAGTGTTCAATTACAACAAACAGTCTTTATAACTTATAATTGATCATATACACAGGTTAGCAATGGGTGTATTTATGGGTATAAAAGGCGTGTTGTCATATTTTGGTCATATATTGTATGATTCCTGCAGCTGTTACTAAATGAGAATTTTTTATGTTAATAAATATACCCTACCTGAGCCTGACGGAACATTCCTGGCTGATATTCATCCAGCCAGTCAACATGCCACACTAGCAGAGAGCCATCCATGGGGTGAATGCTAAAGAGCATGTCCGCCCCCCTGTTCCAGTCACCCAGTAACACCTCCACTTTGTGCTCCACTGCAGCTGCTGGGAGAGTCTCATCTGGAATGGAAGTCTCATCTGGGCTGCTTTCTTCTTTTCTGCTGTCGGAGCCAATGACATTGCCATCCTCGTCATACTCTGTAAAATCACAATTAGATATGTTTTAATAACAAATGTAATGGACAGCAACACAGACTAACCTAACATAACATTAAAACCACCTGCCTAATTACATTTTTGGCATTTAGCAGACGCTTTTATCCAAAGTGACTTACAATTATTGTTGAATGCAATTTGGGCAATTGAGGTTTGAGAGCCTTGCTCAAGGGCCCAACAGTTCCAACTTGCCCGTGATGGAGCTTGAACCGGCAACCTTTGGATTACTAGTCAAGTTTCCTAACCGCTGAGCTACCACTGCCCTACAATATTGTGTAGGTCCAGCTTGTGCTGCCAAAACAGCAGACTTGTTGAATCCTTGACTCTACAAGACCACTAAATGTGTCCTGTGGTATCTGGCACCAAGACGTCAGCAGGAGATCCTTTAAGTCCCAGAAGTTGTGATGTGGGGCCTTAATGGATCAGACTTGTTTGTTCAGCATGTCCCACAGACGCTTGATAGAATTGAGATCTGGTGAATTTGGAGGGCAAGTGAACACCTTGAACTCTTTGTCCTGTTGCTTAAACCGTTCCTGTACAAATTTTGCAGTGTAGCAGGTCACATTATCCTGCTGATAAAGGTCACTACCATTATGGAATACTGTAGCCATATAGGGGTGTATCTGGTCTGCAACAATGTTTAGGTAGGTGGTACCAGAGCGGTAGAGAGAACAGAGTGGCGACACTCCCATAGGGAACCGTTTTAAAGGGTGCGGGACATATTTTCTGCGCAGCTTCCGCATCGTGGGCTGCTCAAAAGTTCCAAACAACCCATAGAGCCCCATTCATTTCCACTACTTAGCAAGCATTTTTAGCTGTATGTTGTTTTGTTTTAAAAAAATAATACATTTGATGTCATTAATATACTTAATACTGTTGTTGTTTAGCATTTGCTCAGCACTAAATGTTACACGTTTATCTTAATTAATAGGTACAACCCAATTTAGCTTAGTCAGTTAAGCTTAATTAATGACACTAGAGTCTTTTCACCTAAAATTAGTTGATTAATCAAGAGTCTTGTTAGAGAAATGATAATAAAACATTAGAGCCATAATAAATCATGCTACTTTTACTTTCATACTTAAGTACATTTGAACGTAAATACTTTAGTACTTTTACTTATTTTACCTTGGATATCTCTACTTTAACTCAACTACATGGTTTGTGTACCTTGTCCACCACTTACATTAGACAAAATGAACTTGTGCATATTCATAATGAATTCCTTAATGTATTACATAAAGGAATCAATGATTAATCCCTCATGAAATAAGACATGAATGAATGCTATGTCATGTACCCTCACTATAATGTTTTTGGTATGGTAGTGTGTTTATGAATCTGTTCATTCAGTGCAGATAAACCTTATGAATCCAGCCACATGACTTAGTGTTTAGCCAAAATCATTATTATTATGAATCCTCAGGAAATTGAAGGGAGATTATAGTTCATGTAAAAAACTTAATGATATCACATTATGTAATGTATGCTAATATAATGTACTGTGTGTTAACAAGAACGACCTATAAACAAGTCATTATAAACATCAATCTTTCACTTCATATACCAAACTGACATTAAAGCAGATGCAGTACATGTAAAGCCAGTTGAAAATACCCAGAAATTGAACAAATGTTTATTATTTACTGTCTAATATGTCATTTACTGCTGCCTGTCCCATATGAGAACATGACAGCGCCGGGTCTTTTTGGAACTATTGGAGGGTTACATGAACCACGTAACCGCATAGCGGCGAGAACAAGGAGTGTCGCAACTCTCTCTCTCTACGGCTCTGGGTGGTACATGTCAGAGTAACATCCAGATAAATGCCAGAACCCAAGTAGGGCTGCCACTAATGACTACTTTTCTACTGTTTAATCTATAGACTATTTTACAGATTAGTCGATTAATCTAAATGATTAATTTTCCTCCAAAAAATGTAATTTAGAATCTCATTTAACATTCTTTTATTTAAACAACAAACTGTAAGGTGTAATAATATGGCACCAAACAGGGTTTATGTCCATATTATCACATTCTCAAGTGCTCCATATTGAACAAAGTGTAAAATGTGTTTATGGCATTCCGTACACAAAGCAAAGTGCTTACACTTATAACAGAAATAAAACAGTTAGAGGTAGGCACGTCTCATTAAGTCCAAAGTACAGTAACGACAGAATGAGCTCAGATTCAAACCTATACATTCGCTCAAAACTTACTTCAAATTCTAAGTGATAAGTGGTAAGCGTTATGGTGCATTCACATGAGAAGCTTTTTGCGCTTTGAGCGCTGCGGCAACCGCAAAAATGCGTGAAGGCGCCCTAAACTGAATTCACTAGAAAATACGGTATTCCAAGATCTCACGATTAAGAAGCTTAATGAAACAATATAGACGTGCAACATCACGCCAGTGCTGCTGTGTAGTACGCAGCAAGTAGTGCTGAGGGAAATCATATGAACGGTTATATGAATGGAGACGTTGTAGAAATTAAAAATGATCATTTATAAACATGGTTTTAATAACGATGCATCGATTTAAAACATTGACGTAGACGCATTTTTAGCGCCAACGTCATCGATTAGGTCGACCCATTGCGGAAGCCCTAAACCCAAGGCTTCTCTGCAGAAAATGGACCAGAGCATCACAATGCCTCTGCCAACATGCCTTCTTTCCATAGTGAATCCTAGATCTAGATTAGATTATTTTTCACCAAAATATGTCTATGGTTTCAGTTCTTATGCCTCTTACTTCTTACATAATGCACCCAAAAGTAGTAAGTTTCAGTTTGGGCTTTCTGCACTAAAAAGCACAGCTGACAATACATGCAATGGCCTGCATAACAAGTGTATTGTTTAAACTGTTGTAATTCATTAGAATATTGATAATGCACCAGCATTATTACTCATTATAGAATCACACCAGCGTATTACTCACATATACGTAGATTCTTTGGAAAAACAAAATACATTTACTGTTTGGATCAGCATAAATGTTGTAATATCACCATGTAATGTTTGCCACATTACTGCAGACCCAGACTGCACGTGCAACAACATATAACCACTCATGAAAACTGTAATTGTAAACTAACCATCATCGGCATGGTTGGCCAGTGGTGGGCTCTGTTGCTCCAAACTGCTTCTGAGCTGCTGAAGGAACACCTCCATGGTGAGAGTCAGGTGCAGCTCTTTGTTGTTAAGCCAGTGCACAGTGAAGACCCCGCCCGACTCTTCCTTGTCTGAACCGCTCAGAGATGAGATGGACGGCAGCAGAGGAATATCTGAATTAAAAAATATATTTTCAAAACTTCATGTAGCATAGAGAAATCACTTTTAGTCCACATTTAAAAGGTTTCTGCAAACTGCTCCATGTTTGCTTAGGTACACTGATGAGCCAAAACATTATGCTGAAAGATATGCAGGGCAATGCCTTTAAGAGTTGTGCATGTTACCATTAGAAATATATTAAATATTGTGCTGATGGTGGTTACTTGTAGTTCAGATGTTTATTTAATTCTGCTCACAAGTAGCCATGGTCTGTACCCACCAACAGTGGTTTAAGGTGGGATACAGACACAGTGGTACGGACCAACAGAAAGGCTATTGTGGCTTAAATTGCAGATAATTTAAGTAATGGTGATGGGGTAAATGTATCCCAACACACAGTGCATCAAACCCTTCTGTGTATGTGGCTGCGTAGTCATAGGCAAGTCATAGTGTCCAGGCTAATTCTTGTTTCCGAGAAACGTCAACCCAGTCATCTGGCCATACTGAGTCACACAGGTCTTTATGCTGATCATATCTGATGCATTCAACACGTACTATGAGTAACTACCATCAGGCCAGAATGTAATATATTCCTGACTCACATGCACAACTGTTATGAAACAGGCATTACCATGCACATTTTTTGATGGTCCTAATATTTTGCCTGTTTATTTGTTTGATCGATTCTTAACTCCATGTCAGTTGCTATGGATGTTATCATGGCTGAATACAAGGTTTCATTTTTAAAAAGTCAAAGTGAGGGTCGATATGTTACTTCAAAAGAATTCACAGACTTTGTATAGATTAGGGCAGGGGTGCACAACATACGGTGCTGATGCATTTTTAAATAAATGATGCTGTCACTATAAATTCACCGGGTAATTCCATGAAATTGCGACTGAAAAGTGACTGCTAAATTAGGAAAATACAAGTTACTTCAGCGGTACCACGTCTTTGTCCAAACCAAGTACGAGTAAAAAAAGAAAAGTGGATCTCGAGCATAGGAAATTTAACCCTGAATGGACATACAAGTATTTTTTTATGAAACGGGCCATGGCGTTTTCTCATGTCTAGTGTGCTTGGAATGCATGGCAGTGGCAAAGGAATATAATTTACGGAGGCATTACGAAACAAAACACCCAAAAGTCGGTGATCTCCGAGGTGAGGACAGAAAGCAAAAGATTGAAGCACTAAAAGACTTGCGACCACCTCACTGGAGCCTGACATTAATCAGTTGGTGTCAGAAAAACGCTGCAATATCTCCCATTGACCAAGACATTTCTTGTAAGTACCTGATTTTATGTAACTGTATTACAAATTCATGTGGACAGGTCTGTAAAAATTAAATTTGTTGCCCTCTAGTGTAGGTGTTTATGTGAAATCGGCCCTTGGTAAAAAGAAGTTGTGCACCCCTGGATTAGGGTGTTGTTTGAGTAACTGTGAGGTTGTTTGTATTGGATTGGAAAAATTTGTTCTGGTGTTATTCATTTTTTGGTATGCGCAGACAATGTGTTTAACAGAGGTTCTTGTTCCACAGAGGAGGCAAGTTGTGGCCTGGTCTCCCTTTATCAAGTAGTTTATGAGTGAGTTTGGTGAGTTCAATACGGCATTATGTGTAAATGATTTGTTCCCATCAATATTTTGCCTGACAAGTATCTGGTGTTTAAGGAATTGAAATACATTTATAATAATTGAGAAATTTATATTGGAGAGTTAAAAATGGTTTGTATGTTCAACTCAGCCCAAAAGACTGATTTCAATAGACCTTCCAATACAGTCCAAAAACATGCAAGTGAGGTGAATTGGAGATACAAAATTGTCCACGACTGTGTTTGACGTTAAAACTTTTAAACTGATTAATCTTGTGTAACCAGTAACTACCTGTCCTGTCATGAATGTAACCAAAATCCTAATAAAACAAACAAACAAACCTTACAATAAACCCCCAAAAAGTATAAGTTAAATGATTTTGTTGTGTCCATAGGCTAATAGATATGAACACAAAGTCTGTGAATGTTTGAGCATTGAGTGAAAATGTAGCAATTTATCCTGTATTTAATGGTAACATTCGTACTAGGTAGATATGCACAATTTGCTTTGCCATGTCAAGCCAGGCTCATGCACCATACAGATTATGCTGCCCTGTTTAATACCTAAGAATAGGTTTCACTTCCTGCTTGACCTGCTTTACTGACCTCTTTTTAAGTTTAAGGGCACAGTCATGCTGGAACAAGAACAAGCCTTTCCTAAACTGTCACCATAATGTCAGAAGCACATAATTTATGTAAATAATAAAGACTTTTTACACTTGTTAGTAGGGATGTAACGATGCACCACAAGACAGTTAAAAATCGGTGCACATGTGCCACGATTCGAATCGGTTATTCATTTAAGATGAATCGATATTCACTTTAAACAGCAGAGGGCGCTGGCGCTATTCACCGCACCTGGTTGACGGTACTTCACAAAGATACCAGGTAGGGGATTTTCCAGTCAAATTTATTTATGTGAGGATACTTTCTTTATTTGTATTATTCATTTACTTATATAATGTTGGATATGTTTTAAAATTTTATTTCAGTTTTTATTTTTATACAATAAGCATTAGTTGGCATAGTTTGTACCTACCTCAGAAATAAAAGGGCATTCATTATTTAGATAAATAAAAGATAAGCACAAATACAGTGTTTTATTGTATTTTTTTTTTTAAGACAAATAATTAAAGCAAACTTTGTCAATTTGTCTTCAATTTCATTTTATTTTAAAAAATCGTATCGTGAACCCAGTATCGTGAATCGTATCGCATCATGGGTAGAGCGTATCGTTACATCCCTACATTTAGCAATGAGTGTGGCTTAAAGATGTAAACTCAGTGATTATCATCTACTTAGTATGTGGGTATCCACATGGTTGTTTACATTTAGTATAAAATCCTCACTGCTCAGATTAGTAATGGTCTAATAATGAAAGTAAATATGTGTGAGGAGGCCTGAATAATGTTTAAATCTTTACTGTGTTTTACTATACTGTGCTGAGTGTCTCACAGCACTCAGCTGACACTGAATGTCTGTGGTTACTGTCACACCACCACATCTTAAACATGATTAAGTAATGTACTTGTGAGTCAGGAGAAAGACAGAATTTGGTTTAAGAAAACCTGTTAAAGGAAGGAAGTCGTGGGTGGTGGTGTTTCTGTTATGCAAGTACAGTGTAGTACACAGAATGTCTCAGAAAGAACTTTCACATTCAAGCAAATGTGTATGAGAGTAGGTGGAAAATAAAGAATCCCTACCTGTAGCTGGGTTGATGCTAGCAGCGATGTGGAAGTGGCACAGAGCATTGGCATGAGGGATGCTGACCCTGTGGGCATGATGCTTGTTCTGATGTTGAGGTAGAAGCCCTGTGTAAGCTGGTTGAGCTGTACCTCTGATTGGTCCCCGGTGCGCTTCAGCAAGGTTCAGCTACAACACACACAACAAGGGTCGAAACTTTTAAACCTTCATACAAACACTCGTCTGCCAACAGGTGACCAGACAAAAAGAAATTAAATATTTGTTTGCATATTGATATACAAAGATTGAAAATAACTTCTCAACCATTTAGTTATGAATTTGTTTGTGAACACCGCTTGTTATTATTTCTTTTTTCTTTTTATTTTTATGCATTTTCTCCCCAGTTTCCTCCCGATTTAGCGCAGTCAATTTGTCTTCCGCTGCCGAGGGATACCCGATTGCATCCGAGGAGAGCAAGTCGCTGCTCACGCCTCCGACACGTGCACAGTCTTCCTCTTCTCGCCATGCATTCTGCAAAGGCGTCTCTTCCGCCAATCAGTGTCCTTACACAGCGTATGAAGACCTACCCACGCATAGTCCGGTCATCCCACCCTAGCAGATACGATGGCTAATTAGTATCTGCTGCAGGCACTACCAATTATGCCCGTCAGATGACGCCCAGCCAACCGGTGGCAATGGCGAGTTTCGAACCGAGGAGTTCACAATCTCGGCGCTGGTGTGCTAGCGGAATATCCCGCTACCCATTTCTAACCAGTGTAGAAAAACACTTATATAAGATCAGTAACATGCTTCAAAATTTTCACAAGAGTCTGGGAGCCCCCTCTTCCTGTTACAGCATGACTGTACTGTTTTTTTTTTTGTTTTGTTATTATTTTGTTTATGCATTTTCTCCCTTTTTCTCCCGACTTTAGCGTGTCCAATTGCCTGATTGCATCATGGTTCCTCTCCACTAATGCCTCAGACATGTGGGCAGCAGCCGTATGCATCTTGTCACCTACACTTGACAAGTGCATATGCGGATCAGCAATGTGTACGGCGAGATGCACCCTGACAGCACTCTTTCCTCATCTCTGTGTAGGCGCCATCAATCAACCAGCAAAGGTTGTAACTGCATCAGTCATGAGAGAGTCCCGATCCGGCTTAATATACCACCCCTATATGAACAACAGGCCAATCGTTGTTCATGTGGCCGCTCAGCCCAGCCCAGCCCAGCTGGCAGGCAGAGCTGAGACGTGATACGATGTATTCGAGATCCCAGCTCTGGTATTCAGAGTGTGTTTTCACCCCTGCGCCACCTGAGCGGCTGTAAACTGTACTGTTTTAACATGATGTTCAATGTGAATTAAACACAAGTGGCCTGCACAGAGCACCTAACCTCAACCACAGCGTACATATTTCTGATTAACTGGAATGTTGAGTGTGATGCAGGTCTACTCATCTAATGTTAATATCTGGCCTCACAAAACCTCATTTGGCAGAATAAACACAAAGAGTTTCAAGAAAAGTGGAGCCACTACATACAGACAACTGCATATTAATGACGCTAGTTTTGAAATGAGTCACAAACAGATGGTGACGTGTTCACAAACTTATATAAAGGTTAGATTAAATGATTACATTTTTAAATGTTACCTGGTTTTGTTATAAAACATGTTAACTGGGACGACTGTATAAAGCCAGTAGTAATTATTGTGAAAAGAAAGAAGGTTTCTTAAGTTCTCAAGTAAAAAAATATTATAGTATTATGCTCATTTTAAAGTACAGCGAGAAACTTGAAACTCAACATCAATTGGCTCTGGGACTGGTGTTTAAAAGACGTTGAGTTTCATGGTATTTTTCCTCATTAGGATGTATGGGAAACCGGTTAATGCGTTCCATGGTCCAGTGGACTTGCATATATTTTAGGCTTATGTTTGTTTGTTTATTAAGATTTTAACGTCATGTTTTACACTTCGGTTACATTCATGACAGGAACGATAGTTACTCATTACACAAGGTTCATCAGTTCACAAGGTTATATCGAACACAGTCTTGGACAATTTAGTTCACCTCACTTGCACGTCTTTGGACTGATGGAGAAAACCGGAGCACCCAGAAGAAAACCCACACAGACACGGGTAGAACATGTAAACTCCACACAGAAAGGACCCGGACCGCCCCAACTGGGGATCGAACCCAGGACCTTCTAAGGCATATGTAAAATAATGGGGTTGTTTTTGGCATTTATACACTGAAAATTACACAAATTTAATATAAAAACACTGAAATAAAAAGCTGATTCTCACAATTTCTCAGAACCTTGAGCTGTAACACAAGTTTAAAAGTGAAACAGTGAGGAAAATCCAGCTAAACACAGATACATGTGGAGCTTTCAGAGTGAATTTGATGGTTATTCCACACAAATGCAGATTCGTCTCATATGCACACTTTGATGACATCCTACTACACCGCTCAAGCGCTGAACAAAGCAAGTGTTTATTGTCAAGTTGAAATTAAATAAAAAAAAATTTTTTAAACAAACTGAACACGTTGAGTTTAAGGGAAACGTTGAGTTCAAGGGTACAAACTTCTTGACGGAAGGCGTTGAGTTTCAAAGATTTTGAGTTTAGGGGACGTTAAGCTACAAGGTACTGCTGTAGGTGGAAGAAATGTCACTTTTCATCCCTAAACTACTTACAAAAGTGTTTTGCTAAAAATATAATACTATTTTAAAAAAAAAAAGGAATGCTTTTTCGCTTTTTTTTTAGCTTGCTGTTTTTGAAAAACATCATGCTGTACCGGGGGGATTGCACAGAATTAGAGGAAGCATGTGTTAGGAAATACTGGAAGAGAAATTTATTCCATGTGCAAAGAAATCTACAAATAGACAGTATAGAAAGACAAATGACCCCGAACATGCAGCCACTATAACTCATAATACACCCACAGACTGATTTGCTATTTGCAGGGTTGTTTGATCTCAGCAGTGGTACCACTCACCTCAGGCAGGTTTTGACTCTGGCTTTTGTTATTACTGGAGGGTTTCTTTGTATTACTGGATTTAAGTGCATCGTTGTTACTGTTGCTGTGATTGTGTCTGAGTCCGGAGAGCAGACTGTCGCTGGGCAGCAGTGTTTCAGCCCACAGTCGACACACATTGTCTTTACAGCAGGTCAGTAACACATTACACACAGCACCTCTAAAAGCAGAAATGACACAGAACATGTGAAAAAATCTGTATGAACAACAATCATTGTTGGTTGATGATAACTGTTGAAGCAAACACAAGTTATCGAAAGTCCCAGTATTTGATAAAAGCTTTGTATTATTAAATAAGATAAGAAACATTTATGCAGAATGGGCAAAAGAGTATTTTAAGTGTAGACTAGGCTATATCTGCAGTATTCTGCGAATAAGTACATACAAATCAAACCCATATATAGTTTCTCTTACTATAATCTAGGGCAAAATAAATGTCTTTACTCATCGTGTACACATGTAAAGTACAATAAAATGCTATTTTTCTGCATATCCCAGGTTGGGGTCAAAGCACAAAGTCAGCCAATCTACAGCATGGCAGAGCCAGCATTCAAACCCACAACCTTCTGATGGATAGCCCAGAGCTTCTATGCACTAGACTACAACTGTCCCTACTATTATAGGTTCCAAACTGCTTCCAGGAGCAAGTTCAGCATTGGTTTCCTAAGCTAAAAGGTTGTGCAAGAAATTGGTGTAAAGCAACCATACAGCTGCCCATTCTCAAATAACGAATAACATTTTACCAATCTTGCAACCACACAGTGCACATGGCATAACAGCCTCACCTGGGTATGTACTTGCTGGTTTTTCTCCAGGAGAAACCGGTGACTGAGCGAGGGTGGGTCAGGTAGATGAAGGAGAAGTCCATCTTCCCCTGAGAGTCCAGCTCAGGTGGAGTAAAGAGCTTAGTGACATCAGACTGCCACTTGCTTGTGCTGTACCACACTTTCACCAAACAGTCATCCTAATAGCAAAATTCACATATTATTCAAAATAAAAAACAATTATTATTATTAATATTATTAAGATAACACAGCAAAGAAGCTCACAGATTGTACTATTTGATACACACACATGGTACTGTTTTTATTTGCACAGCACACAATTGAACACATACACCTACCAGGCATAACATTATGACCACTGACAGGTGAAGTGAATAACACTGATTATCTCTTCATCAGCACCTGTTAGCAAGTAAACACTTTATCCTCAAAGTTGACATCTTAGAAGCAGGAAAATGGGCAAGCGTAAGGATTTGAGCGAGTTTGACAAGGGCCAAACTGTGATGGAGCATCTCCAAAACTGCAGCTCCAGTGGTCACTATCTATCAAAAGTGGTCCAAAGAAGGGAACAGTGGTAAACCGGCGACAAGGTCATGGGCGTTCAAGGCTCATTGATGCACATAGGGAGTGAAGGCTGGCCCGTGTGGTCCGATCCAACACACGAGCTGCTGTAGCTCAAATTGCTGAAGAAGTTAATGCTGGTTCTGGTAGAAAGGTGTCAGAATACACAGAGCATCACAGTTTGTTGCATAAGGGGCAGCAAAAGGAGGACCAACACAATATTAGGTAGGTGGTCATAATGTTATGCCTAATCGGTGATGTCTATAAACTGCACACTTTTAGGCTTACCCTTTATTTTGTTCTTTGTTATATGTACATATATTGTTATCTTTTTATATTTTTCAGATTTTAATATCTTATTTTTGCATTAAATTTCTTCCTTGAACTACATCGACATATAGACAGAGAAAGATAACAGTAAAAAAATCAAAGACCAAGTCACCCAAATGTCACTAATATGTTCTGCCTGGCTGATGTGGAACATTTCCATCAATAATAATTAAATGCAAAAAGTGTGGCAAACATTTTTGTTCATAATAAAGTATCACCTTGTCTGACAAATAAGCAGTGGTCAGTAATCACATCTGCAGAGATAAATTAGATCTAGGGATCTGCTAACATTTACAACAAACATTCTAAGTACAGTAGTACCTTGAAACTCAACGTCAATTGGTTCTGGGTGTGGTGTTGAATTTAAAAGGCATTGAGTTTTTAAGTATTTTTTCCCATTAGGATGTTTGGGAAACCTGTTAATGCGTTCCATGGTCCCGTTTAGTCTAATGTAAAATAATGAGATTGTTTTTGACACTTATACACTGAAAATAACACAAATATTATATAAAAAATTAAAATACATAACTGTAGCACAAAGCTTAACGTGACTTATTGTACTAAAACTAGCAAGGAATTTCATTAGCGGAGAGAACTTATGAGCAGTAATAATTAAGAGACGTTTAGTGTTTCTATGTCACAATTCAACTCTTTCAAAAAAAAAGCCGATTCTTAAAATTTCTCAGCACCCCGAGCTGTAACACAAGTTTAAAAGTGAAACAGAAGGAAAATTCAGCTAAACACAGATACATGTGGAGCTTTCAGAGTGAATCTACCGATTCTTCTTCTTGTTCCTCCTCGGCCTTTGTCCTGTTCGGTTGCGGGGTCGGCTCTCGGCGGATCATGATCTGCATTGATTTGGCCCAATTTTTACGCCGGATGGCCTTCCTGACACAACCCTCCCTATTTTATCCGGGCTTGGGACCGGCACTACAATGCACTGGTTTGTGCATCTAGTGGCTAGGTATCTATAGGACAATTCAGTGTTTCCAATTAGCCTGGTGGCATGTTTTTGGACTGTGGGAGAAAACCGGAGCACCCGGAGGAAACCCACACGGACACGGGGAGAACATGCAAACACCGCACAGAAAGGACCTGGACCGCCCCACCTGGGGATCGAACCAAGGACCTTCTTGCTGTGAGGCGACGGTGCTACCCACTAAGCCACCGTGCCGCCCCCAGAGTGAATCTGCCGATTATTTCACACAAACGCAGATTCGTCTTATATGCACACTTTGATGACGTCTTACTGCACTGCTCAAGCAAAGCGCTGAACAAAGCAGCTGTTCATTGTTAATTTGAAATTAAATAAATCAATTAAAAAAAACCACGTTGAGTTTAAGTTAAATGTTGAATTTAAGGTTACTGTTGAGTTCAAGGGTACAAATTTCTCTACAAAGAAGTTGAGTTTAGAAGATTTTGAGTTTAGGGGACGTTGAGTTAAAAGGTACCACTGTATAAAAAATAAGTTAGATTGTTTATTTTAATCTAGCTCACGTACAAAAAGGGGTTGGTTGAGGGTATAAGTATTCATTACATGTAACTGAAGGATAATTTACATTTAAATAACCTGTGGACTGTCATCTTCCCTGATTATATTACAAATTCATTAGGTTCCTCACAGAACTGCAGTCAAGTGAAATATTAATTCCAATTTCTTGATGAAAACTGAGCTGCCGTGAACATTTAATTGCACATTTATTGCAATAGAAATGGAAAATGTGTTTAATACCAGCAGTAACGTTGTGTGTACAAACCTGTCCTGATGTGGCAAAAAACTCTCCATCCGGAGAAAACTTAATTAGGTGAATAGTTGAGGCAGTCCTGCGATTAAAAAAAAGATTTGAAAGTCCTATTAATTCCATAACAACAGGTATGAAACAAATTAGCCATCAAACTAATTCAATTACTTGCAAATATCAAGTGCTTTCATGCAGAACAAGGACTTACTTGCACCGCCATATACACCTCCAAGAGCTCTGAGGGTCACCAGCTTCTTCCCCCTCAGCACCACAGAGGAGATTCACATTGGACCATAACTGCAGGCAGTTTGACCCAGTCAACAAACTACTACCTAAACAGAGTATTAAGAAAAAGTTAGAAATATAACATGCCTTAAAAGCTCATCAGCAATACCTGATTCAGTGTGAAATCCAGCGGTACCTGTGGGGTGCCAGGCAAGGTTGTGTGCTATTGACTGCAAGACAAACTGGCCTGTTTTCTGCCAGTGATAGTTCGGCTTCTGTAGAGAATCACGATAGATTATAGATTAAGATGGTGCAGTGGTACAAATGACACAAGTGTAATGCTACATATACATACATATACCTACACACTGATCAGCCATAACGTTAAAACCACCTCCTTGTTTCTACACTCAATGCCCATTTTATCAGCTTTACTTACCATATAGAAGCACTTACAATTACTGACTGTAGTCCATCTGTTTTTCTACATAATTTTTAGCCTACTTTAACCCTGTTCTTCAATAGTCAGGACTCTCCCAGGACCACTACAGAGCAGGTATTATTTAGGTGGTGGATCATTCTCAGCACTGCAGTGACACTGACATGGTGGTGGTGTGTTAGTGTGTTGTGCTGGTATGAGTTTTTAAACACCTCACTGTCACTGCTGGACCGATAATAGTCCACCAACCAAAAATATATCCCAGTGGGCAGCATCCTATGACCAGTGATGAAGGTCTAGAAGATGACCAACTCAAACAGCAGCAATAGATGAGCGATCGTCTCTGACTTTACATCTACATGGTGAAACAACTTGGTAGGAGTTTCTAATGGAGTGGACAGTGAGTGGACATGGTATTTAAAAACTCCAGCAGCGCTGCTGTGTCTGATCAACTCATACCAGCACAACACACACTAACACACCACCACCATGTCAGTGTCACTGCAGTGCTGAGAATGATCCACCTCCTAAATAATACCTGCTCTGTAGTGGTCCTGGGAGAGTCCTGACCATTGAAGAACAGCATAAAAGGGGGCTAACAAAGCATGCAGAGAAACAGATGGACTACAGTCAGTAATTGTAGAACTACAAAGTGCTTCTATATGGTAAGTGGAGCTGATAAAATGGACAGTGAGTGTAGAAACAAAGAGGTGGTCATAACGTTTATATAAATATATATAAATATATATATGTGTGTGTGTGTGTGTGTGTGTGTGTGTATAGAGAGAGAGAGAGAGAGAGAGAGAGAGAGGTAGGTAGGTAGGTAGGTAGATAGATAGATAGATAGATAGATAGATAGACAGACAGACAGACAGACAGACAGACAGACAGACAGACATATAGGCTTACCGTTTGTATCTTTGCCTTTGGGCTCAACAGCACAGGCTCAAATACACAAATGATGTTACCATAGGATGCAGCAATCTGAAACAGATGAAGCAGTTTCACATTTATTTATTTACAGACTCATTCAGCCCTAATCTTTGCTTTTTCACAGTTTCCGTATTTCTTTCTCACAATAAGATGTGATGGCTGTCATTAATCCTGAATGTTGAGAGGCTGCTAAAGATGTTCCCAGACTTGACAGCTCTGTTTTTCTCACAGGAAAAAACACTCTACCTGATTAAACCGGTTTTTAAAGATGAGTTCAGTGAGATTTACCTCTGGCACACAGAATAGTGCACTCACTCCTGTGTGTTTCAATCAAACAATCAGGAGATGGAAAGAGATGGAAGTGGAATTAAAGGACATTTTGAACAACGTTCACACCAGGCTTCATGTCAAGGGACTATTAGCGCAAAAGCACAAGAGTGGACTTGGTAAGAGGTGTGACCATTAAGTGCTCAGGTACAAGGTCAGTACAGTTCATGCCTGGAGTATCTGGAGAAATGGATGGCATCCAGGGAGGACCTGACTGGAATTATATCGAAGCCTGTACCAAACACCTGGGAGAAAAAAAAGTGCCAAGTGATCAAGTGTTTTGATCAGGTCATCAATCTGAAGAAATTCACCAAGAGGTACAAGAGGGACACAAAAAGTGGACTTAATATTTTAAAAGGTCCAAAAGCATGCGTTTCATTCGGAGCTACTGAAGATTGCACAGAAGATTTTTCTTTGCTTTTGCTTCTCAGAATGCAAATGTCAAGAGTTTTTTTCACTGAGGCAAAGAGTGCACAAAAAAAGGAATCACTTGTCTGTTGAGTCACTGAAGCAGCTTCTGTGTAGACAATACAACCTTAAACACGCATTACAAAGACTTGCAAGCCTACTTGCTTAATAATCAAGGACTGTTGGGAAAGATTCAATCTTCAGAAAAGTAGACCAGAGCACACCAGGAGGACTGAACAGTGTGTAATAAAATAATGGATTATTACGGCAACTCTCTATTTCCGGCAAAGAACATAACCTAAATATAAATGTTGTGTTAAGCTTTGTCCAAATATAGAGCCATTATATAAAAAAGCAAATTAGTTCAACGTTTATGTGCACTTTTTAGGAAGCATATAGCAGCCTTTAGTCTGTTCACTAGATCAGCTACTTTATCTATTGTTTCAGACAGTAAGCATTTCTATTTCCTGTTTAATGACACAACCAAATATGTCATCTGCAATCAAACCACAAGCTCATACTGCTACATGCTGCTATATTTATAGACTTTTTCTAGAAGTGCTGGAATCCATTTGTTCTTTTACAAGGTTATTTTCTACCCAGACCAAGGTTCACCTGGCTGGCACTGACAGAAGCTTGAATTCAGATCAAATCTGCATCCCCCCCAGCAACACTCATAACTTCTAATTCTCTGTATTGTAATATGTTACAGCACTTGTAGCCTAGTGGTTAAAGTACTAGACTAGAAATCGAAAGGTCACTGGCTAAAGCCCCGCTAATTCCAGGTTGCCACTGTTGGGCCCATGAGCAAGGCCCTTAACCCTCAATTGCTTAGACAGTATACTGTCACAGTACTGTAAGTCGCTTTAAATAACTACGTCTGCTAAGTGCTGAAATCGTAAATGTAAACCAAATTTCTAACGAAAGTAAACACATCTTTTACCTGTCCTCCTTGTTGAGAGCAGTCGACACATCCAACTTGGATATTGCCATGCTTGGCACCTGGGATGATTTGAAGCCTCTCGAAGTCAGTCCCCAAGATTACAATGTCACATCCAGAAGCATAGGCCTGTTACACATGTGGACAGAATATTAAAGCGCAGTCAGAACACAAAAAGCACAAATTCTAGCAAAACTGTCACAGCACTGTCTCAATTATTACATTAAATTGCACTCAGAAATATTCAACCCCACTTAACTTAAAAGGTATTGTGGTGATGTGTATAGAATTAAAATATACAACATGAAGTCTCAGTAAACAGAGAAAGAATATTTGTTGATATACACCGATCAGCCATAACATTAAAACCACCTCCTTGTTTCCACACTCGCTGTCCATTTCATCAGCTCCACTTACCGTATAGAAGCACTTCATAGTTCTACAATTACTGACTGTAGTCCATCTGTTTCTCTGCATGCTTTGTTAGCCCCCTTTCATTCTGTTCTTCAATGGTCAGGACCCCCACAGGACCACTACAGAGCAAGCATTATTTAGGTGGTGGATCATTCTCAGCACTGCAGTGACACTGAAATGGTGGTGGTGTGTTAGTGTGTGTTGTGCTGGTATGAGTGGAGAATAGTCCACCAACCAAAAGTATATCCAGCCAACAGCGCCCCACGGACAGTGTCCTGTGACCACTGATGAAGGTCTAGAAGATGACCAACTCAAACCGCAGCAATAGATGAGCGATCGTCTCTGACTTTACATCTACAAGGTGGACCAACTAGGTAGGAGTGTCTAATAGAGTGGACAGTGATGGACACGGTATTTAAAAACACTCCAGCAGCACTGCTGTGTCTGATCAACTCATACCAGCACAACACACACTAACACACCACCACCATGTCAGTGTCACTGCAGTGCTGAGAATGATCCACCACCCAAATAATACCTGCTCTGTGGTGATCCTGTGGGGGTCCTGACCATTAAAGAACAGGGTAAAAAGGTATGTAGAGAAACTACATAGACTACAGTCAGTAATTGTAGAACTTCAAAGTGCTTCTATATGGTCAGTGGGGCTGATAAAATGGACAGTGAGTGTAGAAACACGGAGGTGGTTATTTATGACACAAGGTGCCTTATTTTTAAATTTAATTTCCATATGCGCTATTATTCAACCTTCAGCCTCAATACATGCAATACATGGTGAAAAATCTTTTTGTCTTGATAAAATCTCACATTCCTCATGTGCAAAAGCTTTCAGCTCATTGAGGTTTAAAAGCTTTGTGCTGCAGCTTCTTTCTTAAAATCCTAATTTTCTATGGGATTTAAATTAGGAGACTGAAAGAGCTACTCCAGGATATTCCAGGACCGATTCCTTAACATTATCACAAAGGTTCAATTTACCCACAGAAGGCATAACATTCCTCACCAAAATGTCTTGGTGTTTCTGTGAATCCATGATGCCAATCCTGACACACCTCCATGCTTGACGGTGGGGATAATATTCTTCTGGTCATAAGCACCAATTTTTTTGCAACGGATAAACTGTTGTTTCGATTAGTCACGCCATAAATCTGTGTCCCAGAACTCTGCGGGCCTGTCAAAATTCCCTCTGGCGTATTCCAGTCCACCCTTCCTGTGCTTCTTAGCCAAGAGTGGTATGCCATGTGAAGTCCTTTTCGGTTAAGTGATCTTCTAATAGGTGCAAATGACACCTTAAGCAAATTATGGGTAATTATAGAGTTCCATATGGTTTCATTATGTTTTAACCCAACTTTAGGTCATATAGGCCAGCAGTATGTTTTAAGATCAGCAATGTCATGTAGTGGTTGTGTAACTGTGTAACCACAAAATGTGGGATCACTGAGTTACTGACCAACACTTGTCTCTTGTCTCTTGTCTCGTCTTCCTTTATTTATTTTAGGCATTCTTGTATTTATTGTAATGTTGTCTACCTGCACTGTACTGTATTGTCTTGCACTTTTTGTTCTATGTTGCACCTTGGACCTGGAGGAACATTGTTTCGTTTCAATATGTACTTGTATATAGCTGAAATGACAATAAAACCTCTCTTGACTCTCTCTTGACTCTACTGTACTAACAAACATGAGTTAGTAACATACTGTTTCACAGGGTACCATGCAGTGGAAAAGAGGCATTTGTGTTTAATATTCATAAAGTGTCACTATAAACCACTATATTTATATGTATTATGTCATATGATTATTTAAACTGCATGTTGTGTATCATAAAATACAGAGATTAACTCATTATTGGTCAGAATTAAATATTTATTTCAAATAGTTCAGCCCCACTGGTGCTGAGATCAAGCTTGAGCTTTTGAGTTTGAATCGCAGCTTTGCTATCAGCCAGGCAGGTGCCTACACAGACACACAACTGGTTGTGTGACTGTAGGGGGAGGGACAATGGCTGAAACAAAGTTCCTCATCAATGGGCCAATTGCGGCCTCTGCTGATCGGGTGAGGGGGCTGCACCGGGGGCAGTTGATCATGGATGGCAGTCTGTGAGACCATGAAAAGATGCGATCGGCAGCCGAGCACGAGTCAGGGGGGGTGCATTACAGCCTTAGCCTTTCTTGATCAGGGGGTGGGTGTGGCAGCAGGTGTGGGTGTGTATTATAAAACAACAGAGATGAACTCAAACAGTTCAGCTGCACCAGTGTTCAGATCAAGCTTGAACTTTTGAGTTTGAATCTCAGCTTTGCTATCAGCCAGCCAAGTGCCTACACAGACTCACAATCGGCGTGTCTTTAGGGGGAGGGACAATGGCTGAACAGTCTGTAGGATCCTGCTCCTGACAGGTGAAAAGAAGTGATCGGCAGCTAAGCACGAGTCAGAGGGGGTGCATGACAGCCTCAGCCTTTCTCGATCAGGGGTTGGGTGTGGCGGCAGCAGCAGCAAAAGAGAGATAAGCCCAAATTGGCCACAACTGGACTGGGTGAAAAATAATTGCCCTGATAAGCACAATGGAGAAAAAACTTGCCTTAGGATGGGGCAATTAATTTGTAATTTTATCTCATATACCCCTGCAGATAAAAGTGTAATGTAGTGTTTGAGTACATAAGCCTACAGACAGCTGCACTTAATCTCTGATCTCCGTGTGCACCATGTCATGATGGAAAGTCACCTAGTCAACACACTGGCGGACGGCAACGCGGGCTTCGCCAGAAGCTGATTTCCATCCATGCAGTAAAGGAAAAGCAGCTTATTTACTTTACTTACATTTTTGCAAAGACACAAGACCACCTTACCGTGAACGGCACGTTGTTTATGCTTCCGACGGAGAAACAGTTTTCCCCTGGGTTGACGGCCCCGGTGAGCACTTGGTGTAGATTCATGGTCCTCACCACATCTAAAGTTCAATTTGCATCTTTCGACCGTCTGGTATCATGCAGAAGCCCAGCCAGTGATGTGCGATGTCCTCATCCTGGTTACTGATATTCACCTAAAGGTCCAAATGAAAATGAATAAAATAAAATGTTTTATCAGTTATTATGACATTTCAAAACCTTGCAAAGCATCTACTACAAGACCAAAAGTATGAGCATAAAATCAAACAACATGCATGTTTTGGTGTAAAGGCTGTTTATAGTGAATAAGAATGTCTTGGAGAAACAGCTTTTAATAATCTGTCCTTATTTGAAACACATAGTAAAGAGTTTAAAACATGTGAAAGCCGCACCAGCACAATAGTTATTCACCTGAAGCTTTATAAACAGGGTTTGGATGGCTGGGCGGTAGTACATTAATGTTTGTTTGTTTATTAGGATTTTAACGTCATGTTTTACTTTGGTTACATTCATGACAGGAACAGTAGTTACTCATTACACAAGATTCATCAGTTCCCTAAGTTATATCAAACACAGTCATGGACAATTTAGTGTCTCCAGTTCACCTCACTAGCATGTCTTTGGACTGTGGGAGGAAACCGGAGCTCCCGGAGGAAACCCACGCAGACACGGGGAGAACATGCAAACTCCACACAGAAAGGACCCAGACCACCCCACTTGGGGATCGAACCCAGGACCTTCTTGCTGTGAGGTGACAGTGCTACCCACTGAGCCACCCACAAACAGCTTGTGAAAACTGCATCAGCACAATAGTTATACATCTGAAGCTTTATGAACTGGGTTTTAATGGCTGGGCAGTTGAACGTTAATGTAAGCTCTCTATGAGCAAGGCTGTAAAGCACCACTGGGTTTTGGAGCAGAGGAAACATGTTTGCTGAACTGCTGTATAACCTAACATCAAGGCCTAAATTCTCTAAAGCATTTAACTTTTTGAAGCCTGTGACCCCTGTGCTGGCAAACTAAAAACAATTTAAGTAAGGTACCTTACAGTTCTGGGTTATAAATCCACTCAGTCAGTCACCTTTAGCAAATGTTAGCACAATTTTACTGTACTTTACACAATGACAGTGTATTTTATTCATAGCATTTT
Source organism: Trichomycterus rosablanca (assembly GCF_030014385.1). NCBI lineage: Eukaryota > Metazoa > Chordata > Actinopteri > Siluriformes > Trichomycteridae > Trichomycterus > Trichomycterus rosablanca. Next base: position 6,534,444 of record NC_085994.1, read on the forward strand.
TAGAGCAGCACAGTGGCTCGCTGGGTAGCACTGTCGCCTCACATCAAGAAGGTCCTGAGATCAATTCCTAGGTGGCATGGGCCAGGTCCGGTGACCAAGCAAATACAAATATTATAATAATTATAACGCTTTAAAGTGGATCCTTTTAAATCTTAATTTTATAATAAGACCATTCCATTCCAGGATATTCCGGGACCGATTCCCTAACCAATCTTTGGTTGATTTGGAAGTGTTGGGATCATTGTTTCACTGGAATGTCTATCTTCTATCTTATCTATATCTTCATGTCTGCCTTGTTAAAAAGGCTTTCCCTGATTCTGACCCCAACCCCCCCCCCACCCCCCCCACCCCCAACACCCCATGCCGAACTGAAACTAAACTAAAATCCTAATAAATAAGCAAACAAACAAACATCACAGCGTTAATGCAATTCGGTGTCAGAGCACTCACTTAAAGTGGCCAAGCAAATACAAATATTATAATAAGTATAACTAGGGATGTAACGATGCACCACAAGACAGTTAAAAATCGATTCACATGTGTAACGATTGAAATCGGTTTAAATGTATAATGAATCGATATTCACTTTAAACAGCAGAGGGCGCTGGCGCTAGTCACCTCGCCTGGTTGACATCACTGCAGGGTTGCCAGGTTCAGAATTTTCCAGCCAAATGTATTTATGTGAGGATACTTTCTTTATTTGTATTATTCATTTATGTGGGATTAGTTTTAAAATTCATTTCAGTTTTTTTTTACACAAAAAGGGAAATGTGCAGCATTGTTTTGCATAGTTTGTACCTACCTCAGAAATAAAAGGGCATTCATTATTTAGATAGATAAAAGATAAGCACAAATACCGAGAGATAAATAAAGAGGAATAATAAAAGGAAACTTTGTCATAATTTGTCTTCAATTTAATTTTGTTTTAAAAAAATCGGGGGAAAATCGTATCGTGAAGCCAGTATCGTGAATCGCATCGCATCGTGGGTAAAGTGTATCGTTACATCCCTAAGTATAACACTTTACAGTCAGATAGCGGTTCTAGTGGGGGTTTGGGGGCAGCGGGGGCCAGTGACAACCAGCTTGCACATCCCCCCACGAATACAGTATACGTAACTCAAATTAAATATGAAAAAGAAAAAGACTGAATAAATGACATTTAAGCAGAGCAAATGCCTTATATGGTGATTCTTTGTTGATCTGTTTACATCAAACTCAAGAAAACGTTGACTAAAAACTGCATAAATAAAATGTTGAATTCTATTGAATATCGACTGTTTCCTCTTAATGCCCACAATGCACATTTGGGCAGAAAGTAATTGGCTCCTCTAACATAGCCTCTGGCCCCTGCCTGCCCCCCTTCCCCCCCACGGTCTAGACAGAACTGCCACTGTTTACAGTACATCTTAATTTACACATTTTCTTTTTCTACATTTAAAGCAATAAGAAGGACTATAGGAGTTACTAGATACATTATTAGCACAACAGATATGATGTTTTGGTATAAAAAAAATAGTGCAACCTGTATTAATGAAAGAAGCAGTTCTCCAGTACTGAGTTATGACACTTGGAATTCTAATTACCATGTTTTTACCCCCTTCCAGGGGTCCCAGGCGCCCAATTTGAGAACCACTGTTTAATAAAAGCAGGTCTATCTCGAATAACTCTTAATAAATCCCTTTTTAACCTTCATGTGAAGGAATGTGGAAGTGAACCTGTCTCTGTACACACAAGCGCTTCGATGGGAAGTTGCTGCATCACGTGATGACGTGACCAATACGTGGAGGTGGCTTAGCACTCCAGCTAACTTAGCATTAGCAAAGTCAAGACTATGAAATTAACGCAGCACTGGTCGAAATTAAAACTAACTAAGCAAGTCGTGCATACACCAACTTACAGCAAAAGTTCATTCGTCTTACTGTCTTGCCTTGTTGACTAATGTGCTCACTACAGACTACAGTATATGGTTAGCAGGCTGTCCAGCTGCTCGGCATAATTAAGGCTGTGTCCCAAACCGCACGTCACTTCACTAGATAGTGAGTTAAATGAATACAGCTGTGAACGGTGTGGTTACTGGTTTGGGCATTCTGTGTAGTCTGTAATGTGCGGTTTAGAACGTATCCTTATTTGACATGGTACCGATTGCTAACTGAGAAACTCTGGTGTAGACAGAAAGTAAATGACATTTTTTTAATGATAAAGACATTACCTAACAACTACAACGTATATATGACTTAACCTATGACTTATTTAAGTTAATAATGTATTTAGATAACAATCCTAGCTATTTATAACACAACAGAGTGCTTTCAAAATGACCCTAACCTCCAGTAGTTCCTGACATGATACAGATAGATGGTTAAACACAAACTAGAAACAATTCTACACGCTAATTCTAATGTACTGACTAGAATTGATCTGACTGCCTGTCCTGAATGATATTAATATCATACATCACTAACTAGAGCTACATATGCTGACACTGTGCTGTTCCAAACCTGACTGTGCTGACACTGTGCTGTTCCAAACATTAGCAGTCGGTAGCAAGCAAACACTGAGCAAAATGGTGTAAACACACATTCAAGTCTTACCTCACGAGTTAGCTAAATAGCTGATTCTGTGTAAAAGTAATAGATTTCCCTTCATGTTGCCGCTGACATTAACATATCACATCCGAAACTGAGTATGTGCAGAAAGACAGCTCGCTCTAGTGCCGACAAGATGTTTAGTAAGGTGTTTCCAGCGCAATGCATTGTGGGCCTTGTAGTTCCTCGTGGTGTTTCGCTTAAACATTTACATTTTCTCCTTGTTTCTACACTCACTGTCCATTTTATCAGCTCCACTTACCATATAGAAGCACTTTGTAGTTCTACAATTACTGACTGTAGTCCACCTGTTTCTCTACATATCTTTTTAACCTGCTTTCACCCTGTTCTTCAGTGGTCAGGACCCCCACAGGACCACCACAGAGCAGGTATTATTTAGGTGGTGGATCATTCTGCATTCTGCAGTGACACTGACATGGTGGTGGTGTGTTAGTGTGTGTTGTGCTGGTATGAGTGGATCAGACACAGCAGCGCTGCTGGAGTTTTTAAATACCGTGTCCACTCACTGTCCACTCTATTAGACACTCCTACCTAGTTGGTCCACCTTGTAGATGTAAAGCCAGAGATCTATTGCTATTGCTGCTGTTTGAGTTGGTCATCTTTTAGACCTTCATCAGTGGTCACAGGGCGCTGCCTATGGGGCACTGTTGGCTGGATATTTTTGGTTGGTGGACTATTCTCAGTCCAGCAGTGACACTGAGGTGTTTAAAACCTCCATCAGCGCTGCTGTGTCTGATCCACTCGTACCAGCACAACACACACTAACACACCACCACCATGTCAGTGTCACTGCAGTGCTGAGAATGATCCACCACCTAAATAATACCTGCCCTGTGGTGGTCCTGTGGGGGTCCTGACCATTAAAGAACAGCATGAAAGCAGGTTAAAAAGGTATGTAGAGAAACAGATGGACTACAGTCAGTAATTGTAGAACTACAAAGTGCTTCTATATGGTAAGTGGAGCTGATAAAATGGACAAAGAGTGTAGAAACAAGGAGGTGGTTTTAAAGTTATGGCTGACAGGTGTATGTTGCATTAACGGTTAAATGTATGATGTTATGACTCTTGCTTTTTATTAAAGACATTTTTATAATACACACATTAAATATGTGTGGATCGCAAATGTTGCATTCTGGTAACAATTTGGGAATGGACTGGAGACCTGTCTTTCGCCCAGTGAATCGTACCCACCGAGACCCTGAATAGGCTAAAGCGGTGGTAAAACAGACAATTAATAAATATGTATAAATGCTATGACTTTCACAGTTACCAGAGCTCAACCAAACCTTTTTCTCTTTTCATTTGTTGTTTCTCTATTTACATTATAAATAAAATGGGCTAGCATGTGTGCATAACAAATATGTTTGTTTATAAATAATAAATACATAACCCCAATGCAACTTTGTTGTTAGTTATAACCATAAGGGTTTGGCTTGTTAAATATTGCATATTCTTTGACATTGTTTTTCATCTGTTATGCTTTTACACCAGTGGTAGGGCTGCAAAGGGGACATTTCAAGCTATCTGCTGAGATAAGTGGAACAGTCAGTCTGAATTATAAAGGGTTAGGGTTAGATCTGCCGAGCTATTGACAGTATGTGGCTTAAAAACACTTTCACTGGCAATTAGGGTGACAGTTTTCATGTCAATTGTAGGTCACCGAGCTCTAAAAATATAGTTTAGAACTAAGACAGTTTTGAATTACTTTACAACCAGACTATTCATATACCCATACCAACACTTCACTTCTCTTACACTATATGGCCGAAAGTATGTGGACGCCTAACCATAAACTTGTTGAGCATTCTATTTTAAAACCGCAACAAGAGCCTCTGATCTCTAAGCAGAGAGGGTCTCCTCTAGAGAGTGCTCGGAGAGTGGTATAGTTATTTGTGCCCATTTGGTCTAATTATTCATTAGAATGAATTATTCATTAGAATCGAATCAGGGAGCTGTGCTCTTATGTATGGTAAAGATTCATTCGTTTTGCTCACTCTATTTCATTACGGTGTCATGCTCAAACAACTTAATGGGTCGGTTCATTTCTTAAAGAGATTCTGAGGTCATGCCTTAAAAAACAGATGTATAAACCAATCAGAGCTTCCGAATTCAGATTTTGGGCGGAACTTTAATCTCTTTCTTCATTGGTTGTTGGATAAGTGACAGTTAATTAACGAATGACCAGTTTCAGCTTTTTACCAAGAAAGCCGAGAGAATAAACGATCTAAAACAGTTTTCATTAGTTATGTGGACAAACACAGTTGGGTATGGATTTATATATTCTGGAAATATTCTGGAAACATACAAGATTGTCGCCAAGAAGAAAAAAGTGGATTATATCCCTGTTGGAACAACACATGGATAAGGTACGCAGCAGTTATGATTTGTTTTTAATGCTCATTTATTTGAAGTAAAACGGACAGCATAAATGTGATTGTGAGATTCTGCTGTTTTTTTTAATATTGTCAAAATGTATCTATAATATATAGATATAATATTAATATTGTCAATATTAATACAAATACAGCCTTGTAATAATACAAAATATAACACAAGTCTGTCAGAATGTATCAGCACTACAGTATTTTGTTCTTATAAACAATATAAGCTAAAATACGGGCATTGGCCTGCCATTGTACTTAAAGTCTACATTATATCATATCGCATCGTATGTCGCCTCTTCTCAAAAGCATATCGAGATATGAGTTTTTTAGTCATATCACACAGCCCTACTTTAGAGCTGCTTTTATTTCACCTTTTCTCTTCAATACCCTGCATTTCACTTGATTCCACTAGTTTGTGCACTACAAACACCACCGACCTTTGTCGAGTCTATTGTCTATACACACAGACATTTCATTCTTTGATCCATCTGCTACTGGCCCGGCCCATCTGTCAAATTTTAAAACCCAGTGTGGCCCTTGAGCCAAAAAGTTTGCCTACCCCTGCTTTACAACAAAAGTGGAAGCAAGTACAGTAGACCCTTGAGTTACGAACGGTTTACCATACAAACATTTCGGGTTACGAGCGATCTTTTTCAACTTAATGTACGAACAAATTTCGGATTACGAACAGAAATTCACAAAACATGTGACGTCACGAACAAGTTGACTCCAACTGTCTCTCTCTCTCTCTCTCTCTCTCTCTCTCTCTCTATATATATATATATATATACTGTATATTGTATAATATTGCCTATTCAGCAATATGTAGAAGTTTGAAAAATAGCTGGTAATAGATGGTTATGCTATCGTGATGGTGTGCCCATTAAAACACATAGGACAGAAAGTGAATAGATTGATTAGTTCCTTTTATTGCCAGTTACACAAACAGTTCCATTTACTTGAATATTAGGTGCAAAGTTGAAATTGGATGCAAGTACATGAAGGAATGGCTGAAGGAATGGCTGAAGGAATGGCTGAAGGAATAGATAAATTGGATGGTGGATTTGCTGAAGGAATGGCTGAAGGAATGGCTGAAGGAATGGCTGAAGGATTGGCTCAAGGCATGGATAAAGGAATGGAGAAATGGATGAAGGAATGGAGAAATGGATGGTTTTCACTAAATAAATACAAAGAACAAATTAACAAACATAACAGTGCAACATAACTAATAACTATACATATCAAGGAATATAATTACCATCCTATTTTAAACAATGAACTCAAGAAATAGTAGCAAACAAACTTACTTTACACACATCCAAATCAGGAATAGGCCTCATGGCACCTTACACAATTAGTGTGCTTAAAGAAAATCATTTTCTGGAGTCCTTTTCTGGAGTTTTTTACATATATATATATATATATACTGTGTATATATATATATATATATATATACAGTATATATATATATACAGTGAGCGAACATTCAGACAGCGGACGGTGTTTTTTAGTGTTTTCTTTATATTTTGTAAAATTCAATATTAAAATGGCCCCAAAGAAGGTGCAGAGGAAGCGCAGTGGTGAAAAAAATCTGTTTGTTGTTGTATAATTACTCCTGCCAGTAGCTGTCACTGTGTATCAGACAGAGGGGACAGTGAGTGAGAGAGAAGAAGGAAGTTCCCGAGTAAAGTATTCTTTCTTTCGTGCAATTACACCTACAAAATACAACACTACTGAAATAAAAAAGGAAATAATAGAGAAATATGAGTTATCGTTATTTCTGGTAGATAAATTTTATATAAAAAGAAAGAAATTTATTATGGTGTATGGTGCAGCACATGTACTGTACTGAAATGTGATGTGTGTGTTGTTTTATGTACAGTACTACTGTGTATTGTTGTTTATTATTGTTTATTACAGTAATGTCTATTCTATAATTTAAGATTTAAGGGAAAATATACTTGTATTTATAACAGATTTCAGCAGATTTGTGTTCTTTTACTGTTGTTTACTAAAACTTGAGAAATGAAATGTTTACTATGGAAGCACTTCTGTAAGTCGCTCTGGATAAGAGTGTCCGCTAAATGCAGAAAATATAAATGTAAATGTAAAAAAGACCATTTACGACATTAGAAAGGTTAGGTAAGGGGGGTTTGGGAGGTCTGGCACGGATTAATTCTGTTTTCATTATTACCTATGGGAAAAATAGGTTTAACTAACAAACATTTTGACTTAAATTCGTAAGTCAAGGGTCTACTGTAATTTATTTTACAACCCCAAATCAGAGTGGTTGGGGCAGTTCTGAAAAACCACACAAGAGAGCAGTATTGACACATTTAAAAATGGCACAAGAACGCGTCGCTGTGAGGGTTTGACCAATTGCTGTTGTTTTGAGGTAACTAAACGTATGGACTGTATGTAGTGGCCGACAAACACCTACCTGTACTTCAGCAAATAAACTGAATCCTTAGTAAAACGATTCAAACGACTCAGTTAAAGTAACTCCCTGAGTAAACTACTTAAGCTTTTAGGTGTTTAATATTTGTACGTATTTAGTACATAATTCATAATCATAAACCATGTAAAAAAAAAAGTGGTAAGTTATTTTATAATATCTGGCAGCTAGTAACAATCCAAGCTTGTAACAAGACACTATTCAGCCTCAACTTTTTAATTACTGTTGTACATGATAGCTGTATGTACAACCCCAAATCAGAAAAAGTTGGGACAACATGGAAAATGCAAATAATAAAACAACACAGAGTTTCTTACATTTACTTTGACTTTTGTTTGATTGCAGACAGGATGGAGAACCTGAGATATGTTTTATCTGCTCAACTTTATTTCATTTATTAATAAACATCCATTCCTGCATTTCAGACCTGCAACACATTCCAAAAAAAAAATGGAACAGTAAAGCATTTACCACTTTGTAATGTTGCTATTCCTTTTCACCACACTTAAAAGAGGTTTTGGCACCAAGGAGACCAAGTGATTTAGTGTTTCAACTTTTATTTTGTCTCGTTCTTCCTGCAGACACGTCTTAAGATGTGCAACAGTACGAGGTAGTCGTTGTGGCATTTTTTGTTTCAAAATTCTCCACACATTCTTTATTGGGGCCAGTCCAGTACCTGTACCCTTTTCTTCCGCAGCCATGCCTTTGTAATGTGTGACCTTTGCCAAGGGCACTGACACAGCCCCATACCATGACAGACCCTGGCTTTTGGACTTGTTGCTGATAACAGTCTGGATGGTCCTTTTCGTCTTTGGTCCGGAGCACACGGCATCAATTGCTGATTCATCTGACCACAATACATGTTTTCACTGTGTGATGGTCCATCCTAGATGCCTCTAAGCCCAGAGAAGTTGCCGCCGCTTCTGGACATGGTTAACATAAGGCTTTTTTTTTGCACAGTAAAGTGTTAAGTGGCATTTGTGCAGTAACTCTGTATTGTAGAGCTTGACAAAGGTTTGCCAAAGTAATCCCTCACCCATGTGGTCATATCAGCTATTGTTGAGTGGCGGTTCTTGATGCAGTGCCGTCTGAGGGATCAAAGATCACCGGCGTTCAGCTTAAGCTTGTGCCCTTGGCCTTTACACACTGAAATTCCTCCCAATTCCTTAAATCATTTAATGATATTATGCACTGTAGAGGGAGAAATATGCAAATCCCTTCCAATCTTTCTTTGAGGTACATCGTTTTTAAACATTTCAATCATTTTCTCACACATTTGTTGATAAACTGAAGATCCTCTGATCATCTTTGCTCATCAAAGACTCGGCCTTTCCTGGATGCTGCTTTTGTACCAAACCATGATTACAATCACCTGTTGATGTCACCTGTTTAAAATCACATCATTATTTACTTTTTCACCTCATTACTAGCCCTAAATTGTCTCCGTCCCAACTTTTTTTGGAATGTGTTGCAGGTCTTTTTCTGATTTGGGGTTGTATAATTTTAATAAAGCATTATTAAAATACATTACTTACATAATAATAATAACAAGAAAAAAGATCTCACTGTCCAATTTAATTGCATTCTGAGTGTCAGCCACTTACCAGTCTATGGTTGGCGTTGTCTGATCCCCCGCTGCATGATAAGCTCAGCCCCAGAGAACTCGGGCGTGTTTCTGCAGAGAGAAATGATATAAAATAATAATGGCAAATTGCATTTATAGATATAGTGACAGCTTGTGTTCAAGTGGCAAGAGTTTTCTAAAGTACTCCCAAGGCAGAAGTGACTAAATTTATCACAGTAGCCTGACAGTTTCTCATGAGCTGCTGTCTGAGGGCTTAAAGGTCACGCACATTTAACAGTGGTTTTCAGCTGTGTCCTACAAGGACTGAGTGTAGGCCTACATTATTTGAGAAATGTTCTTTTTAAATTGACTGACAATTCTCTCCCGAAGTTTGTATCTTTGTATCAAACTTGTATCTTAAATATTATATTGCATTCTCATTTTGCCCCAGCTTATTTCATGTGTTTCAGGAATCAAATTCCATTTTTATTTATAAATGCAATCAAGTCATTTTATACTTTGTACTTCTGCCAGTTAAATAAACGTTCAAGTAAATTAACAAATCACATTGCATTTTACGTAATAAGACAATGAATGAATGAATATTTGTAAACTACACCGATGAGGCATAACATTATGACCACCTCCTTGTTTCTACACTCACTGTCCATTTTATCAGCTCCACTTACCATATAGAAGCACTTTGTAGTTCTACAATTACTGACTGTAGTCCATCTGTTTCTCTGCATGCTTTGTTAGCCCCCTTTCATGCTGTTCTTCAATGGTCAGGACCCCCACAGGACCACTACAGAGCAGGTATTATTTAGGTGGTGGATCATTCTCAGCACTGCAGTGACACTGACATGGTGGTGGTGTGTTAGTGTGTGTTGTGCTGGTATGCGTGGATAAGACACAGCAATGCTGATGGAGTTTTTAAACACCTCAGTGTCACTGCTGGACTAAGAATAGTCCACCAACCAAAAACATCCAGCCAATAGTGCCCCGTGAGCAGCGTCCTGTGACCACTGATGAAGGTCTAGAAGATGACCAACTCAAACAGCAGCAATAGATGAGCGATCGGCTCTGACTTTACATCTACAAGGTGAACCGACTAGTCTAATAGAGTGGACAGTGAGTGGACATGGTATTTAAAAACTCCAGCAGCGCTGCTGTGTCTGATCCACTCATACCAGCACAACACACACTAACACACCACCACCATGTCAGTGTCACTGCAGTGCTGAGAATGATCCACCACCTAAATAATACCTGCTCTGTGGTGGTCCTGTGGGGGTCCTGACCATTGAAGAACAGGGTGAAAGCAGGCTAAAAAAAAGTGGAGCTGATAAAATGGACAGTGAGTGTAGACACAAGGAGGTGGTTTTAATGTTATGCCTCATTGGTGTATCTTTTAGTGATGCAATCTTGTACTTTTGCACTATTAACCACTCCAAAACACACTTCCTTTATAAATGAAACGGTTATACAAGTCATACAAATTTGATTGTGTAGATCCACAAAAGTAAAACAGTTTATAACTTAAATGTCCATTTTTGCTTCTGGAATAGCAGTGGAAGACATTTGATATCAACATCCACAACTGCTAACTGTTTGGAAGCCAGGAACCATTTTTCATGCAATTATACTTGAGTTTGTATTCATTTGCCTTTGCTATACTAGATCTCCTTGAAGTGTGTTTCTGATGTTATTGTATCCCGCTCCAATGACATATTACGTTAGCGTCTCTGGAAAGCCATAATTACAGGATTGGAGGTTGAAAGGCAGTGCCAGAGTGCTATTGAAGCTCTGGCAAGGACGTCCCTCTGAAGTTTGGCGGGGGGAAAATATCTGCCATAGCCGCACGGTGTTTGTGAGAGATGTATATTGTACCAAACCACAATGACACATAATGACACACAAATCGTATGCAGCTGAACTGCCACCACTGCTACTTAGCACATGGTGTTGTTTAGCTAGACTCTTGTGCTAACATTCCATCTGCATCCTCAGCCAGCCATTTTTCTTCAGTGAGTGAGCTATGTCTTTGTGTAGAGAACCAGCGTTACATTGATATACTGGTCATGTTCCAGCACCAACAATGTGCATAAGATTTGTCTTTGTCTTAAACTGACATGACTGTCAATTTGTTATGTTGATTCTTGTCTTTGTTTAGTCCCTGGGCTATTGATGGGCAGCAGTAGCTCAGTGGTTGAGTTTCTGGACTAGTAAACACAAGGTCCCTGTTTCAACCCTTACATCTGACAAGTTGACACTGCTGGGCCCTAGAGCAAGGCTCTTGACCTTCAATTGCTTAGATTGTGTTCAGGTTCTTTGGATTAAAGCATCTGATATACACTGATCAGCCATACCATTAAAACCACCTCCTTGTTTCTACACTTACTTATTTTATCAGCTCCACTTACCATATAGGAGCACTTTGTAGTTCTACAATTACTGACTGTAGTCCATCTGTTTCTCTACATACTTGTTTAACCTGCTTTCACCCTGTTCTTCAATGGTCAGGACCCCCACAGGACCACCACAGAGCAGGTATTATTTAGGTGGTGGATCATTCTCAGCACTGCAGTGACACTGACATGGTGGTGTCTATTAGACACTCCTACCTAGTTGGTCCACCTTGTAGATGTAAAGTCAGAGGCGATCGCTCATCTATTGCTGCGGTATGAGTTGGTCATCTTCTAGACCTTCATCAGTGGTCACAGGATGCTGCCCACGGGGCACTGTTGGCTGGATGTTTTTGGTTGGTGGACTATTCTCAGTCCAGCAGTGACAGTGAGGTGTTTAAAAACTCCAGCAACGCTGCTGTGTCAGATCCACTCATACCAGCACAACACACACTAACACACCACCACCATGTCAGTGTCACTGCAGTGGTGAGAATGATCCACCACCTAAATAATATCTGCTCTGTGGTGGTTCTGTGGGGTCCTGACCATTGAAGAACAGGGTGAAAGCAGGTTAAAAAAGTATGTAGAGAAACAGATGGACTACAGTCAGTAATTGTAGAGCTACAAAGTGCTTCTACATGGTAAGTGGGGCTGATAAAATGGACAGTGAGTGTAGAAACAAGAAGGTGGTTTTAATGTTATGGCTGATCGTTTTATGCTGTAAATGCAAATGTTCACCCCAAAATGATTAACATAACTCAGGACATTGATGTTTACATTTTGGAACTATATTACTGAAATAGTTGATGTATCAGTTAGGCCTCTGCTCAACAAAATATTACAATCACATCACATATACAGTTGACCCTTGACTTTGCAGTTGACTCTTGATCTTGCACTTTATTGGGTTGTGGATTTAATTTTAAATAGATATAACAACACAATAGCATCACTTGACTTATGCAGTTCGAGAGGATCAGTCTTTAAAGGGTTGACATCCTATTCAAGAGACATGTTGCAATAGGTAGCAATTAAGTCCAGGGTTTCGGTTCTGAGCTGATAAAAGTTCAGAGGTTATAGTACAGAGTACAGACTTTTCATCATATTAACTGTGCTGTTATTGTAATCACCCTCAATCTGCTTAAGCGTTTAGCATGTAATGTCCTGAAGCTGTAGAAACAATAGAGCTGATAAGGAAAGGAGTGGCTGTATCAGGATATCCCATCCTACTCACTGAGCCCTCTTCCTGATAAATGTTCCAGCAGCATCCAGGAAGAGGGTGAGGAGGTCAGGCTGCCTTCTGCCTCCCGCCTTTATCCTTCCATTACCTGAGCTGCTTACTTTGTACGTGACGTATCAGCCATCACTGCCAGCCACAACTGCAGCACTGTATATAATGTTTAGATGATTGGCCTAAATATAGGGTTGGCAGAATACAGAAAAAAGTGATAGAAATCTGATGTATGTCATACAATCACTGACTGTAGTCCATCTGTTTCGCTGCATGCTTTTTTAACCTTCTTTTACTCTGTTCTTCAATGGTCAGGACCCCCACAGGACCACTACAGAGCAGGTATTATTTGGGTGGTGGATCATGGTGGTGGTGTGTTAGTGTGTGTTGTGCTGGTATGAGTGGATCAGACACAGCAGCGCTGATGGAGTTTTGAAACACCTCACTGTCACTGCTGGACTGAGAATAGTCCACCAACCAAAAATATATCCAGCCAACAGCGCCCCGTGGGCAGCGTCCTGTGGCCACTGATAAGATGACCAACTCAAACAGCAGCAATAGATGAGCGATCGTCTCTGACTTTACATCTACAAGGTGAACCAACCAGGTAGGAGTGTCTAATAGAGTGGACAGTTATTGGACATGGTATTTAAAAACTCCACCAGTGCTACTGTGTCTGATCCACTCATACCAGCACAACACACACTAACACACCACCACCATGTAACACCTAAATAATACCTGCTCTGTGGTGATCCTGGGAGAGTCCTGACCATTGAAGAACAGCATAAAAGGGGGCTAACAATGTATGCAGAGAAACAGATGGACTACAGTCAGTAATTGTAGAACTACAAAGTGCTCCTATATGGTAAGCGGAGCTGATAAAATGGACAGTGAGTGTAGAAACAAGGAGGTGGTTTTAATGTTATGGCTAATCGGTGTACGTAGCTACACAAGTTAAATGTCAGTTATATTCATTCCAAATGAATTTCACAACACGTGTCTAGGGAAACCAGACTTCACTTACAATAACAGCATCTGTCAAATAAAAAAGCAAATAAAATAACTAACTTTCTTTGTTTTTTAAATTAATGTCACCAACAATCTCCAAATGCATCCTCTAAAGACAAACATAAATCAAAAGCAGCAACAGCTTCATAAAACAGAACAACATTCATATGCAGTAAAAATAAAATGCACAATATTATACATGGATTGGATGGATAGAAAAGCTTTATGTGACTAAATTCAGCAATGCTCAGATTTATTGCTAAGCTCATAACTCAGGGTTCAGTTACATTATAGTCATCAAATAATGGTGGCATTGATCCACTGACCCAAATATGATGTCATCGTGGTATTACCCATGCCGGTTCCTGTATTATTTATTGGCTTGTCATCCTTTTGCCAGAATGGTCAAATTGTTTGACGGATCGAATCAACGATTGATTGAATAGCCTGTAATGGTCAGAAGAAATACAGTTTCTGTCCAGAGCAGTTTGAAACAAGACAGTAAATTTGCTGTCACTATAAATTCGCTTATCTTGACTTTTTACCTTGGTAGAGGAAGGACATCAGCACTCTTGTACCTTTGCCAGACACCAAGCTGAACACATGGTTTTTCAGTGCTCTTCGAGGATTTCCTTAGGATGTGTGTGCAGAGAGAACGTCTGCTCTTCTTGGTGTAGCAGGGCATTCACAGGTAGTTCTGGAATGAATCTGATTTGTGTTTTTGCTGTGACTGCTAACATCACTGTACATCCAGTTTGTGTACTGTGTACATGTGTTATTTCAGAAATCGTCAATTACAATTACAATCAGTAATCTACATTTACTGACTGTAGTCCATCTGTTTCTCTGCATGCTTTTTTTTTTAACCTGCTTTCACTCTGTTCTTCAATGGTCAGGACCCCCCTACAGGACCCCCACTGAGCAGGTATTATTTAGTATTATTTAGGTGGTGGATCATTCTCAGCACTGCAGTGACACTGACATGGTGGTGGTGTGTTAGTGTGTTTTGTGCTGGTATGAGTGGATCAGACACAGCAGTGCTGCTGGAGTTTTTAAATACCGTGTCCACTCACTGTCCACTCTATTAGACACTCCTACCTAGTTGGTCCACCTTGTAGATGTGAAGTCAGAGATGATCGATCATCTATTGCTGTTGTTTGAGTTGGTCATCTTCTAGACCTTCATCAGTGGTCACAGGACGCTGGATATATTTTTGGTTGGTGGACTATTCTCAGTCCAGCAGTGACACTGAGGTGTTTAAAAACTCCATCAGCATTTCTGTGTCGTATCCACTCATACCAGCACAACACACACTAACCCACCACCACCATAAAGAATTACATTAGGGCAGTGGTAGCTCAGTGGTTAATTTACCGCACTAGTAACCATTAGGTAGCTGGTTCAAGTCCCACCATTGCTAAATTGCCACTACAAATGGGTCCCCGAGCAAGGTCCCTAACCCTCAATTGCTTGAATTGCCAAAATTATGTCGGTCCTTATGGTAGCTGCTAATCAGCCTTGTACAATGGTGAGGGAACACCAGGAAGGATCGACAGGACATGATGTATCTGTTTTAATTTGAGGTCTGAACATTGACTTAGACATTTCAAAACGTGCTTTCTATTTTACAACCATATAGTTGAGTACTCATATTTTGGGTCAATACCTTGTTGCACCATCCAATTTTATCAAGGATTTGGCTATATAGCACTAACATAAATCCATTAATTCATTAATTACTTTTTAAACCCATAGAAGGATAAATAGTACTCATGCATGATGCTTCCTACACTATGCTTCACAGCTGGTATAGAATAGAATGCCTTTATTTGTCATATATGCATATACACATGTACAGTACAATGAAATTCTTTTTTTACATATCCCAGCTTATCTGGATGATGGGATCAGAGCACAGGGTCAACCATTGTACAGCACCCCTGAAGCCAAGAGGGTTAAGGGCCTTGCTCATGGACCCAACAGTGACTGCATGGCAGAGCTGGGATTCAAACTCTCAACCTTTCAGTTGATAGCCCAAAGCTTTACTCACTAGGCTACCACTGTCCCAGGGTTTTGATGTACATTGCATTTTCAATCCCAGAGTTACTAGAGAGTTACTAATGCAGAAATGCAGTTAAATGTAAACGTAAGTGTCTTAACTGTGTGCCATTGTCCTGAGGTAGTACTTGACTGCCCTACTTAAATATTGGTGTTGTCATCATTTTTCAAGGCTGCAAAGACAAGGTTAGTAGTATAAAAAAGTCATAATCATATCAAAACCTTGCCCTTGGTAAAAACATTGTAGCTTTATCACTTTGTCAATGTCATTTATATAAAAGTACTTAGCAGTTTGGCTAAACTGGGTTCATACACCAATCAGCCGTAACATTAAAACCACCTCCTTGTTTCTACACACATTGTCCATTTTATCAGCTTCACTTACCATATAGAAGCACTTTGTAGGTCTACAATTACTGACTGTAGTCAATCTGTTTATCTGCATGCTTTGTTAGCCCCCTTTCACCCTGTTCTTCAATGGTCAGGACTCTCCCAGGACCACTACAGAGCAGGTATTATTTGGGTGGTGGATCATTCTCACCACTGCAGCTACACTGACACGGTGGTGGTGTGTTAGTGTGTGTTGTGCTGGTATGAGTGGATAAGAGTTTTTAAACACCTCACTGTTACTGATGGACTGAGAATAGTCCACCAACCAAAAACATCTAGCCAACAGCACCCCGTAGGCAGCGTCCTGTGACCACTGATGAAGATCTAGATGACCAACTTAAACAGCAGCAATAGATGAGCGACCGTCTCTGACTTTACATCTACAAGGTGGACCAACTAGGTAGGAGTGTCTAATAGAGTGGACAGTGAGTGGACACGGTATTTATAAACTCCAGCAGCACTGCTGTGTCTGATTCACTCATACCAGCACAACACACACTAACACACCACCACCATGTCAGTGTCACTGCAGTGCTGAGAATGATCCACCACCTAAATAATACCTGCTCTGTGGTGGTCCTGTGGGGGTCCTGATCATTAAATAACAGGGCTAAAGCAGGCTAAAAAAGTATGTAGAGGAACAGATGGACTACAGTCAGTAATTGTAGAACTACAAAGTGCTTCTATATGGTAAGTGGAGCTGATAAAATGGACAGTGAGTGTAGAAACATGGAGGTGGTTTCAATGTTATGGCTGATCAGTGTACTGTTCCTTTGTGATATCAAATGTCTCTTACACTGATTCAAGACCATCAAGCAGCCAACTAGATGCCTCAGCAGTAGAATCCCAGTGGAAAAGGATGAATGACTCAACCGTGCTGCTAAAAGCATAAAAGATGTATGCTTTGAAAATAGGTAGATAGTGCTTCATATGGTCGTAGGCTATTCTCGTCTTCTTAAAAGAAGTAAGGGAAAAGAAGTGGCTGAAAAATGCATGAGAACCATCACCTCAATTCTGGTGGAATTATTTGTTCAGCAGGCCTGTACATGCACCTATTCACTTAAATGTTGTCCATATAAGGGCAAAAGAGGTCTCGGCAACATCTTACATATATCACGGCTGGTGCTTCGTCACACACCAGGTATTGTTTTTTCTATTTGGGATGAGACTATGTGGCACCAAAGATGTGAACAGCATGCTCTCTACCTGTCACTCTTTATTACTGTTTATTAGGCTCTGACTAATTCATTGCAAAGAAAGATGTTCACCTTCTCTGCTCTGGCTCAGCTTTAAATATATTTATTTTCCTCCAGTCTGCATTGCACTTTTTTTTTTTTCATTTCACAAAGGATTTTAATTAAGCATTTCAATTTCAATTCAACTTATTAAAGTAAAATTTTAATAGAGAAAAAATATCTCAAATGTCAGAGCTTTTAGATACATATTTTTTCATCTATGCCGCCATGAGCAGTGAGCCCATATAAGGCAGAGAAATGATTTATATTTTATCATCCAAAGCAACACAATTTAGTGAGCAAAAATAAACTAATAATACAATGTACAGTCAAGCCGGAAAATCTGCACACCCCCTTCTCCTTCTCCACCTTTTATTACATTACAGACGCGTTTTATAATAGAATAAGTTATGTTTTTGACACAAGATTCTACACAAAATAGCCACAATGACAATTAGACATTTGTGCTAATTTATTAAAAATCAAAATGTAAAATATTATATGTACACAAGAGTGCACACTCTTTGATATGACACCCAAAAGTGAGCTGAGGTGCATTTTGTTTTCACTGATACTGCTTGAGATGTTTCTACAATTTAATCGGAGTCAATTTAATTGATTGGACATGATTGGGGATTGCCAACACCTGCCTATATAAGGTCCCACAGTTGACAGTGCATATCAGAGCAAACTCCTAGCCATGGGGTCAAAGGAATTATCTGCAGACCTCAGAAACAGGGTTGTGTAAAGGCATAGATCTGGAGCAGGGTACAAAAAGAATTGCTGCAGCTTTACAGGTCCAAAAGAGCACAGTGGCCACCATCATTCGTAAATGGAAGGACTTTGGAACCATCAAAAAATCTTCCTAGACCTGGCTGCCCGGCCAAACTGAGCGATCGGGGAAGACGGGCCTTGACGATCGTGTGATCGGGGAAGACGGGCCTTGGCAATCGTGTTTAAATGTTTGAAGCAAAAAAAAATCTCAATCTATTATAGAATGAGTCTGTAATGCAATAAAACGTGGGGAAGGTGAAAGGGGCGTGCAGACTTTCCGGCTTGACTGTAGCGTCTAAAAAAACAAGACATCTTATAATTTTTTATTTTTCACTTAGATGTTTTTGTCCTCACGTTACTTTATTGAAAGAAACTAAGTTAATTTTTTTCAAGAAACCTTACTGTGATTTCATTAGACAGTGGTAGACTATGGGTAGAGTTGTGGGTTTGAAGGCTGTGGGTTTGAATCCCAGCTCTGCCATGCAGCCACTGTTGGGCCCTTGAGCAAGGTCCTTAACCCTCTCGGCTGTCCTGCGCTCTGACCCCAGCTTCCAAACAAGCTGGGATATGCTAATTACAAACTTCATTGTACTGTACATGTGGATATGACAAATAAAGGCATTCCAATTAGACAAAATAATGGTCCTACAAGTGCAAACAATATCATACACAGTGCAGACATAATGCTGGGTAATAAAACAAAAAATGAAGAAAACAGGACCAAAAGACATTATGGGACAAAAAGACAAGTATGGTGATTGGCCAGTTCCTGGTACTGAGTGAATTTAAAGTGAAATGATAACAAAGAGGACTAGCTAAATAGTTATAATTAATATATAAGGCTGGCACTGATCCGATACTCAGTATCGGTATCGGTCCGATATTGGCCCAAGTCACTGGATCGGATATCGGATAATACGATCCGATACTGTTGCTTAATGTAAATAACACTTAATGTAAATAAGGCCATTCAGAAATGATGCACTGATCTACTTATAAAATTAAATACAATAAAAATCGCTTTATAAATGATAATTCTCTCACCTGAGATAAAGAACCTATATTGTCCCGGCTTGGAGATCTCTCACATCCTCAACGATTAATCCATTAGTGTTATGAAATAAAACAAACTACACCGTTTCCTGTTTAGCCACAGATGTCCTCTTCAAAATCCAGCAGGGTTTTTTAATAAGCGTGCTTTGGTTTTTTAGTAATCTAAAAACGTGACAGAACTTAAACGAAAATTCTCAACTCTGCGTTTGATTGACATTCACATCTTCCAATTGTAGACACACGCCGTAAATGTTTCACATGAACAACAGCTCGAACGTAAGTGAAACCAAAAATGCTGCTAAATGTTCTGTGTGTAAAAGTGAAAATAAAAACAGCAGTTTTGCAGAAGTGTGGGGCGGCACGGTGGCTTAGTGGGTAGCACTGTTGCCTCACAGCAAGAAGGTTCTGGGTATAGTATAATTAGTTATTTACTTACTAATACTCATACTCATACTTACTAATACTAATAATTCATTTCTTGCAAAAAAAAAACACCTTTGGTTCTAACAGGGTTTTCAGCAGATTTGTGTTCTTGGACTGTTATCTGCTTAAACTAGAGTAAGGTAATGTTTACTATGGAAGCACTTTTGTAAGTCGCTCTGGATAAGAGCATCTGCTAAATGCCGAAAATGTAAATGTAGCCTAACCACGTTTAATCTTAAAAAGTAAAAGAACACAACAATATAAGAACATAACACTGCTGAAACTAGATCAAATGCAAGTATATAGTCTTCTTTTAGCTCTCCACAGTAGCAGAACAGGCATTGTGGCTGGGTTAAACTGATGACCTTCTAAATTGGTTCTTTTGCTGTGGGGTCAAAAGTAAACATGGCCCACATATGGTGAGGAAACCCTTTAATCACCTCAGAGGGACTATTTTTGATTGATTAGACTAGTTCAAAAAGAACTCAAAGAACATGTTAAACAGCACGCAATTCTCTTTGACGTTGATGTACAATATAATATAACAGTGTAGCTCAGTGATCAGTTCCAGGTGGGAGCTACTGTTTAAACTGGGTGGACTATGTTGGCAGTCGCCCACTGTGTAGCTGACACGTTATTTAAACAAACCTGCCCTGCTATGACCAATCACACCCTAAAGAAATGTGGCACTATAAAATCTTACAAGTTTGGTTTTAAATGTTTTATACATTTATGCTGTAAAAGCTAATAAACATTTTATGACCGCATTGTTTATCAGTGTAGCACCTCTTGATTTGGCCATTCTTTGCCTATTCTTCTGTGCTCCAAATCTA
The DNA here is from genome assembly GCF_030014385.1 of Trichomycterus rosablanca. Classification (NCBI taxonomy): domain Eukaryota; kingdom Metazoa; phylum Chordata; class Actinopteri; order Siluriformes; family Trichomycteridae; genus Trichomycterus; species Trichomycterus rosablanca. The sequence goes on from NC_085994.1 coordinate 6,554,869, forward strand.
TCAGACTATGAGGGCATCTACTGTGCACAGGGTTCAGGTCTGGACTATTTAAAATCATTGATCTTCTTCTGGTGAATCAGAATCAGATTTATTGGCCAAGTATGTGGAGACACACAAGGAATTTGGTTCCAGCTGATGTTATCTCTCTAGTATAAATACAGTATACAAGCAATGTACAAGCTGCAAACAATGCTCAAGAAAAATTAAACAGAAAAACACAAAATATACAAACTATAAGACGATATACATGCAAGCCATTCTTCTGTTGATGTGGATGTATGCTTTGGGTCATTATTGTGCTAAAAAGTGAAATCCATCTTTATCTTCAGCTTTTTAGCAGAGGCCTGAAGGTTTCTGTGCCAAAATTGACTAATATTTGGGACTGTTTATGAATAAATGTTCATGTTCATGACTGAAGCATAATGCTGCCACCATCATGCTTCACTGTGTTTGTTTTTGTGCCAAACCTATCTTTTAAAATGATGGCCAAAAGCTTCAACCTTGGTCTCATCAAACCATAACACTTTTCCCACTTGCTTTTGGCAGACTTGATGTAGATTTCTGCAAAATGTAGCCAGGCTTGGATGTTTTTCTTGCTACCCTACCAACAGCCCAGATACACAAAGAATATGGGAGATTGTTGTCGGGGGTATTACACAACTAGTACTTAAAACTAGTACTAGAAATTTCTGCAGGTCCTCTTGGCAGCTTCCTGGACCAGTCTGATGTCTTGATGTCTGTTCTTCAGCTTTGAAGGATGTCCAGTTCTTGGTGATGCCACTGTTGTACCTTAGTTTATTTACTTATTGATGACCATTTTTTTGTATCCTTCTTCTGACTGATACCTTTAAACAATTAGATCCATTTGATACTTTATATGCTCTTTGTGGACTCTGGCATTTGGTGTAAGATTAAATTAAGTAAATGTCAGAGCTGAACTTTATGTTGGGTTAATCAGAGTCACTTTAATTAATAGGAGGTGTCACTGACTACTATTTAACATGAGTTTTAATATAATTGGTTTATTCTGAACACAGCTCTTATTATAAGAGGGTGTGCACGTGCTGCTTAGGTGGCGCATCCGGCTGGGCTGGGCGCCTTCATGAACAACGATTGGCTTGTTGTTCATACAGGGTGGGAAGCCGGATAGGGACCTCTGGCTTATTGATGGCGCCTGCGCAGAGTCGAGGGATAATGAGGATCAAGGTGTGGCTCTCCGTACACAAAGCTGGTCCACACATGAACTCGCCTCGTGCAGGTGAAAAGATGCAGTCGGCTACTGCACACGTGTCGGAGGGGGCGTGTGTCAGTCTCACTCTCCTCAATCAGAAGTGGGGATAAGCATCAGTAGAGAGGAAGCGTAATGCAATGGGGTAATTGGATGCGACTAGATTGGGAGAAAAATTGGGAAAAATGAGGGTGTGCACAATGCAATTACACAATTTTATTTGTAATTTATTCCCTCTAAATGATTTCATTTTTTGTTTTTGAGTCAGATTGCATGAACTATAGGTAACATTAAATAGGGAAATAAATCTGAAATGATTAAACTTGGACTTATTTTTACATTACAAAACCCTGGCATTTTTCCAGGGGTGTAGACTTTTACACTGATCAGCCATAACATTAAAACCACCTCCTTGCGCCAACAGCGCCCCGTGGGAAGTGTCCTGTGACCACTGATGAAGGTCTAGAAGATGATCAATTCAAACAGCAGCAATAGACGAGCAATCGTCTCTGACTTTACATCTACAAGGTGGATCAACTAGGTAGGAGTGTCTTATAGAGTGGACAGTGAGTGGACACAGTACTTAAAAACTCCAGCAGCGCTGCTGTGTCTGATCCACTCATACCAGCACAACACACACTAACACACCACCAACATGTCAGTGTCACTGCAGTGCTGAGAACGATCCACCACCTAAATAATACCTGCTCTGTGGTGGTCCTGTGGGGGTCCTGACCATTGAGGAACAGGGTGAAAGCAGGTTACAAAAGTATGTAGAGATATAGATGGACTACAGTCAGTAATTGTAGACCTTTTAGAACATATAGTGCTTCTATATGGTAAGTGGAGCTGATAAAATGGACAGTGTGTGTACAAACAAGGCGGTGGTTTGAATGTTATGGTTGATCAGTGTATATCCACTGTAGGTAAAGTACAGGCCCCCTGGCCCTTTAAACAACCACTTTAAAACTGTTCTGTGCTATAAGGTATTGTGCAATGAAAAAGGGGCATTAGTGCCGGCCCCTGCATTCTTGGACTCTTCTTCTTCTATCAAATTACAAAACCATTACATGCTAACATACCTACATTACCTGAGATCCATAAATGTTGCATTTTATTACACAGCAAACTACATAAAAGTGTATATTAGAATATGTTTTTACCTTACCTATTATCTACTCAGTACCATGTACTGGCCAACACTACACTTTCACTACTCTCCTTTAGTTACTTTTTTAGATGTCTGTTAGAAATGTCTGTTGTATTTATTGTACTGTTGTTTATCTGCACTGTATTACTGTACTGTATTGTCTTGTACTTTTGTTCTGTATTGCACCCTGGTCCTGGAGGAACGTTGTTTTGTTTCAATATGTACTTGTATACAGCTGAAATGACAATAAAGCTTCTCTTGAACTTGTGAACTTGAACTCTTATTTTTTAATTTATTCGTGCAAATGTAAGCCTATGCTTTAAATAGCTCAAAGTTTGTTTGTTTGTCAATTAGGATGTTTTACACTTTGGTTACATTCATGACAGGAACAGTAGTTACTCGTTGCGCAAGGTTCATTAATTCACAAAGTTATATTGAACACAGTCTTGGACAATTTAGTGTCTCCAGTTCACCTCACTTGCATGTCTTTGGATTGTTGGGGGAAACTGGAGCACCCGGAGGAAACCCACACGGACATGAAGAGAACATGCAAACTCCACGCAGAAAGGACCCGGACCGCCCCATCTAGGGATCGAACCCAGGACCTTCTTGCTGTGAGGTGACAGTGCTACAGACTTAGCCACCATGCCGCCCTAGCTCAAAGTTCTGCAGCTCATCGGCGTGTTCATTTCTTATTATCATGCACCTTTTAAACTAGATACAGAAACTAGATACTATTAATATTTTATAAATACATGATATATAATGTGGCTGAGTGGTAAGCTTACTACCACTGGGATCCAGGGTTTGAATTCCCAGCAGTGCTGTCAGATGTTTGGCTGTGTCTGGGGAAGGGGGCAGATTTGAGCCAAGGCCCTGCGATGGATTGATGTACTGTCTGGGGTGTGTTACTGCATTACACTCAGTGATTCTTGGAAAATCTGACTCACCCTGATCCTGACCAGGCTAAAGTGATGGTAAAATGCATAATAATTCAGAATAATTCATAGTAATTGATAATAAATACCTACATTTTGTATGCTATGCATGCACCATAACACCAATGTTTACATGTTCTCCCCGTGTCTGCGTGGGTTTCCTCCGGGTGCTCCGGTTTCCTCCCACAGTCCAAAGACATGCCACCAGGCTAATTGAAAACACTGAATTGTCCTATATTTACCTAGCCGCTAGATGCACAAACCAGTGCATTGTAGTGCCGGTCCCAAGCCCAGATAAAATAGGGAGGGTTGTGTCAGGAAGGGCATCCGGCGTAAAAATTGTGCCAAATCAATGCGGATCAAGATCTGCCGAGAGCCGACCCCGCAACTGAACGGGACAAAGGCCGAGTAAGAAGAAGAAGAATGTTGTATGTATGTAAGAAGTTGTTTGCTGTCTGGTGTGAGCTGCTGTAACAAACAAATTTCCTGCAAAGGAGCAATAAAGTATCTATCTATCTATCTATCTATCTATCTATCTATCTATCTATCTATCTATCTATCTATCTATCTATCTATCTATCTATCTATCCATCCATCCATCCATCCATCCATCCATCCATCCATCCATCCATCCATCTAAAACATGAAAATTAAATGTAATGACATATGCTGCTTTTTTCTAGTTTTTCTATCATAAAATAATTATAATAATATAATATTATACTGTAGTCAGACCCACCGCGACCCTGATCTGGAAAAAGCAGTAAAACAGACAATTAAAGAATAAGTCTCTTTTATTAGTCCGTCTACTTACAAAGTGGCAAATTAGCGCCCCCATCTGGATGCCTGCTTAGGCGACCACTTACAGTACCTGTGCTAAGGTGGTTGTGTTTTTGGCATACAGGAATGGCATATTACCAGTTTTTATGTTAAATCTTACAATATTTATTTCTAATCTTTATCAGAATTTAAATGCCACCCGAATGCACTGGGTACAAGGCATGCATACACCCTGGACAGGGTGACAATCCATCCTATAGATGGCATGACGTTCACTTAGTTGCACCTAGAATTAGTAGCAACTAATACCCCTTCTGGATGTGCCAAATAAAATAAAACTAGAGCACCTAGAGAAAGCCCATCAAGACAGGGTGGAACATGCCAAACTCCGTGCAGACAGTAAGCCCTCAAGACGCAATTTGCGCCAGCGCAGAGTGAATGGCGATTAGAAAGCGTGTGTCTGGAGATGACGGGACCACCAGAGTGGGTTTATTTCATTCCTATTATCTGTTTCGGACAAAGACGAAGAGGCCTCAGTGCGCGTCTCCAATCAGTCCGTCTCAGTCTGATTAGGGTCAGGCGTTTCATTCAGGACACCGCGTCTATTGTTGTCCACCTCGCACTGTTTTGTCTCGTTACCTGAATGGACACTGAAAGGACACCATGCATAGAACTTGACGGCTTATTTTAGAGCCGGGCGAGGAATGCAAGCAAGCGATAATAAAACCTGGTCCAGTTTGGAACAAAAGCTGGTCCCGGTTCCACGGTAGCGCCTCCCTAACGTGAGGAGTGGAGCGGGTGACAGCTGCGCGCGCGCGTGTGCGCTGCTCATTGTGTGTGTGTGTGTGTGTGTGTGTGTGTGTGCGCGCGAGTGAGCGCGTGTTAGTAAAGGAGGTTTCATCTCTCCAGTAGGATGAGCAGCCGCTTCTGCGCGAACGCTCCGGACGGACCGTAACCTCGCAGTTCTGTGGAGCGCGTTTGATTGCATTCACTTTCTGGACTGTTTCCACAATGCTCGGATTTCCGATGGATATTCCCGTGTGAAGAAGCGGCACCGACACGGTACAGTACTGATCCCATTCGGTTATAGTAGTAGGAGAGAGACGCGCTGCTTAAAGTAGCTGAGCGGATTGTGTTGAGATTCAAACCCTGCGAGCGGAGTTGTGTCTGAGATATACTTTCTTCCCAAACACTAAATAGAGTTCAGAGTAAAGCTTATTTGCTTTGTATTGAGTTCGCGTGTGTCCGTTTGTTTGTTTGTTTATTAGGATTTTAACATCATGTTTTACACTTTGGTTACATTCATGACACAAGATTCATCAGTTCACCAGGTTATACAGAACACAGTCATGGACAATTTAGTGTCTCCAATTCACCTCACTTGCATGTCTTTGGACTGTGGGAGGAAACCGGAGCACCCGGTGGAATCAGAATCAGACTCAGAATATCTTTATTGTCATTATACCAGGTATAAAGAAATTAAGGTGCAATACTCTCTAGTGTTATGAACAATAAACAATAAATACAAAAAAAACTAGAACTGACAAAAATTACTAAAATTTACAGAATTTACAAAGACAGCATTACAATAGAACACAAACCTGTTGTCATTTATAATAACAACAATAACACACAAATAGCACTTCTGTCAGTTTGTGGAAATTGCACATTGCCCTATTTGTAAAACGATATAACCTGAAAATTGTACAGCCCCTTGTGTATAGTGAAATTGCACAGTCCCTTGTGTATAGTGAAATTGCACAGTCCCATGTGTTTGAAAACACCTTAAATAGAGGTATTCAAGGTTCGTACTGCGGTGGGATAAAAGCTATTTCTGAGCCGGTTTGTCCTTGTCCTGATAGTCCTATAACTCAAATGAAGATACTCGCCCAACATGTGGCTCGAACCCACGACCCTGAGATTAAGGGTCTCGTGCTCTACCGACACGGGGAGAACATGCACACTCCACACAGAAAGGACCCGGACCGCCCCACCTGGGGATCGAACCCAGGACCTTCTTGCTGTGAGGCGACAGTGCTACCCACCGAGCCACCATGCCGCCCCGTGTGTGTCGTGTTTTGTGGAGTCGCACAAGTGCAGTTTAATTGCAAATCCGTTTTGTGACGTCACACTTTTAAACTTCTATAGCAACACTATATATATATATATATATATATATATATATATATATATATATATATATATATATATATATATATATATATATATATATAGAGAGAGAGAGAGAGAGAGAGAGAGAGAGAGAGAGAGAGAGAGAGAGAGAGAGAGTTTATTTATTAGGATTTTAACGTCATGTTTTACACACTTTGGTTACATTCATGACAAAAACACACATCACACATATCAAACACAGTCATGGATAATTTTGTATCTCCAATTCATCTCACTTGCATGTCTTTGGACTGTGGGAGGAAACCGGAGCTTCTGGAAGAAACCCATACAAACATGGGGAGAGCATGCAAACTCCACACAGAAAGGACCTGGACCGCCCCACCTGGGGATCGAACCCAGGACCTTTTTGCTGTGAAGCACGGCAACGCATTTGAGTCAAAAATTTTCATTCATTTTAAGCTGATTGTTGGTCTGATCAGACTGAATGCACCTTGTTTTTACTCTGATCTCAATGGTTCGGACATTTCTCTTTTTTTTATTGAATGATGCTTTTACAATTTAGACATATATGTAAAACACGCACAAACAATCCATCCTTATTTATTTTCTATTGAACTAACACGGCAGGTGCATCTTTCTTCTCAAATGATTAGTACTTGTTGATATGGTTTTATAAAGACGTATAAATAATACAAGCATGTCTCCACAGCACTTAACTGATCTCCTAATTGCCCAGCAGTTATATATAGACATTCAGTAATCATTAATTAAATCATTGTTCATTGTACTAAGTATCCTGTACAGTCCTGCCAAGCTTGAGGCTTGTAGCCTAAATATAGCTGCACTAAAACAGTGGTTCTTGAGAAGTGACAGTTGTGTGGAAATAAATACTGCTCACCAGGCCAACATTTTTCTCTTTACATAGCAGACAACTCTTGGGCATAGCAGAATCCAGTGCTGAATTAATAATGCCATAATATAGGACAGGAACAAAGAAGGAACCCCTAAACAAATTCATGAATCAAGTAGATGTGCAAATACCTATCAAAATACATATACCAAAAAGGTATGTTCACCTAACATGATAAAGAAAAGCTCTCTTTTAATTTTTAATAATATTTTTATACTTAACACTGATTAAACACCTCTGCAGTCTATACCGATGTAACACCAAACATTTAATGCTGGATAAATGTCAGATCTTATTTTACATATTTCTGTCTAATCTACTGACATATTTTACTATAAAACTGTGAAATTGTCTGATTTATTTAGGCTTGGATTATAGCAAAACCTATCATGTTATGTTTCATTTTTAATGAAATACAGATATAGGCGATATAGCAATTAGGATTAAGGTTGTTGTTTTTTTTCAGCTTGTAATATCGTGTTTATTTGGAGTCCTGTATGCAGTTCTCACTTAACTGCTATAAATCCTCCTTGTTCTTGCATTGAACTTATATGAAGCAGTTCTGTCCAGTTTAAGATAGACAGGTCTGTGTTTACTGCAGTTTGCAGATAATAATAGAGTTAAATATTTACTGGTTGACACTTTCCTTTAGGCATATATAGTCATATCAGCCAGTCCTAGAAAATATGCAGAACATTCATATGGAGCCAATTCATTCGCCCTCATGTACATACAAGCTGCTGAATCAGCCAAAGTAACATTGAAATGTACAAGTACATATAGACTGGTGACTAATCAAATAAAGGACATCATACAGTGTCTTAGAAAGGTGTTGGCATACCACCAGCCAACATGGATTCTTTGGAATGGTGCTATAGGGATGTAACCCTGTTGTTCCAAAAGAATGGCTTAATTAGTGTTTTGATGATTGTGGTCATGTGTGTTGTCTATTCAGACAGTCCAAATTCTCCTATACATGTTAATTGGGGGGAGAAAAACATTCGGTGATTCATTTTGCCCTGCCAATTGGGGCGTTGTCATTCTGACAGTGTCCACAATTTAGGATAAAATTGTTTTATCATATTAATTAGGTGGTCAAAATAACTGCATTTAGTTAAAATGATCTTTACTAATTATTTGCTTATATGAATGGATCAGCTTTAAAGCAGCCAGTCACAGATGATTTATAGATATGTGCAGACATGGATATCAAAAAATAGTGCTTTTTCTTTTGGTTTTACATTTATTTTGGTGTAAAGTACATATTTTCTTTAGATTTTTAGTGTGTAGAAGTACAACCAATTAAGTGGCCCAAAAAATCTGAAAGCGCATACAAAAATCTGACCAACAATCACATACAATAATACAGCAGCTTTGTATTATTATATTAAAATACAGCGGGACACAACACATCACTACAGGTCTTAAAGGCTTCATTAAGCTGTGATGGATACTTCAACACCCAGAATTTGTTGTTTATTTTCGTAAGTCCTTATAGGGTGCAGGAATGTGTCTGAATGGTCTGAACTGGAGCCTACAGGAGCTCTTTCACCTTTGAACCTAAGGTCAAGTAGGGTGTGTCTGTGTCAGCCCTGTCTCGAACAGTGTCTTCTTCCAACAACAATACAGAGCATCTGTTTCTGCACAGTGAACAGCATGTCGAAGACTAGTCCAGAACGTTTTCTAATTCTCCGTGTCTCATTTGGGCTCTTTAAACTGAAAATGTGACTATAATAGATTTGATGGTGAAGATTTAGATTGTATGTTAATCCCCCTGTCTGCTGGTGTCTCTGCCTTTTTTTTCCTGTTGAGGGCAATCTTCCACCCTGACCATACCAGACCGGTTGTAATTTCTCAGGGATTTGCATATGTTTAGCCTAATATCTGTGTGTTTTATTGTTGGTTGAACGTAAACAGGCAATGCTCGTACACTGAGGCTTGGGTGAGATTAGCCTACATACACAGATGAACAAGCCTGCTAACTCCTGTAGGCACAAAACAGCATCTCTAGATATAATCTTCTTCAATTAAGTCCTGTAGAATGAATATTTGTAGCTTAGATTAAATGCTTTAAGGGACATGATTATGTAGTCAGATAGTAATTTTGTCCATCTTTTAAACCTAATTTAACAAATTTATGATAAAATTATTGCTCCAATTTTTATGCTTTTCCCCCACTTGAATAGTTTGAGGGATAAATAACAGACATATTTTAAAAGCTCGAAGATGATTTAGTTTGGTTATGCTAATAAAAGTAAGACTATTTAAATGTAGTGTTATCTTCCTGACTTTGCACTTGCTGATACTGCAGCACACACTGTCAGCTATTGATTCCTTTGGAGATTCAAAATCAATTTTATGTGGGGAAAAAGAAGCCGAGCAGGTTCTTGGTCATGACCTGCAGGAGTGATATATCCATATATCCCACCTATCAGCTTGCCAGATGGCTCGTAGCATCGCCACCCTCCAACACTGTTACATGCAAGTATGAAAAGGGCGGATTGTGTGTGCCCAGGATCTTGTGATTCTCTGTGAGCATTCAGTACATGTGACCATGCCATCAGGGCTGCATGTTTTCAAAAGCTTAAAAATAGATTTTTTAAAATGTGATTTATTGTGTGATGTGTTTGGAAATGGAGTGAAAATAGCTAATTATGTTTTATTCGAAATGATCAGATTGGCATTGACGTAATTAGTATTGATGCATTTGCTTTTCCACCTAAGGACACCTTTCCAAATTGCGTTTGTTTTTTGTACTTGTATCTGTAATCTAAAAATGCCGTAATATTTCCCAGTTGATTCAACAATACTCAAGAAACCTTACAAAGAAGTGAAAATGCAGGGATTTTTAAATGCAGGAATGCTCTAGGAGGCATTTGGTCTCCACACCCCAACAATGGCAGTAAGTGTTCCATTGTGTGGAAATGATGTGGATTTGCCACACCGGTGGGTTTGAATCGCTTCTTGCAGAGGTGTGTTCAGATATCTCTGTGGAGAACAGGCAGATTTGATCAGCCTGAATGATTGATTTGGGCTTATGATTTCAGCGATATTATGACAATGCAGTGCATGGACTTTGGGCTTCATGTGATTTTCATGATCATGTATTATTTATGAACACACTAAGAAGGCTGTAGCAGAGCTGATAGTCCTAATATTTAGAATGGTTTTCGGTCTTATTATATGATCAGTTTTTGTATATTTTCAATAACTCATCTAAGGTGTTCACTGTAAATTGTATACAAAGCATTTTTCTCCATTACACTCATAGGAATAATGTACTATGTGATTCTGCCAGTATGTATAATCCTGTGATTAAAATGAAGTTGTATTTGCATAGATGCATAGATTATTATAAATCACCTCATATTACTCATTGCTAATTCTATAAATCTATGATTAAATGTATATTAATGCTTGTATTTTTAATGATAATTGCTTCTTGAAAGGCAGCTGACCCAAATAAAGGAGGGAAAATTAGATTTGACATGCATCATTCATTTTAAATATGCCTAATGGGACTGTCAAATACACCAAAGGAAATTTGAAAGGCTTTCGTTACCTGTGATTGCTTCTAAGTTTGATTTTGATATGCCCGGGTACTCAGCTGTCACAGCGGTAAATTACACTAGCATAATACCACCAGGATCTGGGGTTCAAATCCCTAGCGGTGCTATCGGCTGGTCGAGCATCTACATACAGACCCTACTGGTTGTGTGGGCTCAGGGGGAGGGGGTATTTGTATTGCACCCAGTGGTTCCGGAAAACGGGGTCCACTGCGACCCTGACAAGGATAAAGCATTGGTAAAAAGATAAAAATGAAATGGGGTAATTGTTAAAGTACGAAATACTTCATACATAATAATCATGATAAAACAACCATTAAAAAAGTAAAATCACTGATTACTGCAGAGTAGCATGTAGTTATCATGTAATATACATTTGTAGAATTGTACATTTACTGGCCACTATATTAGGTATACCCAGCTGGTACATTCATTTACCACTGACCATGTTATAAGCTAAATCTAGTGTAAATATGCACTTTAAGGGCCTATCTATTGCTGTATACACTTCAATGAGACGGGACTCATATAGGTCACATTTTTGGGCAGTGGGCCATTCTCAGTACAGCAATGAGACTAACAAGGTAGTGAAATGATAGTGGGTGTTGTCCTGATAATAATGCATTAAGAGTGCATTCAAGAGTGACTAATAGTGGTTGTTGTTCTAGGACTAGTGTATTAATAGTGACATGATAATGGGTGTTATGCTGATATTAGTGCTTGAGAAGTGATGTGGTGAGGGTTGTATCTGTGTTGGTGCATGAGGAGTGACATGGTTGACATTGTTGTAGTATTGTATGAATAGTGACATGGTGGGTGCTGTAGACACCCTGACATCAGCCTGATGACCCCCACCCTTTTTTTTCCCAGCACTGGACTCTACATTTCATTATACACACATATGTATATATTTACATATAGAATATATAGTGTTTTATTATGTAGTTGTAATTACCATACTGATGTATAATAGTAATTGCATCTCATAGATAATATTTTTTATAATTTTCTTATTTTTATTTTGTTCGACTCTATTTTATTTACTCTATTTACTGTACTTACACTGTACTGAAACTGCTGTAACACTCGAAATTCCCCCATGGGGATCAATAAAGGAATCTTATCTTATCTTACTAATTTGGAGAAATGCCTCCTCCATCTTTTTTGAAGCTTGAAAGTCTTAGCACACTTGGATGGACCATGATCCTCTCTATGTTGTTCTCAACCAGACAGTAGGAGTCACTGTTGCTGAAGCAATAAGTCTATACTTCATCCGACTCTTCCTTCCTAAGACACGGCCACTTGTGGCTTTTCCTAATGTAGTCTTATTCATTTACTATGTTTAAATATCAGTATTCATGATATTAATATTTTATAAATAAAATATTACCAATGAATGCAATCATGTGTGGTGTAATGGTAACAGCAGTGCCTGAGTTCTGGGCTGTGCTCACAAATACAGAAGGTGCATGGCTTTACATGAACCTAGCCACATTCTGATGCACTTTTAATGCCAATCCCAAGCCTGGATAAATAAGTTGGCATCAGGAAGCACATCCAATGTAAAAACTGTGCTAAACTAAATACAGTGTATCACGAAAGTGAGTACACCCCTCACATTTCTGCAAATATTTCATTATATCTTTTCATGGGACAACACTATAGACATGAAACTTGGATATAACTTAGAGTAGTCAGTGTACAGCTTGTATAGCAGTGTAGATTTACTGTCTTCTGAAAATAACTCAACACACAGCCATTAATGTCTAAATAGCTGGCAACATAAGTGAGTACACCCCACAGTGAACATGTCCAAATTGTGCCCAAATGTGTCGTTGTCCCTCCCTGGTGTCATGTGTCAAGGTCCCAGGTGTAAATGGGGAGCAGGGCTGTTAAATTTGGTGTTTTGGGTACAATTCTCTCATACTGGCCACTGGATATTCAACATGGCACCTCATGGCAAAGAACTCTCTGAGGATGTGAGAAATAGAATTGTTGCTCTCCACAAAGATGGCCTGGGCTATAAGAAGATTGCTAACACCCTGAAACTGAGCTACAGCATGGTGGCCAAGGTCATACAGCGGTTTTCCAGGACAGGTTCCACTCGGAACAGGCTTCGCCAGGGTCGACCAAAGAAGTTGAGTCCACGTGTTCGGCGTCATATCCAGAGGTTGGCTTTAAAAAATAGACACATGAGTGCTGCCAGCATTGCTGCAGAGGTTGAAGACGTGGGAGGTCAGCCTGTCAGTGCTCAGACCATACACCGCATACTGCATCAACTCGGTCTGCATGGTCGTCATCCCAGAAGGAAGCTGACGCACAAGAAAGCCCGCAAACAGTTTGCTGAAGACAAGCAGTCCAAGAACATGGATTACTGGAATGCCCTGTGGTCTGACGAGACCAAGATAAACTTGTTTGGCTCAGATGGTGTCCAGCATGTGTGGCGGCGCCCTGGTGAGAAGTACCAAGACAACTGTATCTTGCCTACAGTCAAGCATGGTGGTGGTAGCATCATGGTCTTGGGCTGCATGAGTGTTGCTGGCACTGGGGAGCTGCAGTTCATTGAGGGAAACATGAATTCCAACATGTACTGTGACATTCTGAAACAGAGCATGATCCCCTCCCTTCGAAAACTGGGCCTCATGGCAGTTTTCCAACAGGATAACGACCCCAAACACAACCTCCAAGATGACAACTGCCTTGCTGAGGAAGCTGAAGGTAAAGGTGATGGACTAAACCCAATTGAGCACCTGTGGCGCATCCTCAAGTGGAAGGTGGAGGAGTTTAAGGTGTCTAACATCCACCAGCTCCGTGATGTCATCACGGAGGAGTGGAAGAGGATTCCAGTAGCAACCTGTGCAGCTCTGGTGAATTCCATGCCCAGGAGGGTTAAGGCAGTGATAATAATGGTGGTCACACAAAATATTGACACTTTAGGCACAATTTGGACATGTTCACTGTGGGGTGTACTCACTTATGTTGCCAGCTATTTAGACATTAATGGCTGTGTGTTGAGTTATTTTCAGAAGACAGTAAATCTACACTGCTATACAAGTTGTACACTGACTACTCTAAGTTATATCCAAGTTTTATTTCTTTAGTGTTGTCCCATGAAAAGATATAATGAAATATTTGCAGAAATGTGAGGGGTGTACTCACTTTCGTGATACACTGTATGTGTTGAATGATCTCTGAGGAATTGTTCTTTCATATTTCAAATAAATAGCAGCAGCTTTATTTTCCTCACGCATGTGGTTCCTTCATACATTCATGTCACTTTGAAGCGTGTGTAATAGCTTATTGACTATTTTACTGGAGTGAGTACTTTGGAAAGGCTGCTTTAAAAGTAGCATCCTTTTCTATTCCTATAACAGCTATGTGTTTGCTTTTGTGTAAACACAATTTAATAAGTAAGTGCTGTTGTTGCTCTTCTGATTTATTACAGCTCAGTTTACATGTTTCCTTGGCAAGGTGTTGCTTGGTAAGCAAATATCTCAATATTAAATCACACCGTGCTAGGGGTAAAACACAGCCCTGGATAACTGCGTTTGAAATGCACCGTATTTTCCGGCTCCTCCTGCATGCTTCTCAGGAATTGTTCGGATGCTGGGGCTTATGCATGAGAGCGTGGGATTTTTGTTCTTTTTTGGTGCCGTTCCATGGATAGGTGTTGCACGCTCATTGTGTTTCACCAGGTTTTCGCATGCCGTGTGATGCTGAGGACAGCGCGTACATCTGTCCTGTCCCCAAACCCAGTGTGACTGGCACAGCCTCGCTCATCTATTAATCATGGAGAGCGCCTTCTTATTCCGTTGCCATAGTTTCAGGGCCTGAGACGGCGCCGGGGCTGGAGGGGAGATGGCAGGGGCCAGCAAATCCAAACAGCCTCTTAAGAAAGAAGTATGCTTAAAGGGGCCACTGTGGCTTCTGCTGGCACGGCCTTATTGTGCATGCTTGCTGGAGAAGAACTCTCTGAAATAAAGGCTATGTGACGGTTTGAACAACAATGGGTGCATGTATTTTAAATCACATTATCATCCAGTGGATAAAATTTTTTTCTAATTAATGATATTATACAGAGATGAGCTAGAAGAATAACAAATATAATTTAAATTGATTGTATGAGTGACCTTGCTAGTTTCTGAGACCATTTATTTCAGACTAAAAACACAGTGTGTATATTCAAGGGTTCCCAACCTGTGGTCTTTGGGCATTTGCATCATCCAGCATAAAGCTACAGTCCACAATTTCCACTTTAAACCTGTTATTTTTATATACAGTGTGCACCTAAAAGACCAGCTTTTGTTAATCATTATGGCCCGTTTCGGCTCAACTAAATTCATGGTTGAGAAAAACTGTATACATTAAGTGTTCCATTCAAGAATTAGTGCATGGTACCTGGGTTACTGGAGCTGGAATTCTTTATACTGGACCAGTGACTGATATGGAAATCACAGTTCCAGTTTCCTGGTACCAGAGGATCTGCTAAATTGAGCAGTAAAAATACTTTATTGAGAGTTTAGTGGTTGTCATGAATAAAAAAAATATAGATCTCGTATCATCTAACACAGACTGAACAGCACTGTAGGATAATCAACTTCATTACGTACATTTATTATATTACAGGACATCACACACTATCTTATTTATTCTAAACCTTTAATGTAAACATTTTTAGCATTTTAATACTGTATCTGGGTTACTTGAGCTGGAATTGTTCATACTGGACCGGTCACTGATAAGGAAGTCACAGTTCCAGTTTCCTGGTACCAAACAATCTGCTAAATCGAGCAGTAAAAAGACTTTATTGAGAGTTTATTGGTTGTCCTGAATAGAAAATATACTGTAGATCTCATATTATCTAACACAGACTGAACATTACTGTAAAATAATCAACTTCATTATGTTCATTTATTATATTACAGGACATCACACACTCTCTCATTCTGATATAGAGGCAAGGATCAAATCTGGGTTACTAGAAATTTATAGCATCAAAACTACTTTCTGCACTACAGTGCCACCCTGATTAGACACAAGTTCTGGAAATTACAATGTGCTTTATGCCTAGTTCACACTACACGATTTTTGCCCTGATTTTCGCTCGCTGACTGGTCGGCGGTAGATTTGCCGGCTCGGGAGCAACTCAGCGTTCGCTCTGCGATCGAAACTCGGCTCTCAATCGCTATGTGTGAACTGCTCAACAACGCAATCTGAGTGGCTCAATCGACTGAAGAAATATATCTAGCTTGTCAAATATATGGATCTGAGTCGCCCAACTGGCAATGAGTGCTGTGTCGAACAGCCAATGAGAACGCAAGATACGGGTTGAGGGGAAACGCAGAGGAGGAGTGTAAAAAGGTAGGACAGGGGGCATAATATATTTTATATCAGAATACATCGGCACACACACACACACAAAGGTTTTACCGTATTTCTGACCTTATCGTTCTCTACAAAACATAATACCAACGCTGCATTTCAAAAAAATATTTATTAACCTCCAAAGCCAAAGAGCCAAATCCACTCAGATTAATTTATTTTTTCTCCTTGATTTTATGCTGCACATCAGCACACAAACTTTGATCGCTCGCTTATTATTGACGTGCATTTTTGGACGTGGTATCATTAAACCCTTCGTCACTTCTCGTGTGTGTTTTCGTGACAGAACGTTGTTTGGGAGACCAGAGAAGCTCGCCTGCGATTCCAGTTGGTGATATACATCGTGTAGTGTGAAACTCTCTATTGCCGATCAGTCGTGTAGTGTGAAAGCCAAACCGACTTGAACGACTCCCGATTACAAGAGATCCAGTAGTGTAGTGTGAACTGTACAGCGACCTGACGACTTGGAATGTCGTGTAGTGTGAACTTGGCATTAGTGATTTTTCAGGGTGGATTAACCAGAATTGCAGTTTACAGTCTTTCAGGAAACACTTTCTAAAATGCTCTCTGAAGACCGTTATTCTTTAAACACTGGGTGCATAATGGGAATAAATTTAGTCCATTATAGAGCATTACACTGACACTTAGTGTCAATTAAGAGCCGGTCCACCTTTGCTATGTGATATATAGAAATATTAGAGTACATGGTGAAAACTCACATAGACATAAGTAGGGTTCAAACAAGGTTCACCAGCAGTACCTTTTACTTTGTGGTGCTGCCATAATTAGACATGGGGTCTGAAGCTAAAAATGTCCACCAGCATATTGTGAGTTTATGAGGTTGTCATACGGTTGGTGGTTTTGCTAGTATGGAATTAACAGGGCTCACAGTACTTCCTCTCACCTTTGGCCATATAGCTATTATCCACTATGTCAGTTATTATTCCATTACTCATCTGCCTCATCTACTCTCATATAACTATGAATTATATTGCTGTTTAAAGGCTTTACTTTACTGGTCATAATCTCGGGTTGTCCTTGCTTTGTTTTAACGGTGGTGCCACAGCTGTAACTCCTCATCATGTTGTATTTCTAGTGGGTATTTTTAGTGCCCTGAACAAGCAAAGACAGAAGCGCTATAATCATGAGTCTTTCTCCTGCGCCTTTTATGTGGCTTCAGTCCCGAATAAAGAATCTTGTCATTGTCAGTGCTGTTGGGCTGCAACCCAAGCCCGCATGATTTCACCTCGGCTTTTCATATCTGTGACCTTACCTGCACGGGCCACCCATCGGAGGTACAAAATAAGGGCTGTGGTGTTTTTTCTTTCTGCGCTGTTGGAGGCTCCCCGGTGATTCTGACGTTATATGGTTCAGTTGCATATCCCCCCTCTTCTTTGTGCAGGTGGTGCTGAAAAAAAACAAAACAGTGTGGCATTTGGAGGACTGTCAAATTCTTTTAGAGGATTGCATCATGATAAGAAGCAACTGCTGTAACATTTTGGTAAGACTCGACTCGAACCATATTTCATTTCTATTTCTATCATTTTTAAGCAAAAGCTAAATCTCTGAGATGTTTATCTTGGATGAAAAGCTTTAGTCAGGAGGATAAGGGCGACTAGATGACAGTCCCGACGATAGAAAGAATTCCTAAATATGCTTCTCATTATGTGAGCATATAGGTGTTTTAACCTTTTCCAGCATTTTTGGGGAAGCTAGCTGACTGAGCACATGCTGACAACTGCCCTGGGGAGGTTTAAACTTTCCAAGTCTCATCAGTGAAAGTTGAACAATAATGGTTCTTTGTGTACATTTATTACATATCTAATGAACAAATTGCCTCCATGTGGCAACACGTGCCTGGTAACATAAGCCCGACCACAAGGCCTCCAGTGTTCAGCCTGTGCACGTCCGTCAGTCTTGCATTTAGAAACGAGACAGGCGCACTTATCATCACTCTCAGAGGACCTGCTTAACAGCACCAACATTGTTTCCTTCCTCTCTCAAAAGGAACCACACGTGTAGAATCGGGGGTAGATCTGTAACAAATTGACTTCTGTTGGTCATATTTAAATATTCCTTTTTTGCTTTAATTATTTAAAAATCCTGAGGGTCTGTCTTCTGTCTACAGATCTTAATAAACACTGGGTATGATGAATGACAGCCAGAGCAAATATACAGAATTTTGCTTTGAAAATCACCAAAGGGGAAAAAAATTTGGTTTGATTGAATCTGGTGGGCAGAGTCTATGCAATAATTTGTCAGCACTACTGAATTACACATCTAGCTTTGTTGTTTGGATAGCTGTGGTCTGTTTGTTTTGCGTAAATGTTATTTCTGAGAGATACAGATTCAGCTCGCCGCACTCCCTTTCATAAGCAGACAATTTAGTACACATTCTTGCATTTTACCATCATTGCAGATAGAAGGAATGTGAAGATCATCATATTAGGTTCCTCTGGGCTTGCTTTGCCCGCCCGATAGCATATATGAGCTAATGCAAGCAAGGTAACCAGATAGCGAGGAATGAAACATTATCCAGATGCAGCGCTCCTGTATTACAACTGACCTACATAAAAGAGCATGAGAGATCCAGGTGTATTGTTGCCAAAGCTTCTCCTCCCTACCACACTTTGATCTTTGTCCCTCGGGGCTCATATGGATTTACGTATATCCCTGCTTCTCTCATGTTTAAATGACGCAGACCGTATCTAAAACAAACATCCTTTCAAAGGCGCAGAGCAATAAGACGGCTCAATTGGGATGGATGATGGCACCATGATGCAGCCTCACCTCTTTGTTGCCATCAGAAATCTTGGCTGAGATAGTTATCAGTAGGGGTGGGTTTATAAAATCGATTTTTCGATTCGAATCGATCTTTATTTGAACGATCCGATATCGATTCATATAAACGCGAGATCGATCTTTTAAATACGCCCCTTTTTACGGTGCACACGGAAATCTGTTACCCACTTTAATTTCGCGTGACCAGCCAGTGTTTTTTCATGCAACGAGATCTGACCTGCACATCAGTTTAGCATGGCAGAAGCTCAAGTTATGACCACTACACAACTTTTTGCACTGATTTTCGCTCGGCGACGGGTCGGTGCTGGATTCGGGAGGAACTCGGTGTTCGCTCTGCGATCAAAACTCGGCTCTCAATCAATGTGTGAAACAGCGAGGGGAAACACAGGGGAGAGGTTGTAAACAGGTGGAGCGCAATATAGTTTCTATCAGAATACATCAGCACACGAGTTTTACAGTATTTCTGACCTGATCGTTCTCTACAAAACAAAATATTTATTAACCTCCAACTCACTATAGAACAAGCCATGCTGCTCGTGTTGCCAAATCCACTCAGATTCATTTATTTCATCAGCGCACAAACTTATATCTCTCGCTACTTGTTGATGTGCATGTTTGGACGTGGTATCATTAAACCTTTCATCACTTCTCACGTGTGTTTTCGTGACAAAACGTAGTTTTGGAGAGCAGAGAAGCTCGCCTGTGATTCCCCCTGGTGATAGATGGTGTAGTGTAAAACCCCCCATCGCCGATCAGTCGTGTAGTGTGAACATTACAGCGACCAGGTGTTAATCAGAGTGTCGTGTAGTGTAAACTTGGCATAAGCTGTTCAACAGCCAGGTGTATGTTTACATTACATTTACAATGTTGTAGTGTGTCAGACATATAAAATAATAATAAAAAATGAATGTTACTGTTTTCTGTTTTGGATTAATTATTTATGTAAACAAAATACACAAATATTTTTAATAATGAGTGTTCTTTGTACAATTATCACATTCGTTCTCTGAACATCTTTACATATTTAAACAAAACCTGTTAATGTAACTCAAATATGCCTAACTGTGTTGAATCGAAATCAAATCGAATCAAATCGGAAATCGAATCGAATCGGGACCTTGTGAATCGAATCGAATCGATCCAGGAAATTAATGGCGATACCCAGCCCTAGTTATCAGTTAACCTGGCTGATTTTTTGTTTTAAGGTTTTATTATTGTTCTTACAGAAATAACAATATCAATCAATTTAATATAGGCATGTTTGCATTCCAAAGTTTAAAAATGTCAATCTAGACCATCTAGCTGTATAATACATTTTACACAGAATATTTTAAATGAAATAGTTTTTTTTTTTTTTTTATAAGTTAAGAAAAGAGAAAACAGGACAGTTAAGGACAGCTAAAGACTGTCTTTTTTTATATTTTCTTCATGCACACCCCCCCAACTTCCCCCCACCCGACTTTTAGCGCGTCCATTTGCGTCATGCTTCCTCTCCACTAATTCCGGCCCTGGCTCTGATTTGAGGAGAACGAAGCTAACCTCTCTGACATGTGGGCACCAGCCGTATGCATCTTTTCACCTGCACTAAACGAGATTAGCTGCGGATCAGCCCTGTGTACGGAGAGACACACCCTGATCAGTGCACTCCTTCCCCGTCTCTGTGCAGGCACCATCAACCAGCCAGCAGAGGTCGTAGTTGCGTCAGTTATGAGAGAGTCCCTATCCGGCTTAATGCCTCACCCCTGTATGAACAACAGGCCAATTGTTGTTCATGTGGCCGTTCAGCCCAGCCGGCAGGCAGAGCTGAGCTGAGACTCGATACGATGTATTCGAGATCCCAGCTCAGGTGTCAGTGCGTGTTTTTACCGCTGCACCACCGTCTTAAGAAGTCTTAAGTAGAGAAAGCTCACATATTAAATTAGAAATGGAATAAAGTGTAATTTTTAACATGGAGGTTCCAGGCATAAGTAAAAAGAGCCTATTTACTTATTACATGTAAAAACTACCCCTATAGAGGCAGTACGTGGTGCCCCCACCCGAAAAAATGGAAGAAAAACAAGTCAACAAAAGCAAGTTCTATACTTTTGATACACTGAGTACATTTTTTATTTATAAAGCACATTCAAAACAACTTAGGTTTTCCAAAGTGCTGAACAATAAGATAGATTTTTAGATATATTTTATTTGTCATATGTACATATACAGGTGTACAGTACTATAAAATTCTTTCTTCGTATATCACAGCTTGTTTTGGAAGCTGGGGTCAGAGCGCAGGGTCAGCTAGCATACAGCACCCCTGGAGCAGACAGGGTTTAGGGCCTTGCTCAAGGACCCAACAATTGCTGCATAGCAGAGCCTGGATTTGAACTGCCAATCTTTGGGTTGATAGCCCAAAGCTCTACCCACTAGGCTACCACTGTCCAACTATTTTAAATGTACCACTATTTTAATAGGGTTAAACAGATAAAATAGATGAAATAGATAATTGGCGATACAAAAATGTATTGTATATATATCTATTTTATTTAGAATTAGTTCAAATGTCCTGTTTTGACGCTGGTGTGATGAAGCGAATTATTTTAAAGGAAAATCAATTTTGCAGATTCTTCGAGTCATTTTGGCAGTTCTTAGTTTTGTGTAAAATAAATTGATTGGCACATCGACTGAATTCATTTGTCAGCCTCCAACATGTCAGGTTTTTTTTCATTACAATGCCCCTATTTAATTTTTAACTCGTTTCAAAATATCAAACAATTGTTGAGTCAAATCTGTCAAAAACAGAGGCAGAAAAAACAAGGCAATTACGGCCTTTTATTCAACCGGGTAGGAAAATTCACAGCATCCCATTAGACTGAATTGATGTGACACCCTGAGAGATTTTAATGCTAGTTTGCCAGCGTGAGTTGAGAGAAATTATGCATGAAGCTCCTGTTTTTTATTGCTTGTGACTGATCTGTCAGGCTTCACTGACATTTATGGCAACGTCTTTACTTTTAGTAAGGGCTCTGTCCATTCAAAAACGCATGGCGAATTCTCTAGAGTTCATAATACACCAGCCACTTACACCGATCAGCCATTACATTAAAACCACTCACTGTACATTTTATCAACTCCACTTACCATATAGAAGCACTTTGTAGTTCTACAATTACTGACTGTAGTCCATCTGTTTCTCTGCATGCTTTTTTAGCCTGCTTTCACCCTGTTCTTCAATGGTCAGGACCCCCACAGGACCACTACAGAGCAGGTATTATTTGGGTGGTGGATCATTCTCAGCACTGCAGTGACACTGACATGGTGGTGGTGTGTTAGTGTGTGTTGTGCTGGTATGAGTGGATCAGACACAGCAATGCTGCTGGAGTTTTTAAACACCTCACTGTCACTGCTGGACTGGGAATAGTCCACCAACCAAAATATCCAGCCAACAGCGCTCCTTGGGCAGCATCCTTTGACCATTTACATTTAAATTTTCTGCATTTAGCAGACACTCTTATCCAGAGCGACTTACAGAAGTGCTTCCATAGTAAACATTTCATTGGGTTTTTTTTGGGTTTTTTTTGGAAATGGAAGAAAAATGTTAGTAAATAAGTACAAGTCAGCTTAAGTGCTTAGTAAGAAGGTGGGTTTTTAATCGTTTTTTAAAGACAGCAAGAGACTCAGATGTTCGGACAGACAGAGGAAGTTCATGACCACTGATAAAGGTCAAACAGCAGCAAAAGATGAGTGATCATCTCTGACTTTACATCTGCAAGGCGGACCAACTAGGTAGGAGTGTCTAATAGAGTGGACAGTGAGTGGACACGGTATTTAAAAACTCCAGCAGTGCTGCTGTGTCTGATCCACTCATACCAGCACAACACACATTAACACACCACCACCATGTCATTGTCAGTGCAGTGCTGAGAATGATCCACCACCTAAATAATACCTGCTCTGTGGTGGTCCTGTGGGGGTCCTGACCATTAAAGAACAGGGTGAAAGCAGGTTAAAAAGGTATGTAGAGAAACAGATGGACTACAGTCAGTAATTGTAGAACTATAAAGTGCTTCTATGTGGTAAGTGGAGCTGATAAAATGGACAGTGAGTGTAGAAACAAAGGTGGTCATAATGTTATGGCTGATCGGTGTAGAGGACTATTATTTCTGCAGATTCTTCATCCATATTTGTTCTGGCTTTGTGTATTAAAGCTAAAGAAACGTCTAGTTTGATAGTATTGATTTTATGCAGTGAACTATAAAGAGCTTTTAATAGCTATTGTGATGGTTATTTATTCACACAGATGCATTGTATTACGTTTTGGAGGTTATTGAGCGGTAACTGTGATCTTGATCAATAGGACCATTAATACTTCATTTGCCCTGTATTTGTAGCCAACTGTTTCTGAATGTCCCAAAGGTCCAAAACACATTTTACTTTTCAAAAATGATTGGATACCTTATTTTTCTTTAAATCTGTTTAATTTCCTTTCTTCTGCATATCACTGTAGAGCTGACGTGAACGGAGCAGCTCAATTTCAATATCAAATAACAGCTTTCTGTGTGTAAATGTCAAACTCGAATCTTATTAACACCCTAATGACATTCATGCTCACATTATCCCACAAAATAGCCTAGAAGTACTTTGAAAGACAGCCACCGGAGGATGGTCAGAATGGTCTGCTTGGTCATGACAGCTTGGCTTGTTATTACGTTGCGAATAAACAATGCTGTCGGGATGCCAGGGTGGTGGATACTTAAGACACACACAATGGCTATGGACAGCTGCTTTACTTCGCCTGCGTGCCATGCTGGGTGGGGTGTGGCATCAGTTGCAGGTCTGGCATCTTAATGCTGCTTTAGAAGATCGGATAACGCACGGACATGTGTCAAGAGTCCGGTGTCTTCTCAGACATGTCTCAGGGATGCTGAGAGATCAAGTTTCTGGGGGTTTTCTTGGGTTAAAGAATTTGTGCACAATGTTTTATAATGGTTGACATACTGTTGTAAGTTGTTTTTGATAACTACTCTATTGAAAGTGAGTTCAAACCACATAACATTTGTATTAATTGCAACAGAATCTCTGGAACCTGGGTTCATACCCTGCAGTGGTCAATATTTATCATGCGTCTGACATTATCTACATGAATCTTTACCAGATATTGCAGGTTCCATTCTCTTTATTAAGACTATTCTGCAAGAATTTCTAACAAATCTTTGTGATGAATTGGCACCCTCTTCATGGTGTATTCCCACCTTGCAGACAGTGTTTCCAGGTTGGTTGTTGTTCAGGCCATCAATGGCTCTGTGTAGGATGAAGTGATTACTTGAGATGACATGAATACGTACAGTATATTAATGATCGTTTAAAGTACCAGAAACGTCCAGTGGCCAATAATATTTGTATTTTATTGATGCTAATGTGATACTGTGCAATTATCTATGACAGATTTACTGCTATATTGACCAGGATGAAATACGGTATTGATAAAATTGCTATATGTTAGAGATTAACACCTTCTAGCATCTATCACTGTGTCTTATATAGACTGATCAGCCATAACATTAAAAACACCTCCTTGTTTCTACACTCACTGTCCATTTTTTCAGCTCCACTTACCATACAGAAGCACTTTGTGGTTCTACAATTACTGACTGTAGTCCATCTATTTCTCTAAATACTTTTTTTTATCCTGCTTTCTCCCTGTTCTTTAATGGTCAGCACCCCCACAGGACCACCACAGAGTAGGAATTATTTAGGTGGTGGATCATTCTCAGCACTGCAGTGACACTGAAATGGTGGTGGTGTGTTAGTGTGTGTTGTGCTGGTATGAGTTTTTAAATACTGTGTCCACTCACTGTCTACTCTATTAGACACTCCTACCTAGTTGGTTTACCTTGTAGATGTAAAGTCAGAGGACCAGTTTGAGTTGGTCATCTTCTAGACCTTCATCAGTGGTCACGGGGCGCTGTTGGCTGGAAATATTTTTGGTTGGTGGACTATTCTCAGTCCAGCAGTGACAGTGTGGTGTTTAAAAACTCCAGCAGCACTGCTGTGTCAGATCCACTCATACCAGCACAACACACTAACACACCTCCACCATGTCAGTGTCACTGCAGTGCTGAGAATCATTCACCACTCAAATAATACCTGCTCTGTAGTGGTCCTCTGAGAGTCCTGACCATTGAAGAACGGGGTGAAAGGGGGCTAACAAAGCATGCAGAGAAACAGATGGACTGCAGTCAGTAATTGTAGAACTACAAAATGCTTCTATATGCTAAGTGGAGCTGATAAAATGGACAGTGAGTGTAGAAACAAGGAGGTGCTTTTAATGTTATGTTAGAGTATTTTCTCTGTGTAGAATTTATGCAGGAAGGCTATTGAATGAGATACATCACACAATCCCAATCCCCACATTAATAAAGCTGAGAACGAAGCAGAAGACATCGTTTTATAAAGAAGAAGCCCAAGTGTTTTTACACTGCCCCAGAGGCCTCGCCCCGGTCACCTCGGCTTGAAAAATTGACATCAAACTCCTCTGTTGATCCCGGAGCTCTATACTTTGCTCTATAGCATATGAGCAAAAGAGCCACTGTACTTCTGAGATTAATGTGGGCTGAATGAAGGCGGGAGTCCAGGGGAGGTCTGTGGAGTCGGTTAATTATTCTGTGGTTTTCATATGGTAATTGTTCCTAAACTTTGTGTCTTCCAGTCTCTAATGAAAGTACTCATTCACTGTGCTGCCCCCCAGTATGGAATGTGACAGGGTGTAGTATTTAGGTGGCTTAATTGACCCTGCACAGAAAGAAATAGGAAAAGAGGTAGAGAGTGTGAGAAAAGCTTCATTATAGCCGGAGACTGTTCGCTTCGCTGCCATCTCTAGTTTATATAAAAGCTATTGTCTATTGGTTATGCAGATAACAAGAGGTTGATTCATTTCGAGCTGCGGATTTCCTTTTTAATGGATGGAATGTCAAGCACAATAATGGTACGGCCGTAAAACCTCTAAAATATCATCAAAGACGCAGAGGGAGCAAAATTAAAAAATTATTTCGCTGGAGTCTATATTTTTTCAAATAAGAAAATGAAATGCAATTTTATGTGTGTGTGTAGATTGTTTCAATTACCAGATATGAGCACTTTGTAGTTCTGCAATTACTGACTGTAGTCCATCTGTTTCTCTGCATGCTTTGTTAGCCCCCTTTCATTCTGTTCTTCAATGGTCAGGACTCTCCCATGACCACCACAGAGCAGCATTTGGGTGGTGGATCATTCTCAGCACTGCAGTGACACTGACATGGTGGTGGTGTGTTAGTGTGTGTTGTGCTGGTATGAGTGGATAAGACACAGCAGCGCTGCTGGAGTTTTTAAACATCTCACTGTCACTGCTGGACTAAGAATAGTCCACCAAACAAAAATATCCAGCCAACAGCACCCCGTGGGCAGCATCCTGTGACCACTGATGAAGGTCTAGAAGATGACCAACTCAAACAGCAGCAATAGATGAGCGATCGTCTCTGACTTTACATCTACAAGGTGGACAAACTAAGAAGGAGTGTGTAATAGAGTGGACAGTGAGTGGACACGGTATTTAAAAACTCCAGCAGCGCTGCTGTGTCTGATCCACTCATACCAGCACAACACACACTAACACACCACCACCATGTCAGTGTCACTGCAGTGCTGAGAATGATTCAACACCTAAATAATACCTGCTCTGTGGAGGTCCTGTGGGGGTCCTGATCAATGAAGAACAGGGTGAAAGCAGGCTAAAAAAGCATGTAAAGAACCAGATGGACTACAGTCAGTAATTGTAGAACTACAAAGTGCTTCTATATGGTAAGTGGAGCTGTTTTAGATAGTAATGTTTAGCTAGTAAACGTTTATATAAGTATGGTTTAAGGAAGGGAGCAGGCAGGGGATTTACTCCCTGATTTGACTCCCTGAGTAGCTGGTTATAAAAGAAACAACCACATAACATGAACATTCATATTCAGTAGCAGCTTCATCCTGATCAGGGTCACAGTAGGTCTGAAGCCTATGCTAAAATCATTATTATTAAAGCTATTGTCCAATACCTAAGCAGATAATAAAAGATCAATTTTATTTAAACTGTCATTTATCTTTTTAATGAATTGTTCGTCAAGAATCACAATGACACAGTAGTGCAAGATTGCCAACAAAGCAACATAGAACAAAACCAGTTTAAGATGGGAAACAGTAAAAGTAAAATGCAGCTCTAAATAGCTTTTTCCTCTTTATTTAGCTTGTTTTAATCTGAACTGATAAATTCAGTTGAGTGAAATAACCGACTGTGATGGTTGACGAGCATTAGATTAGAATGAGTCACCGAGCTTTAGGCTTTGTTGAGAACTAATGGGTGTTTATTCCAAACTGAATCACTTGGTAACTTGATACAATTGCCATTCGTCCGCTAGAGCCCATCTCCTCATTTGTTAACGTCAGGTTAGATGTGTGTTTGGTGCATGGAGGTCACAGGAAATCCAGACCGTCGAGCCTCCTATATGGAGAGCACAGCAAATCGTTATCGAGAGCAAGACCTTCACAAAACTTGTTGAATTAAACATTTCCTGGTATTTAGACTAGAATTTCAGTTCGGCTCCCTTGAACTGCTGTTGCTCCCTGAACACACAGTCATTAATCTCTGCCAGGCAACATTCAGGTTAAAATATGTATCGCTCAAAGTCAGACTTCAAGTTTTAAGCAGCTAAATTGAATAGTAAAAGACTTTGTTACAGGCACCTTTAAATTCTGCATTTTCAGATGCTTAATGAATGACAGAACATCACGGTTCAATTATTTTCCATTATTAAAACTTAAATATTTTCAGAAGGAGATGAGCAGTAGTGGCTCAGTGGTGGCAGGACTGGGCTATCGATCAAAACCCCATTTGCTTGGATGGCATTATGTTTTATTAATCTAAATTACTTTTGAATAGAAGTTTCTGCTAACTGTGTAGGTATTGTGGATGTACTGTAGTACCAATCTGCTAGAAGTAGATTTGGTATTCTTTTACTGGACTTTTTTTTTGATACCACATACAATTTAACCTAAATGTAATTTAAATTAGGCGGCACGGTGGCTCGGTGGGTAGCACTGTCGCCTCACAGCAAGAAGGTCCTGGGTTCGATCCCCAGGCGGGGCGGTCCTTTCTGTGTCTGCGTGGGTTTCCTCTGGGAGCTCCGGTTTCCTCCCACAGTCCAAAAAGATGCTACATGTCAGGTTAATTGGAGACAATGAATTGTCCTATAGGTGAATGTGTGTGTGTGTCTGTCTGCCCTGCGATGGACTGGTGTCCCGTCCATGGTGTTACTGTGTACCTTGCTCCCATTGAAAGGCTGGCATAGGCTCCAGCAACAACCCTAATCCCCACAACCCTAATTGGATAGGCAGATAAGAAAATGAATGAATGAATGAATGAATAATTTGAATTAGTGCACTAACCATGGTGTCATTATTACTCTGATTCTAGGTAGTACACGGTATGTGGTCAGACGCAGCCTTTTCCGTTTAGCTTTTGTTAACTAGCATGGCCTCAGTTTATCCAAGTTTATTCAGTATGAAATGTATTTACCAAATGTTTCAGAATGTAGCAAAATAGATTTTATGTACATAATGTTGGTAACATGTGACTTATCTAGCTGGTGAGTAGCTGTTGTTGGCTTTTCATATATTAGCTCTGGCTATAAGTGAGTAAAGATTTCACTATCATACATAATTTACATGATTAATTTCTTAGCAAAGTATTTAATAATAGCCAAACATTTAAACATTGTACCTTTTATATAGGCAGCCTCAACACACAGTGATTGGTTCATTATTCTGCCACTTATTTATTATTTATTAATGAAATATCCAACCTCCTCAATTTGACTCCTCTTTTAAATGGAGAAATGTTACTTCTGTCATGTGATAATTAAAAACCCAAAAACCACTTTACATTATCAGAACGGCACGGTGTCATGAATGTAACCAAAGCGTAAAACATGACGTTAAAATCCTAATAAACAAACAAACAATATTGTCAGAATTAGCCGTCCAAGAAATGTCTAAATGTTAATTTTATGTTTCTCTAAATATTCCACTAGTCAACTAGCTTATTCTTAGCTTAGTTTTATTAATGTTTAACAAAGGCACTTAAACACATGTAAACACATGAAAAAGCTAACTGTAATCTAACATATACTGGTCACTCAAAGATTGACTAAAAATAGACTTTTCTACCATGTTGTGTGTATTTATGATTTATGAAGAAAATAATTCCCACAGTTTCAGTTCCCCAAGTTCTCTGGATCTGCTGTCAGTCTGTCACATGATTTTGTTTAATGGTGATCCTCAATAAAACCAATGCAATGCTTATAAATAAAAGGGTGTATAGGTCTATTTTTCATCATATTTAATAAATGAGCATGTACTGTAGTTAAAAGGGTAAAAAGATCAAGGTCAGTATGCATTACTGTGTGTAGTTGCTCTGACCCCCCTCTGTCATAATTATGAAGGATAAAGGGAGATTAACGCTGATTTGTTAACTCTAAGCCGTGGGTCCTGGTTGAATAGAAATCTCTAAGATGCTTGTTTGCACAAATTTATTTTGACAACAAAATTACAACAAAATTTTGTTGTAATGGAAATAACTCAGAATAAAGTTACAAGAGTTGCAAGCTTGTTAGAAGCATGCAGGTCAAAGTCCAAACATTGTTGGCAGACAAAAAAATTACTTATAAGTCACTAGTAGTTGTGTAGCACAAAATATATTATATTACAAAAGTTTCATCAAAAGATGGGATTCAAACAAATCTTGAGTTTAACATGGAATGAAATCACTGTAGTGTCAGAAGAGCATGTAGACCTTGTTATATGCTTTCTTCAGAACTGAGTCTTCAGATTTTATGATGGATGTTTCAGATGGACTGGTTTAAGACAGTTGGAAAACCGGAAAACACAGAATCACCAGCTATTAGCTCTTAGAGATTAATCCATCAAGACATTTTTGGCCATTTGGTGTTACTTTATTTAACAAATAATGGAATTAGTAGTAAAAGGTTCGGGATCTCTTTAGAAATTCTGATTTAAGGCGAGTCTGTCTGAGAAGCAGTGCTAAATGTATTAAAATCTTTACATTTGCCATTAGCTAGTTTGGTTTCAAATACATCATCTTGTAAAGAAGTAAACAAATAATAGTTTATTTTATATAATTTATTAATTCCTGAATTCATTGTCTGTTTTACCACTGATTTATCCTGACCAGAGTCAAGTTGGGTTATTTACAGGGAAGTTTCAAAACATACATTATTTTGTTAGTAGTTGTAGTAGTGTTTAGTAGTTGTGTTTGTTCTGCTCAGAACTGCTGATATAGTATCTATCTTCAGCGTTCTGGTTTTACATTGTTAGCATGTTTTTGTTGTAAATAATATTTTAAACTTTGCTAAAATATTCTAGCTCCCTAATAATTCTGTTGCTCCCCTAACACAGAGTCATTAATCTCTGCCAATCAACATTCCAGTTGAATGTTCACATTATTCACATTGTTATAGGCAGGCACCTTCAAATTTTGCATTTCAGTTACTTAATAATGAATGATCCAAGACCACAGTTTTAAAAGACCATGTTTTTTTGTTGTAAATAATATTTTAAACTTTGCTAAAATATTCCAGGGGGGGCGTGGCAGGTAGTACTTTTAGACCTGTTCTTCCCATTTACGATTTCCACCCATATTCCGAATATAATAACCGTCCCAAATGTAAGTGAATATAATGGACCGGCACCTTGTTAAATGTAAATGTCAGCTATGTGCTCATTGCTCAGCTTTAGAGCCAATAAATCTCATTAAGCCTTTACTGAAAATAAAATGTACCTACTGATAAATTAACTACAGTTACATAATCTGATTTCTTTCAGTGTGGAGATCCTGCACATCAAAATAATTTGACAGAAGGCAATTTTCAGGATAGGTGCTTTAGATAGACAGGACCAAGGCAGTTCAGAAAACCTACTCTCCAAGAACAGAAGCGTTCAAAATCTCAGTCTACCACTTCAGGGATTAGTCAGGGTTTAATTCTGCTGCTCTGCTGATAAAGGTACATAGGTTTAAAGCAGATATACTGTACATTGTTACAGACTACAGAGGACCACATTAAATAGTAAGTAAGATTAGTACATTTACATTTAGCAGACACATTTATCCAAAGCGACTTACAGTATACAGTCTAAGCAGTTGAGGGTTAAGGGCCTTGCTCAAGGGTGGGGTTTGAACCCTCTGCTTACTATTCCAGTACCTTAACCGCTAGGCTAAGACTAGTACATGACTAATGGTGTCATTGTGGTGTTGACCCTGTTTTGTCTGTAGTTTGAGTTTTAGAAGGCAGATTCTGGTTTAAGAAGACATGTCCAGGATGCAGTGGTGAACAGTATAAAACACCTTAGTTATAGTTTTAGCAGCAATTTTGTAGTGTGATTAATTTAATACAAAGGACAGATTGCTTTAACTTTAAGTAGACTACTTATGTTGCCTAACCTGTAACATAAGATTTTGCACTTTAAAACAATATGAAATGATGTAACAACAACAACTACATGTGACTGCTGCTTGCTTGTACTATATGAGCTTACACACTGTTGTTGTCGCTTGGCTCTTGATAAGCAAATCCACCTGTAATCCCCTTAATGCTCATGCTTCGAATGACGGTGACAGGGGCACGTGGTCAGCTGAACCTATTACACTGTAGTGTTTGCATTGACTCTTCTCTTTCCTTTAGCCTGACAAATACCAGACATCAGCCTTGCTAATGTTTTAGTTATATAGCCAAGTGAAAGCCTTGTAGTTTGATGTTCTGTTTAACAGTCTGGTGGGAAAAGCTAATTACTGGTGCTTTCCAAGCTCTTATTCAGTGGGTTGAGCAGCACTGGCTCATGACCATGACTGATAACGTGGAGCAGACTGAGCAAACCCAGGAGAATGTTGTAGATGCACAATCTATGTGGTGTAGGGACTGTCTATTCATGCGGCTTGCCACCCGATGAGCATCGGCTAATTGGTGGCCCAGCCAGGACCCATTTTCCAAGGCTTTCACACAAAGGATCACATGGTGGTAGCACTGAAAAAAGGAGGGGTGAAACTAGGAGAGGGACCCTCCTAACAATGCGTTTGTGGAAAGAGCTGGGAAGACCTACTGCTGAATCGTCCCTCAACAAGTTATCTCTGACCTAGTTGCCCATCCATGTGTGAAGACCTCCCTTTATTTTCTCTTTTCCCTGGCTCACAACACTTAATCTCTGTTGCTTTTCCCCCGCTAGTGTGCTGTTGTTCATGGTGGAACACAAAGACCGGCTTGTCCTATAGGTCTCTATATTCTCACCTCCATTCAAGGACAGTGCTGCTGGCAGAGCTGCTGCCAGAGCCACTCCGGGAGATCGGTATTAATTCTCGGACTGCAGGGCGCCTGGCGCTGTACTTGAGGACAGTAAAGATAGGGCTCTTTGCTTCTCTTGTATCATTTACTTATATAGTTTGGGGGGTAGCTTGTAAACCTTTCGGAATGACCTGTTTTTCTGCATTTTCCAAATGCATTATTTAGGAAGTGTATTAATTAGCAGACTGAAAGAAAGTATGTGAACCTCGAGGGTGCAAAACCCCCCAAAAAAAATTTATGCATTTTCCTCCCAATTTAGCACACTCAATTTAGTCTTCCGCTGCTGAGAGATACCAGATTGCATCCAAAGTGAGCACGTCGCTGTACACGCTGTACATGCCTCTTCCGACACGTGTACAGCCCTCCTCTTCTCGCATTCTGCACTAGAAATGTCTCTTCTGCCAATCAGGGTCCTTACACAACGTATGAAGACCCACCCATTCACACATAGTCCGGCCCCCACCCTGCAGATACGGCGTTCAATGAGTATCTGCTTCAGGCACTGCCAATTATGCCCGCCAGATGGCGCCCAGCTGACCGGTGACAACACCAAGTTTCTCACCGAGGAATTCAGAATCTCGGTGCTGGTGTGCTAGCGGAATATCCCGCTGCGCCACCTGAGCATCCCATGTGTTTATTTGAATAAGATAAGATTTGACATATAGGGCAAAGAGGTACTTGCCCTTTAAAAAGGCGAACCATGTCAAAACAAAAGGGCCATTTGCCTCAAGGTAACGTATTCTTATAAAAAACCTCAAACATTATAGTCATGTGATACCAAGAGTAACCAGTAAGGACTAGAAATGTTTAGTGAGGCTGAACATGAAAGTTTTTTTGGATAAATATATAGTCATCAGGGTTCTGTATTAGCCTGCCACTCTCAAACATCAGATCAATATGTGGAGGCAAGGTGTGCTCAGCAAGTTTAATGGTATAAAATGTTTTTCCACAAGTTATTTGCAGACTCACATTTTTTCCCAGAGAGTTCTCCAAATACCTAAACCCAAAAAAGTTACAGTCTGCAGCCTTAACTTTGCACCAAGTCACCTAGATGTTCCACAAAAGCATGTTCTGTGTTAGACTAGACAAAGTCTGGGCAGCAATGTGCAGTAATCCGCACTGGGCACAAACACCAACATGAATCATAGTAAACAGAACATCATGGTTTAGCTCTGCTAAGGTTGGATAGCTTGAATTATTGAGAAACACTGCAATCAGCCAACATTTTACAATAAACTGTCTTGGCATCAGAATATCACCTAAAGCTTAAAGTAGGTTGAATAAAACCACATGACAAAGGTCGCTCAGGTGGTGCAGCGGTAAAACACGCTAGCACACCAGAGCTGGGATTTCGAATACATAGAATATATCGAATCTCAGCTCTGGCATCCGGCTGGGCTGGGCGGCCACATGAACAGCGATTGGCTGTTGTTCACAGGGTGGGTAAGCTGGACCAGGGTTCCTCATAACTGGTGCAATTACGACCTCTGCTTACTGATTGATGGTGCCTGCGCAGAGTTGGGGAATAATGCATTGATCAGGGTGTGGCTCTCTGTGCACAAGGCTGATCCGCATATGAACTCGCCTCGTGCAGGTGAAAAGAGGCAGTCGGTACTGAGCACGTGTCGGAGGGGGCGTGTGTCAGTTACGAAGCTCCTCAGTCAGCAGTGGAGGGTTGTATTTGTAGAGGTGAAGCGTAACACAATCAGGGTAATTGGATACGACTAGATTAGGGGAGAAAATTGGGGGGAAAATTTGGAGAAAAAGAGAGAAAACAAAACACAAGACAATGACCATGAATGTGCACATCGATGAACAATAGAATTGTTTACAAAGAAGAATTTCTGAGCATTGGAATTGACCAGTCAGGTCCAGAACTTGACCCAGTTGCGATGCTGTGGCAGGATCTCAATATCAAAATGATCTAAAATTACTACTTAGTGTTCAATCACCTATATACAGTGTATCACAAAAGTGAGTACACCCCTCACATTTCTGCAGATATTTAAGTATATTTTTTCATGAGACAACACTGACAAAATGACACTTTGACACAATGAAAAGTAGTCTGTGTGCAGCTTATATAACAGTGTAAATTTATTCTTCCCTCAAAATAACTCAATATACAGCCATTAATGTCTAAACCACCAGCAACAAAAGTGAGTACACCCCTAAGTGAAAGTTCCTGAAGTGTCAATATTTTGTGTGGCCACCATTATTTCCCAGAACTGCCTTAACTCTCCTGGGCATGGAGTTTACCAGAGCTTCACAGGTTGCCACTGGAATGCTTTTCCACTCCTCCATGACGACATCACGGAGCTGGCGGATATTCGAGACTTTGCGCTCCTCCACCTTCCGCTTGAGGATGCCCCAAAGATGTTCTATTGGGTTTAGGTCTGGAGACATGCTTGGCCAGTCCATCACCTTTACCCTCAGCCTCTTCAATAAAGCAGTGGTCGTCTTAGAGGTGTGTTTGGGGTCATTATCATGCTGGAACACTGCCCTGCGACCCAGTTTCCGGAGGGAGGGGATCATGCTCTGCTTAGTATTTCACAGTACATATTGGAGTTCATGTGTCCCTCAATGAAATGTAACTCCCCAACACCTGCCGCACTCATGCAGCCCCAGACCATGGCATTCCCACCACCATGCTTGACTGTAGGCATGACACACTTATCTTTGTACTCCTCACCTGATTGCCGTCACACATGCTTGAGACCATCTGAACCAAACAAATTAATCTTGGTCTCATCAGACCATAGGACATGGTTCCAGTAATCCATGTCCTTTGTTGACATGTCTTCAGCAAACTGTTTGCGGGCTTTCTTGTGTAGAGACTTCAGAAGAGGCTTCCTTCTGGGGTGACAGCCATGCAGACCAATTTGATGTAGTGTGCAGCGTATGGTCTGAGCACTGACAGGCTGACCCCCCACCTTTTCAATCTCTGCAGCAATGCTGACAGCACTCCTGCGCCTATCTTTCAAAGACAGCAGTTGGATGTGACGCTGAGCACGTGCACTCAGCTTCTTTGGACGACCAACGCGAGGTCTGTTCTGAGTGGACCCTGCTCTTTTAAAACGCTGGATGATCTTGGCCACTGTGCTGCAGCTCAGTTTCAGGGTGTTGGCAATCTTCTTGTAGCCTTGGCCATCTTCATGTAGCGCAACAATTCGTCTTTTAAGATCCTCAGAGAGTTCTTTGCCATGAGGTGCCATGTTGGAACTTTCAGTGACCAGTATGAGAGAATGTGAGAGCTGTACTACTAAATTGAACACACCTGCTCCCTATGCACACCTGAGACCTAGTAACACTAACAAATCACATGACATTTTGGAGGGAAAATGACAAGCAGTGCTCAATTTGGACATTTAGGGGTGTAGTCTCTTAGGGGTGTACTCACTTTTGTTGCCGGTGGTTTAGACATTAATGGCTGTATATTGAGTTATTTTGAGGGAAGAATAAATTTACACTGTTATATAAGCTGCACACAGACTACTTTTCATTGTGTCAAAGTGTCATTTTGTCAGTGTTGTCCCATGAAAAGATATACTTAAATATCTGCAGAAATGTGAGGGGTGTACTCACTTTTGTGATACACTGTACATATGTTTAATAAATACAGTGGTACCTTGTAACTCAACCCCACCTTAACTCAAAAACTTTGAAACTCATTGCCCTTCGTCGAGAAATTTGTACCCTTAAACTTGTTAGACGTGTTCAGTTTGTTTTTTAAAAACGTATTTATTTAATTTTAAATTACCAATGAACAGTCGCTTTGTTCAGCACTCGACTTAAGCGGTGCAGTAATATGTCATCAAAGTATGCATATGAGACGAATCTGAATTTGTGTGGAATAACCGTCAGATTCACTTTGAAAGCTCCACATGTATCTGTTTATCTGGATTTTCTTCACTGTTTCACTTTTAAACTTGTGTTACAGCTCGGGGTTCTGAGAAACTGTGAGAATCAGCTTTTTATTTCAGTGTTATTTTTAGTGTATAAGTGTCAAAAACAACCCAATTACTTTACATTAGCCTAAAATATATGCAAGTCCACAGGACCATGATATGCATTAACAGGTTTCCCATACGTCCTTATGGGAAAAAATACCTTGATACTCAATGTCTTTTAAACTCAACACCAGTCCCAGAACCAATTGATGTTGAGTTTCAAGGTACCACTGTACATGAAAAGAACAGTTGTCTAGGGGTATTTTGGGGCAAAAAGTGTTTGTCTATTATTACAACTAATTAACTTAATAATCGATTAATTTTCTAAAAGTTTACTTTGCTATCGTGGATGTTAGAGAATCTTTAACCTACTGACTTTGATTTAAATTCTTCATCATTCGTTATAGACTTACGTTTTTAAAGTAATTAACATTTGATATTTAAAAGGTCTCCAGTGATTAATAAGTAACTACAGAAAAAGGTGGGAAGAATGGGTTTTAACATGGCTTCATTATCAGCAAGCTCTTTCACTTGTTCTGTGGTTAGGAGCCAAAGCAGCTTTGAAGTGGGCATGATGGAAAAGGTGTTATGACTTCTAATGAACTCAATCTGCCAATCAACCTGGCTGGTGTAATATTTTATTCTCTGTACATCTGTTATGAAATTGTCCCTGTACATGAATTAATAAGGTTTACTTTCTAGACTTTGATTGATTCGCATGAGGATTAAAACTGACACACCAACCTTAGTACAATTTACTGATTTAAAATGAATTTATTTAAAAAAAAACCCAAACACATTCATCAATTATTGATTGTTATTTAGTTCGAGTTACTCCAGAATTGTGTTGTTATTATTGACATCTGGTTCAGATTGAGTTTTCTGGCAAAGTGGTTTAATATGCTGAACTCGACCTGGTGCACACACTAGCCATTATAAGATCACTGTATCCAGATGTTGTGTGGTCATTACCTCATCAGGGAACAACACTTAATGCTTGGCGTTCTTTTTCAGTTTTGGTGAGAGGATGTAAAAAAGCTAATTTATTACATCAGAGGAAACTCGTGAAAATTCTACAACTTCCTGGTGACCTCTGTTGGTCTGAAGTTTGTATGGTTTGTATGTATGTCATGGATGGAAGTCTGACTGATGCAAATTTTACTTCTTAACCTGCTGTAGTTTTAGTTGTCACTTGTTTTCTGTATTCAGAAACTTTAATTGGAAGCAAAATAACTTAAGAAATAAACCTTCATGATTTGGGATTCCTTGGTCGAGTACCTACACTTTGTCTTAAGATCATCATGTGCTGACCAAGGAGTCGTAAAGCACTCTTCTCAGATTTAAGCACATTCTTGAATCTGGTTAAGTACGTAGAGAGATAATAGCAATAAAAGCAATAATAACATAGGGCTGGGTATCATCCTTGTTTCTACACTCACTGTCCATTTTATCAGCTCCGCTTCTACAATTACTGACTGTAGTCCATCTGTTTCTCTACATACTTTTTTAGCCTGCTTTCACCCTGTTCTTCAATGGTCAGGACCACCACAGAGCAGGTATTATTTGGGTGGTGGATCATGCTCATCACTGCAGTGACACTGACATGGTGGTGTGTGTTAGTGTGTGTTGTGCTGGTATGAGTGGATCAGACACAGCAGCGCTGCTGGAGTTTTTAAACACCTCACTGTCACTGCTGGACTGAATAGTTCACCAATCAAAAATATCCAGCCAACAGTGCCCTGTGGGCAGCGTCCTGTGACCACTGATGAAGATCTAGAAGATGACTAACTCAAACAGCAGCAATAGATGAGCGATCATCTCTGACTTTACATCAACAGGGTGGACCAACTAGGTAGGAGTGGACAGTGAGTGGACATAGTATCTAAAAACTCCAGCAGCGCTGCTGTGTCTGATCCACTCATACCAGCACAACACACACTAACACACCACCACCATGTCAGTGTCACTGCAGTGCTGAGAATGATCCACCACCTAAATAATACCTGCTTTTTGGTAGTCCTGTTAAAAGCAGGCTAAAATAGTATATAGAGAAACAGATGGACTACAGTCAGTAATAATATAGCTAAGATTAATCAGAGCCAACTTCTGACCAACATTAGTTAGTGCCCTATCTCAGTGATGTTTTTTTTTTTCAGTACATAATGAAATGAAATCTGTAAAATTACTTTTGACTATAAAGTATAGCAGTGTTGGAGGACAAGAGGCTTGTACTCTTATGGATTTGCTACCGGGTTGTATAGCTTTCCTGGCGGGACCTGCTCAGAAGCCCACGAGAGCTGTAAACCTAATGAGGGCCTCCCCCACAATCCTTATTTTATGTAGAAGTCAAGTGGGATGTCGGCTATTTCACAGGAACTGCAATGGCCTGACAAAAGAATTCCATTGAATATCTGACCACACTCACATCACATGACTGTTGATTTCATTTGTTGTTGGATTTTTCATGAGGCTGTACGTATTCATGGTTTATTCATTGTCTCGGTGAACTGCCTACCAAAGAGAATTTATGTAAAGTGGTATCAAAGCATGTGGCATGAAAGGCAGTGCATCCATCGCTCTTTTAGTCATTAAATTCAATGGCGTAATGAGTCTTAATCAGAGACGAGGCTGTTAGTGGTGTTCTGTTACAGGTTGGCTTGTGTACCCAGAGGTTTGATTGTGCCTAGAAACGACCCTAATTGAGCTTAAGAGAGGCCCTGATTAGAGCTAAAGGAAGCATTGAGCGACATGTCACCATGTTTTGAAACTGTTTAATCTTAGACTAAGGACAATAATGTCTTTCTGTCTGCACACACACACACACACATACACACACACATACTCAAATCTGGCAGCTGCTTTTGCTCAGCCACAGACTTCTGTCTCCCATCAGGATTGGTAGCTTAAACCACCGTTTCTTTGATATGCCCTCAATACGCCAACTAAAATTGCACGGCTTTAGCTAGAAAAGGTTTGGCTTCCTCTACCCCATGGATTCAATTAATTCCCTTTCCTTGATTTGGTGAAGTTAAGTATGGTCTTCTCATATGTTCAGCTTCTGTGTGGTTGGTTCTTCTAAATATGCAGAAAACTTTACAGTAAATGACTGTACGACTGCGGCTATAGGGTGGCCCTAATCGCGTCAAGATAAGTAAAGAACAGATGCTTGGATTTGCAGTGCTGCTAAAGTGTGTGTGTGTATGGGGGGTCTGTTCTCAGCAGATAGAGCTGTCTATGAAGTCCCAAAATGCAAAAGCTGCCCTAATTCCCAGTGAGTCACTCCAGTGGGGATTTACCTGAAGTAATGCATACTGTCGCTTACACATTTGAAGACTGGAGGCAAATATAAACATTTCTTTTGATCATGGGCATGGAAACATTTTCTTTTAAAGGGATGTTAGAAATAGAACGGAATGAATATGTTCACTTGCAGAAAATAAACAAACAAACAACACAAAAGGGAATCGTTAATCACACATTAAATCGTATCTGTATTAAAAACTAAGTACAACATCAGGAATTCAGATATCACAGTGGTATCAAAAGTTAGCCTATCAACGATTAAATCTTGAGCTCTCGAATTTGAATCTCAGCTGTGCTCCCGAACGGCCGTGCACCCACAAATATACAACTTGCTGTGTCTGAGGGGTGGGTGGTCAAATTGGTTCCTCATTGCTGCTTTAATTTAAGCCTTTGTTGGCTGGTCGAGACGTACAAATGAGACCCTGTAGTAGTAGTGGTGGGTGACTTCCCATACATGATACTGCTCTCTGTGAGTCCTCATGCCTGGCAGGAGTTTCACCAATGTTGGAGGGGACACATTATAGTCTGCAGAGCTCCTTGGTCAGGGTGGGGGTCTGCAGCAACAGAGGAAGTTACACTTGGGGAATTAAATACAACTAGATTGGGAGGAAAAAATAGAACAAAACAGACCTATGAAAATGCAGTAAACTACATTGTGTGTAAGCGGGAAGTTCTGTTTAAACACACACACACACATGCATGGTATACACTTCTCTTACCTGTGTATTTTATTAAATATGTGTACTTTACATGTTTAATATAAAATTCTAAATTCCTGGCTTACTGGTATAAGAAACAATGCACTGAATGGGTTTCTTGCCTAATAGTAGTCCGTGATAGTTCTGTAAATTCTCTAAATTTTGTAGAGATCATCATATATTTATTTATTAATTATATTAATTATATATTAATATATTAATTATATTTATTTATCATATTCCGAAATACAGTGGGATCAGTGATCTCTAATATAGAGTACATTACATTTCTAACATGCTTTGCCTCGTGTAATGTATGTTAATAAAATAATTTTGTAAGAGAGCCTTCATGTACAGTATATAATATTATTAGATGTATATTACAGTAGGGCGACGCAGTGGGTAGCCCCGTTGCCTGGGTTTGATTCCCTGGCTGGGCAGCCAGGCTCCAGCCAGGAGTTTGCATGTCCGCTCTGTGTGTCTTTGTGGATTTCCTCCAGGTGCACTAGCTTCCTTGCATTTTGCCCAATGAATCGAATCCACTGGGACCCTAACCAGGATAAAACAGTGAATTAATGAATATTACAGCAGATGTTGATGGTATGCTGTTATATACTCTTTTAAAGATTTATTATACTTGTATTGTAGCTAGGAAAATATGTTGGTGGATAATTTGGGACATACACCGATCAGCCATAACATTAAAACCACCTCATTTCTACACTCACTGTCCATTTTATCAGCTTCACTTACCATACTTACCATATAGAAGCACTTTGTAGTTCTACAATTACTGACTGTAGTCCATCTGTTTCTCTGTATACTTTGTTAGACCCCTTTCACCCTGCTCTTCAATGGTCAGGACTCTTTCAGGACCACTACAGAGCAGGTATTATTTGGGTGGTGGATCATTCTCAGCACTGCAGTGACACTGACATGGTGGTGGTGGTGTGTTAGTGTGTGGAGTTTTTAAACACCTCACTGTCACTGCTGGACTGAGAATAGTCCACCAACCAAAAATATATCCAGCCAACAGCACTCCGTGGTTAGCGTCCTGTGATCACTGATGAAGGTCTAAAAGATGACCAACTCAAACAGCAGCAATAGATGAGCGATCGTCTCTGACTTTACATCTACAAGGTGGACCAACTAGGTAGGAGTGTCTAATAGAGTGGACAATGAGTGGACACGGTATTTAAAAACTCCAGCAGCGCTGCTGTGTCTGATCCACTCTTACCAGCACAACACACACTAACACACCACCACCATGTCAGTGTCACTGCAGTGCTGAGAATGATCCACCACCTAAATAATACCTGCTCTGTAGTGGTCCTGTTGAGGTCCTGACCATTGAAGAACAGGGTGAAAGCAAGTAAAAAAGGTATGTAGAGAAACATGGACTACAGTCAGTAATTGTAGAACTACTAAGTGCTTCTATATGGTAAGTGGAGCTGATAAAATGGACAGTGAGTGTAGAAACAATGAGGTGCATTTAATGTTATGGCTTATCAGTGTATGTTGGGACAGAGAAAACTGACTTCTGATTCAAAATCGGCTTTCGGGCCAACATGTTAACAATTTAAACATTAATATCTGGACTGTAATTTACTAGGGTTTGCTGAAGCACTGTCAGCACCACCCCGCCCCCTCTATTTTGATTCTCTTTGATTTACTGTCTGCTGAAGCTCTGTTCGGATATCTAGCATTCCAACCATGTTTCTGATCATGCTTTAGAATAAGGACATGCTCTGCTAAAGCATGCACACTCTTATTTTAGTTCTTCATCCATCTGCTTTGCAGTACCAGCTAATGAAAACATACTGCTCGTTTCATTAAATGTTTCAGACAGATATTTAAAGTGGCCTTCAGAGTCACTCTGGACATTACAGGTTGGGTACTCAGAGGGCAATATGCATTTAATATGGCTGGCAGGTGGCCATGCTTGCAAGCACTTAGTAAAAGGCATTGCTCTTTTAAAAACCTTGTGAATCATTGATGACCGTAGTTATGCGAGACATTTGCTCTAGACCTCTGTTTTATAGTCCCGGTAAATTCAAGCATCCTAGTAATTCTTAAAGCATCCTTGTACTTGTATTATAAATGAAATCTTTGAGAGCCATAACATTAAAACCACCTCCTTGTTTCTACACTCACTGTCCATTTTATGAGCTCCACTTACCATATAGGAGCACTTTGTACTTCTACAGTTACTGACTAGTCCTGCAAATCTGTTTCTTTGCATGCTTTGTTAGCCCCCTTTCATGCTGTTCTTTAGTGGTCAGGACCTCCACAGGACCACCACAGAGCAGGTATTATTTGGGTGGTGGATCATTCTCAGCACTGCAGTGACACTGACATCGTGGTGGTATGTTAGTGTGTGTTGTGCTGGTATGAGTGGATAAGACACAGGAGCTCTGATGGAGTTTTTAAACACCTCACTGTCACTGCTGGACTGAGAATAGTCCACCAACCAAAAAAATATCCAGCCAAGAGCGCTCTGTGGGCAGCGTCATGTGACCACTGATGAATTTCTAGAAGATGATGATTCATATGATGATTCATTTAAAAACAGTGTCAGTGTCACTGCAGTGCTGAGAATGATCCACCACCTAAATAATACCTGCTCTGTGGTGGTTCTGTGGGGGTCATGACTATTGAAGAACAGGGTGAAAGTGGGCTAA
Source organism: Trichomycterus rosablanca (assembly GCF_030014385.1). Classification (NCBI taxonomy): domain Eukaryota; kingdom Metazoa; phylum Chordata; class Actinopteri; order Siluriformes; family Trichomycteridae; genus Trichomycterus; species Trichomycterus rosablanca. Next base: position 6,597,796 of record NC_085994.1, read on the forward strand.
AACAGCATGCAGAGAAATAGATGGACTACAGTTAGTAATTGTTGAACTTTAAAGTGCTTCTTTATGGTAAGTGGAGCTGATAAAATGGACAGTGAGTGTAGAAACAATTAGGTGGTTTTAATGGTATGGCTGATCAGTGTATATTAAAAAAAATATTTCTAGAGGCTTCATGTTCTTAAGATTTAACATTGGCAATTTGAACAGGTTAATGTGGTGATTTTTTATTATGGGATATATAGATTTTATCATTAAGGCTTGACATAACAGTCGTATGAATCATCTGTTAGGGGTTTTATGCTCATTTTTCTTTGAAAGGCATTTATAATTCCCCAAGATCACATGTGTGTCCTGCGTGACTTATAACTTCATACATTTGCAAAAGGAGTCAGGACAGGAGGCTGGTCTGGCCATGAATGCAAATCATTCTTGAATGATTTTGTTTGCTTGGTGTTGTATTATTTAATAGAAATTTCCACATTTCCTCCTCCTAATTCTGGTTATTAGAAACTCCTACACCTTGTATGTTTTCTCACTGTGGATGGTGTTTTCGGGATCATGCTAACCTGGGTTATTGCTTTTTAATGTTTTAGGTTTTAAGCTTAAGTTTTACATTTGCAGTTGTAGTTTTTTGTTTAGGGTGGCTCGTTGGGTAGCACTGTCGCCTCACAGCAAGAAGGTCATGGTTTCGATCCGCAGGTCGGGGCGGTCCGTGTCCTTTCTGTGCAGAGTTTGCATGTTCTCCCGGTGTCTGCGTAGGTTTCCTCCGGGAGCTCCGGTTTCCTCCCACAGTCCTAAAACATGCATTCAGGTAAATTGGAGACACTGAATTGCTCTATAGGAGAATGGGTGTGTGTATGAGTGTGTGTATGTGTGTCTGCCCTGCTATGGACTGTCGCCCCGTCCAGGGTGTTACTGTGTGCCTTGTGCCCATTGAAAAGCTGGGATAGGCTCCAGCACCTCCCCGTGAGCCTAATTGGATAAGCAGTTAAGACAGTGTGTGAGTGAGTTTTTTGTTTACTGTCCTGTTGTTTCTGATTCTTTTTTTGTATTTTGTTTTATGCATTTTCTCCCCTTTTCTCCCGACTTTGTAGCGCGTCCATTTGCCCGATTGCATCATGCTTCCTCTCCACTAATGCCGATCCCTGCTCTGATTGAGGAGAGCGAGACCAGCAGCCGTATGCATTTTTTCACCTGCACTAGGCGAGTGCTAATGTGGATCAGCCCTGTGTACGGAGAGACGCACCCTGATCAACGCACTCCTTCCCTGCCCCTGTGCAGGCGCCATCAATCTGCCAGCAGAGGTTGTAGTTGCATTAGTTACGAGGAGACCCTATCTGGCTTACTACTACCCCACCCCTATATGAACAACACGCCAATCATTGTTGCAGAGCTGAGATTTGATACAATGTATTTGAGATCCCAGCTCCGGTGTGCTAGCGTGTGTTTTACTGCTGCACCACCTGAGCGGACGTTTCTGCTTCTTTTACATCCTTCTGCAATCCCTTTGTAGTAAAGTCAGTGCTGGCTTCTCTTTTCATTATCAGTCTGAGAGTACGGTGTATGGAATCTTGTGTGGTACACCTGTCAGACAGTGATTATTTGTGCCCTTGTGAGCTCTGGCAGATTATCAAACCAGTTGTACTGACAGGGATGTTTAAGGTGTTTTCTGTGGCTGAGAACCCTTCATTAATATCTAAAATAAAAGTTCATTTATTTTAATGTTGACACTGAATTTGAAGTGGATACGTGCACCACAACACAAAGTTCAACATGATTAAATTCAACATAAAATAATGTAGATGACCAGCATAGGTTCGAACCTCACCTTTGATCAGTCTGTGAGAAGTTTAGGATGTTCATGATGTTTTATACCTTTTGGTTACATTCATGACAGGAACGGTAGTTGTTCATTACACAAGATTCATCAGGTCACAAGGTCATATCAAACACAGTCGTGGATAATTTAGTATCTCCAATTCACCTCACCGTACGTCTTTGGACTGGGACCCAGATGACACGGGGAGAACATGCAAACTCCACACAGAAGGACCCGGACCGCCCCACCTGGGGATCGAACCCAGGACCTTCTTGCTGTGAGGCGACAGTGCTACCCACTTACCCACCGTGCCGCCCAGTTTAGGATGTACTTTGGTACTCGTCCACCTTCCAAAAATGGTTTAGGTGGATTGGTTACTCTACATTATATTTACACATTTTGCGAAATGGTGGCACCCAATGAGTGGCACCCAACATAAATCTGATCAGGATGTAGTATTTATAGGAAATGAATGAATTAGCAAAGGCTTTTGTAAGAACTTTTTGAATAATTACATTCAGAATTTGGGTTGTTTTGCGTATTTTGGACATATAAAAGTTAATTAAAACAGACTCAACAAGACTGATTGTCATTTTTTGCAGACTAGTTGTGTAAGAACCTTTGTGGCAATGATAGTTCTGTAGGTTTTATGGAAAAACTCAGATAAGAAATAAGAAGAAAGGGACAAACAGGAGAGAGTTTGACTTGCAATCCAGCCTACCAGCACAGAACAGCTGATGCTCTGAGGCTGGACTCATTAGTTGAGTGGATATTTGAAACTAAGCACTATCTAACAGACAATAGCTCTTCAATTCCATTAAGGCTTTGTACATTATTCACCTGAACCATTAATTAAATTCCCTTCTTGATACCCTAAACAAACAGCAGATGAGCTGTAAATAGCTAGATTGATCAGCAGCTTTTAAGGCAGTGACAGAAGGCATCACAGTTCGTTGCAGCTGAGCTCATCGTTGTGGGTATCGTGTCTGCTCGAGAGGACTCGATGATGCTCGCTTAGCTGAACGATGAGATAGAAAATGCAATGTTCAGTCACTGATGATAAATAGCACTGACAGAAAGAAAAGACGTGAAACATGTTAGATGAAACCACTTTATGGCTCATTTGGGCCCTACCATGGTAAGATCACTGGAGGTGGAGGGGGGGGGGGGTTTAGTTTAGTTTAACAAACTGCTTCAGTGGGATTTAGGGCAAATGTTGTGTACTACAGATTTTTTAACTTTAGGGATGTGTTCTGTGGTGGCATCCTTAAAATTACCGTGAACTGTTTGTACCCATTGAATTGCTGATTGATTGCATAAATATAAAATTTGATTCTAATCAATTTTCACTATTGAGTAACTTACTGTGTACTTCTGAAAAAAAAACAAAAAACAATCTAAACCTGGAGATATAACCACAGTGGTAGGTCAAGAGTTTGTGGTCAGCGATAGCTAAACAGTTATGGTAAAGGGCTAGTACATTGAAAGGTTGCAGGTTTAAAACCAACATCTCCTAGGCTGACACTGTTGAGCCCTTAAGCAAGGCCCTTAACCCTCATTTGTTTGCATTGTATATGGTCACAATTGTAAGTCGCTTTGGATAAAAGCGTCTGCTGAATGCCAAAAATGTAAATGTATAAAGAGTTTGGTAATCAAAAGGTTGCTGGTTTTAGTCCCACCACTGCCTGGTTGCAGTTTTCTGAATCTTTAAATCATCATTAGAAGGTGACAAAGTCTTTGAAAGCCCTGATCCCTTTATACGTGCAACTAAAGCAATCTAGGCGTTCTAGCTGGCAAGGTAGCTTTGTACTTTTGCACCATAAATAAAAGCATGAATCTTATAAACTGTTTTAACATGATTAGCTTGTTTTAATAAAATGACAGCAAATATTAACATGTGACTAATAGGAGCCAGGCTAATTAGTCACTAGCTGCAGACCTATTTAAATGTTTAGCTAATATGAAATTAATATTCAAACAGTGACGCGAGCTAATGATACATACATAATTGTGCTTGTTAGCCAGTCTAAAAATCAAAATGCTGTGCTCTAAACTGAATACTGTGTACAATGTGTAATATACTGGGCTTTAATACTGTACACTGATCAGCCATAACATTAAAACCACCTCCTTGTTTCTACACTCACTGTCCATGTTATCAGCTCCACTTACCATATAGAAGCACTTTGAATTTCTACAATTACTGACTGCTTTCACCCTGTTTTTCAATGGTCAGGACCCCCACAGGACCACCACAGAGCAGGTATTATTTAGGTGGTGGATGATTCTCAGCCCTGCTGTGTCTTATCCACTCATACCAGCACAACACACACTAACACACCACCACCATATCAGTGTCACTGCAGTGCTGAGAATGACCCACCACCCAAATAATACCTACTGTGTAGTGGTCCTGGGAGAGTCCTGACCATTGAAGAACAACATGAAAGGGGGCTAACAAAGCATGCAGAGAAACAGATGGACTACAGTCGTTAATTGTAGAACTACAAAGTGCTTCCAAATGGTAAGCGGAGCTGATAAAATGGACAGTGAGTGTAGAAACAAGGAGGTGGTTTTAATGTTATGGCTGATTGGTGTATAATAGAATGTGTACAAAGATAAAACATTAATTTGACATTGTGACATTTGAGATGTATCCAAAATTGTGAATGTTGTGGGTAATTAACAGCACTTTAAACATTGATAAAATAAAATAAAATGAATAAATAAAGTTCTAAAACCCAGACACATTTATTGCAATACCAGAGTAACTATAAGTAACTAATACAAGGTAATACATGCTTGCTGTAATAGGATGGCAGAAGAACGTTGTACACTTACATTCACGTTTATGGTATTTATTTCTCTACAGCGAGACTTATTTCCAAATAAAACACTTAACTTGGAAGCACGTAATTAAAGTTGGAACTTGTGAAAATGAGCCTCTTTAGCTGGCAGGCTAACATTAGCCATGTAGCTTGCCTTCAATGACCACACATGAGACATTGTTTATGTTTTCTAACACAATGCACTATTATTAGCATCCTAGCAACAAGACATGTTATTGCTAAATGGGAGTTTGTTTTTGTTCTCTGTATTCAGTAACTATGATGTGTTGACATTACAGTACAGTAAAGATTTTCTTTTATAATCTTGGAGGCTAAAATATCCGGACTTTATTCCAAAATGTTACTGCCTCACTACTATCTTATGCCAGTTCATCATTGATATTTTTGCTGTTTAGTGATACTATTAAGTGTGTAGTGTGTGGTTTAGAATCCAGCCTTAGATTTTCCAGTACACAGTTTTTAATCCAGTCCTGACGGTCTTGGAGAAAAGTGCACAATTTAATAAATATGAAATGTGCATGATGTGTATAAAGATATGGTGTTTATACACCTATCAGCCTACACACATTGTCCATTTTATCAGCTCCAATTCTACAATTCTACAACCAGTTCTACAATTACTGGCTGTAGTCCATCTGTTTCTCTGCATGCATTGTTAGCCTTATTTCATGCTGTTCTTCAATGGTCAGAACCCCCACAGGACCACCACAGAGCAGGTATTATTTGGGTGGTGGATCATTCTCAGCACTGCAGTGACACTGACATGGTGGTGGTGTGTTAGTGTGTGTTGTGCTGGTATGAGTGGATAAGACACAGCAGTGCTGCTGGAGTTTTAAACACCTCACTGTCACTGCTAGACTGAGAATAAACCACCAATAAAAACTATCTAACCAACAGCACCCTGTGGGCAGCGTCCTGTGACCACTGATGAAGGTCTAGAAAATTACCAACTCAAACAGCAACAATAGATGAGCGATCGTCTCTGACTTTACATCTACAAGGTGGACCAACTAGGTAGGAGTGTCTAATAGAGTGGACAGTGAGTGGACACAGTATTTAAAAACTCCAGTAGCGCTGCTGTGTCTGATCCACTCATACCAGCACAACACACACTAACACACCACCACCATGTCAGTGTCACTGCAGTGTTGAGAATGATCCACCACATAAATAATACCTGCTCTGTGGTGGTCCTGTGGAGGTCCTGACCATTGAAGAACAGAGTGAAAGCAGGTTAAAACAGTATGTAGAGAAACAGATGGACTACAGTCAGTAATTGTAGAACTACAAAGTGCTTCTATATGGTAAGTGGAGCTGATAACATGGACAATGAGTGTAGAAACAAGGAGGTGGTTTTAATGTTATGGCTGTATATATAAATTGCATACATTCTGACAAGATTGAGGGAGATAGCAGGCTTAATTTAACTGCATTGATATCAGCTGTGCTTTTTATGTTCTGTGCCACTATATCCCGTGATACATTTTAAATTACATTTGTAAAGCTTAATTTTTTTAACATGGAAACCCTTTTGTCAAATGTCATTTGGACCTTTTTTTAAAGAAGTTTGTGTTTCCATAATCCATAATCTTCACAGATTGCTCAAAAACTTCCACATTTCCAAATATCAGGATAGAGCTGGGGGAGTCTGTGCTATAAGCTTCTTTAGTTGTTCTGTTTATTTTGCTCTCCGTGAGAGTTTAACCGCATGGATCCCATAATCCTCATGCCAGGCAATCTACCCTGAGTTGTTGCTGACAGCTCTGCATTTCCTTTGTGCTTAAGGAGTCGTGCCTTGGAGAGATAGGTTCTCGACAGGCTACGGCTGTGTCCTTAAACCGGGCTCTATTTCTCCCAAACGGCCCTGGTCGGCTTTTTTTTTTCATTCCTATGGGTATTTTGAACTTGTGAGCCCGGCAGAAATGACTGCCATTAGCACCTTGAACATGTTTGGTTATGCAAAAACTCAACATAACCAAATAATTTGCATATTTTAAATATCCACTGTGGCGTCTTGCTGTGTGACTGATCGGCATGAGAACTTGACACAACACGCTGCTTAATGCCAGACTTAAATTTGTAAAGAACAGTCATTGACACACACTTTTTATGTGTTGGTCTTGCAGAGTAGAATATAAATGAACCACCATGTATCGTTTATTTGCTGTTCTTTTCAGGGAACCCAAGAGGTTCAAATTAGGGCCAATTATTCAAAGCCTAAAATTGAATTACAGGGTTTTATAAATGAGCTGCGGTGTCTTCTTTTAACTTCAGCTTTCTGCTCACGTATCGTCTCCTTGATTCAATTTATGCGCTTGTTTCTGCTTTGTGTTTTACCTAGCAGCTACACAACAATTTTGCTCTTAACCTTTGAAAAAAAATAGATCTCAGTGATTTATTGCTTTGCTGACTAAATTAATGAGGAATTTCCATTAGAAGAATTGCACGACACAAGCAATAGAAGGACTGAGCAATCAAAACTGTCGAGTGAAGCAGCAACAAAAATTAGATATTGAACAACCGTCATGTGTCTTTAGGTGGAGCTTCTCTAGGGAGAAAGAGATATATTCGAACTCCCACCAGGGAAAGATGGAGAATCGAATGAAAGCGAGTTTTAAGTGGACTTGTTTTTTTTTAGTAAGATTAGGATTTGCTCTGGTGTTCCTCAAATTGACATTTTATACTTTGCATGTAGTATGTAATTAGTTCTGTGGGTTATAATTATCACGTGTTATTTTATTATGTGTGCTATGCAGCATCAGGATCTATGAAACTATAGGGTACATGGGCTTAGATCTCAAGTTTAATGTTCGCTATTTAGAGTACTTAAGAGCTATATGTATAATTAATTATTCATGACATGCTGATTTAGTAGTAGTGAAGATATCAGCCATCCAAGCGGCCATATCGATTAAGATTGTGTAGACATAAACATTAAGCTAAGCTATTGATGAAAACACTAATATTTTCAAAGCGACTTACACAATCTGAGCAACTGAGGGTTAAGGGCCTTGCTCAAGAGCCCAACAGCAGCCACTAGCCTATGACTTGCCCTAGCGACTTATACTTTGCATGTAGTATGTAATTAGTTCTGTGGGTTATAATTATCACGTGTTATTTTATTATGTGTGCTATGCAGCATCAGGATCTATGAAACTATAGGATACACTGGCTTAGATTTCAAGTTTAATGTTTGCTATTTTTAGTACTCAAGAGCTATATGTACAGTGTATCACAAAAGTGAGTACACCCCTCACATTTCTGCAGATATTTAAGTATATCTTTTCATGGGACAACACTGACAAAATGACACTTTGACACAATGAAAAGTAGTCTGTGTGCAGCTTATATAACAGTGTAAATTTATTCTTCCCTCAAAATAACTCAATATACAGCCATTAATGTCTAAACCACCGGCAACAAAAGTGAGTACACCCCTAAGAGACTACACCCCTAAATGTCCAAATTGAGCACTGCTTGTCATTTTCCCTCCAAAATGTCATGTGATTTGTTAGTGTTACTAGGTCTCAGGTGTGCATATGGAGCAGGTGTGTTCAATTTTGTAGTACAGCTCTCACACTCTCTCATACTGGTCACTGAAAGTTCCAACATGGCACCTCATGGCAAAGAACTCTCTGAGGATCTTAAAAGACGAATTGTTGCGCTACATGAAGATTGCCAACACCCTGAAACTGAGCTGCAGCACAGTGGCCAAGATCATCCAGCATTTTAAAAGAGCAGGGTCCACTCAGAACAGACCTCGCGTTGGTCGTCCAAAGAAGCTGAATGCACGTGCTCAGCGTCACATCCAACTGCTGTCTTTGAAAGATAGGCGCAGGAGTGCTGTCAGCATTGCTGCAGAGATTGAAAAGGTGGGGGGTCAGCCTGTCAGTGCTCAGACCATACGCCGCACACTACATCAAATTGGTCTGCATGGCTGTCACCCCAGAAGGAAGCCTCTTCTGAAGTCTCTACACAAGAAAGCCCGCAAACAGTTTGCTGAAGACATGTCAACAAAGGACATGGATTACTGGAACCATGTCCTATGGTCTGATGAGACCAAGATTAATTTGTTTGGTTCAGATGGTCTCAAGCATGTGTGGCGGCAATCAGGTGAGGAGTACAAAGATAAGTGTGTCATGCCTACAGTCAAGCATGGTGGTGGGAATGCCATGGTCTGGGGCTGCATGAGTGCAGCAGGTGTTGGGGAGTTACATTTCATTGAGGGACACATGAACTCTAATATGTACTGTGAAATACTGAAGCAGAGCATGATCCCCTCCCTCCGGAAACTGGGTCGCAGGGCAGTGTTCCAGCATGATAATGACCCCAAACACACCTCTAAGACGACCACTGCTTTATTGAAGAGGCTGAGGGTAAAGGTGATGGACTGGCCAAGCATGTCTCCAGACCTAAACCCAATAGAACATCTTTGGGGCATCCTCAAGCGGAAGGTGGAGGAGCGCAAAGTCTCGAATATCTGCCAGCTCCGTGATGTCGTCATGGAGGAGTGGAAAAGCATTCCAGTGGCAACCTGTGAAGCTCTGGTAAACTCCATGCCCAGGAGAGTTAAGGCAGTTCTGGGAAATAATGGTGGCCACACAAAATATTGACACTTCAGGAACTTTCACTAAGGGGTGTACTCACTTTTGTTGCCGGTGGTTTAGACATTAATGGCTGTATATTGAGTTATTTTGAGGGAAGAATAAATTTACACTGTTATATAAGCTGCACACAGACTACTTTTCATTGTGTCAAAGTGTCATTTTGTCAGTGTTGTCCCATGAAAAGATATACTTAAATATTTGCAGAAATGTGAGGGGTGTACTCACTTTTGTGATACACTGTATAATTAATTATTCACGACATGCCGATTCAATAGTAGTGAAGATATCAGCCAGCCAAGCGGCCATATCCATTAAGATTGTGTAAACATCTGCATCAGTGTATACTGCCTCAATCCTCACTGCTATTAAATCAATTTGATGTACATCTGATGTTGAATAAAACAATATCAAACACAATATCCTTCTTTACATTGAAATAATATCATAAAATCAAAACTGAGATAATATTATAAAATTAAAACTGAAATAATATTATAAAATCAAAACTGTTGAGTGAAGCATCAACAAAAATTAGATATTGAACAACCGTCATGTGTCTTTAGGTGGAGCTTCTCTAGGGAGAAGAGATATATTCGAATTCCCACCGGCGAAAGATGGAGAATTGAATGAAAGCAGGGTTTTACATGGACTCTTGTTTTTTGTTAGCAAGGTTAGGATTTGCCCCGGTGTTCTTCAAATGTGTTATGGATTTGATTTCAAATTTACATTAACATTTACATTTTCAGCATTTAGCAGACGCCTTTATCCAAAGCGACTTACAGTACTGTATACAATCTTAAGCAGTTGAGGGTTAAGGGCCTTGCTCAAGAGCCCAACAGCAGCAACCTGGCAGTGTAGTGGTCCTGGGAGAGTCCTGACCATTGAAGAACAGCATGAAAGGGGGCTAACAAAGCATGCAGAGAAACAGATGGACTACAGTCAGTAATTGTAGAACTACAAAGTGCTCCTATATGGTAAGTGGAGCTAATAAAATGGACAGTGTGTGTACAAACAAGTTAAGACCACGATCTGGCAAATACTGGGTTAATTTTGGGCATTTTAAATTATTTAATGGATAAATATGGTCCCTAAAATATTTGCATCCTTGATGGGAAACAAGTGTGTATGTTTTTTTTTTTTCATAAATCTTAAACTACTCATCTGGACCAAATAAAATCTATAGAAGATTTTATACAAACTGCCCTGATCTGTTTTAGTTTAGCCTAAAACTGACAAGCACTGCCAAAAAAGTGATGCACGGTTGGTATGTTTTGCTCTATTGATTGAGTAATTTGTGGGTATTTAACTACTGATTGATTCAGTTAAGCAGCTAAGGGTCAGTTATACAGTTCACAGAACACTTGATTCTATTGGAAGAATTTCCGCTAGGGCCTGACCGGTCTGTACTGATGGTTTCTGCATGCCAAATATCTGTGTTTTTTTATCAGGCTTTGCTTGTACAGATTTAATGTGGATACAATAACCCACACATAATGAGCATCTTTGAGCAGGATTCAGAAGTCTGACTTGAGGCTGGCCTGCCATCACTGCTGCACTGTTTGGATGTTTCCCACCTACACAAGCAGTGGATTGCCTGTAGATTGGAAGAGCAATATGTGCTCAGATTCCTGTTACCATCTAGTTGAGGGGACTGACACAAGATCCACCCTGTTCACTCTACAATCATCTGAGGATTAGAATTCTTCTTGGATTTGGTTAGCAGAGAAGTTAGCTATTGGCCAAGAAACAGCTAAAACCAAACCACAAGCATTTGAAATCCTAGAAGTCAAACAAGGATGGTGATTAAAAAGAAGAAGTTGAAGCTTATTGAAACATGATGTGCATGCATCCTGGATCCTAATCTAATTTATGGGTGGTTCTTTTTTCATTTTTTTAATGGACCAGCTTTTGTAAAAATGAATTCTTACTTTAGCACGGTTTAACCATTGTTTCCTAAAAGTGTCAGAAAAGCTGGAAGTGTTTTACTTTTAGATACACTGATCAGCCATAACCTTGTTTCTACACTCACTGTCCATTTTATCAGCTCCACTTACCATATAGAAGCACTTTGAAGGTGTACAATTACTGTCTGTAGTCCAAATGTTTCTCTGCATGCTTCGTTAGCCCCCTTTCACGCTGTTCTTTGATGGTCAGGACCACCACAGAGCAGGTATTATTTAGGTGGTTGATCATTCTCAACACTGCAGTGACACTGACATGGTGGTGGTGTGTTAGTGTGTGTTGTGCTGGTATGAGTGGATCAGACACAGCAGTGCTGCTGGAGTTTTTTAATACCATGCCCACTCACTGTCCACTCTATTAGACACTCCTACCTAGTTGGTTCACCTTGTAAATGTAAAGTCAGAGACGATCGCTCATCTATTGCTGCTGTTTGAGTGCCGACAGGGCGCTGTTGGCTGGATATATTTTTGGTTGGTGGACTATTCTCAGTCCATCAGTGACAGTGAGGTGTTTAAAAACTCCATCAGCTCTGCTGTGTCTTATCCACTCATACCAGCACAACACACACTAACACACCACCACCATGTCAGTGTCACTGCAGTGCTGAGAATGATCCACCACCCAAATAATACCTACTGTGTAGTGGTCCTGTGGGGGTCCTGACCATTGAAGAACAGGGTGAAAGCAGCTAAAAAAAAGTATGCAGAGAAACAGATGGACTGCATCAGTAAATGTAGAACTACAAAGTGTTTCTGCTTCTATATAATAAGTGGAGCTGATAAAATGGACAGTGAGTGTAGAAACAAGGAGGTGGTTTTAATGTTATGGCTGATACAAATTAAACTGTAAATTGAATTGCATATTACTCAGCTATCTAGTTTTTTATTAGTACTACAAAGTACTAACTATTTAATACAGTACTTTATGGTTGGGTCTGCTGTATCTGCTGACAATGCACTCATGCACATGTGCAGGTCTTATATCAAACTGTGTGGGCTCTGTTATTAGTGTTTCTTTCAGTGCTTTTCTTTCACCACATGACAGCACGCCAGTAAAGGCATTTTTCGTTCATTCAGTTTCTATAACCAGGGTACCAATAACAGGGCATGACCCCTTCAGGTTATTGTTATGTCTTTGGAAGGTGGGAAGAAACATATAGGCAGTGGTAGGTCAGCGGTTAATGTACTGGACTAGTAATCAGAATGTTGCCTGTTGCAAAAGTACTACCTATGGGCCATCATGTTGATCATGGCCATGTAGGTGAGTTAGTTAATTGAAGTTACTTTTGTTGTCTCTTACATGAATAGTGCATGAGAGAGTGAACGTGATGCCTTGTGATGGACTAAAAGTGTGACCCACATGTATTTCCACCTTGTGCTCTCTGTTGTCAGGATAGACGCCTGACCGGTTGATAAAACAACTACTTAAAATAAATGATCCATGATTAGATTATTTAAACATGTCACAAGGTTGAGCGGTCAAGTATGTTTAAGTCAAGTCAAATGTCATCCCATCTAGTAGGAGCAGCATTGTTGGCACAGCAGTCTCGACTTGCAGTCTTTAACCTCGAGAGGGTAAACAGGTTTCTGTCAGAACCACCTCGGGGTAAAACAACAGAAGATGAAGTTACAATGTGAAATCATTAAGAATAAAATGTCATGAGTACATGAGAAAAAATATTCGTAGCTTAAACTAATTTGTTTTGCCATTTTATATATTTATAAGGAACTTACAGTTTATATAAGAATACATAAAGATTATATTCTGGTCTCTACACCCCCTCACTTTACTGGAAATGTAATGGCTGGGTCGCTTAGCCGACCACATTTGCATGAAACTTATAATGTTTGATTTCGCCGTCCATTATTTTCCACGAAATATTGAAAGCAGATGAATAGCTCTGGCATGAATAGAGCTTATGATATGATAAACGGATCAAAGTGAGACAGGATATCATTGCCAGCTCTTATCTTTAATACATTTCTGCTCTGCCTGCTCTGGTCTGCTCTGGCCTGATTGAATTGGCTTGTCTCCGTTGGGCCCCGCTTGATTGATAGAAATAAAAAGCCTGGATTTTTAAGCGCATGGCTTTATTCTTTTCAAGCTGCTGTTGGAGAAGCAGTTGGGTGCCTTCACAAACACTTTAACACACAAAGAGCCAGAAACTTCCTGGTGTTTGGCATGCTCAGATCACATGGGCTGGTGCGACAGGTTGTTTTTTCCCTTGTTTTTAAGCCACTTCAGCTTAATTAAGTGCACAGTTAATGTGAGCTAAAAAATTTTTTACAATGTCTTAAAAATAATTGATTCCCATGTTTTTTTACATTAAAAGTTGGTGCGCCTACATTTGTAGTCATTTTATTTCATTTAAAGTCTTTTTTAAAACATAAATTAAGCATTCATTCCCTTTGTGTTGTTGAGCAGGTATTATTTAGGTGGTGGATCATTCTCAGCACTGCAGTGATACTGACATGGTGGTGGTGTGTTAGTGTGTGTTGTGCTGATATGAGTGGATCAGACACAGCAGCGCTGCTGGAGTTTTTAAACACCTCACTGTCACTGCTGGACTGAGAATAGTCCACCAACAAAAATATCCAGCCAACAGTGCCCTGTAGGCAGCGTCCTGTGACCACTGATGAAGGTCTAGAAGATGACCAACTCAAACAGCAGCAATAGATGAGCGATCGACTCTGACTTTACATCTACAAGGTGGACCAACTAGGTAGGAGTGTCTAATAGAGTGGACAGTGAGTGGACACTGCTGTGTCTGATCAACTCATACCATCACAACACACACTAACACACCACCACCTACTCTGTAGTGGTCCTGGGAGAGTCCTGACCATTAAAGAACAGGTTGAAAGGGGGCTAACAAAGCATGCAGAGAAAGAGATGGACTACGTGCTTCTATATGGTAAATGGAGCTGATAAAATGGACAGTGAGTGTAGAAACAATGAAGTGGTTTTAATGCTATGGCTGATCTGTGTATAAATAACTTATATTTGAAGTGTAAGTAAATGATGTTTTTGACCTTTTTGTTTAGATTTGATATCATACGCATTGTTTATGGATAAACTGGAATAAACCTGTTTAAATTTTGTATTTCGAGATTAATGAGGCCGAATATTTTAGTGCACCATTCATTTCATTTCCTCCACAAGCTCATGATCACTTTTACCAGCTTTTAGCCTTATTAACAGTTGACCTCTTTGGGAGAGGGCAAAAAAGGTAATTTATTCAGCAGTTCAATTACAGCTTATGCTGTCTAGAGCTGGTTTAATTAATTCCGGCCACTGTTGCTCGACGGGAGGTACGCCCACCAGTCGAAGGTTTTTGAAGCTCTGATTAACTGTAAATCAGATCATTAGGCTGGTCTGACATTTGTTTCATGGTATACGTAGCCTACTTGCTGACGTTTCGGGTTGAGCCCTGTGGCTTCTCTAAACAGTCGGTGTGTTTCCTGTGTCAGGCTGATGGAAAGCTTTTCCCAGCCCGGCGTGCTAAATGATTCCTCTGTCACTCAGCAGCAGGTTGTTTACCTGTTTTATTCCTCAACATACTGCGTTAAGAAGCCTGTGGCACCTGTGCTTATTCATATCAATCTTAGCCTTAGCGTAATTTCATGTTGGCTATCTTTAACGTTGTTGTCGATCGTTTGAGCGTCTGATTACGATCATTGTGCAGCTGAAGCGAGTAATCCAGCACCAGCGCACGCTTCCCTAAAGATGAACAGTCATTTAAAGGTGTGAAAGAAGTGTGTGCGTCTGTGTTGCAGACTCCATCTCATTTCCGCCAAGTTTTATTACCTGCCACACAGTTCCTTCCGGCATCTGGAGTAATAAACCGGCTGGTTTTATTACTGAATCGGAGAGCTTATCGTGTCTGGCTCCTTATCCAGTGTTAAAACACTCGCATTAATTTAAGGATTCGTTTATTTGGAATCAAATATGAAAACACTACAGATGTATAATCCAGCTTCAAGAGAGCATCAATGCTCTCTTCCCCCACCACAGGACTCTCCCAGCCCCCCATTGCACACACACACACACACACACACACACACACACAAAGGATCACATATAATTACACACTGGAGCTGTGTTGATTCAGTCTGGCCACAGTTTCATCATTCGTCTTTAGACAAAGATCAAGCGACAGGAGAGAATATGGTCTTATGTCCATAGTAGGTTTTTTGGTTTCTGTAAGTAAACAAAGTTCATTTTTAACATGAGGGCAGTGGAAGGTCAGTGATTAAGGTACTGGACAACTTAACCCTCAATCTCTTGCATTGTATTCAGTAACAACTGTAAGTCACTTTGGATAAAAGCGTCTGCTAAATGCTGTAAATGTTGATGTGAAGCTAGTAACAGCACATCCTCGATTATTCATACAGTACATTCATTTTTATCTTAATTAACTTGATCTTTTATCTGCAGTTCTAATAATGATTGTGATGGTCATTGTCCACACAGACAGTGACCAGATTTGAGCACCAAACACAGACTCTAAAGATCTTGAAGTTGTTTTGTATGCACGCTACCAGCCTCTGCGCCATGCAGTGAAAATGAATTATGTCACTGTAATAACTTTAAATGCTGCTCTTTAAACGTGATTTATTGATTTTTTTATATATAGAACGTTTGACATAAAGACAACAATAAGAATCAATAGCCCCACTGCACAGCCTTATTTATTATGATTTTTTAATGTCATGTTTTACACTTTGGGTCTATTTATGACAGAACAGGTAGTTACAGGTTACACATGATTCAT
Source organism: Trichomycterus rosablanca (assembly GCF_030014385.1). NCBI lineage: Eukaryota > Metazoa > Chordata > Actinopteri > Siluriformes > Trichomycteridae > Trichomycterus > Trichomycterus rosablanca. Next base: position 6,613,804 of record NC_085994.1, read on the forward strand.
CAATTCAATCATCAGTGTAACTCCAATTCAACTAACTTATACGTCTTTGGACTGTGGGAGGAAACCAGAGCTCCCAGAGAAAACTCACACAGACACAGGGAGAACATGCAAACCCAACACAGAAAGGACCTGGACTGCTCTACCTGGATCTTCTCACTGTGAGGCGACAGTGCTACCCACCAAGCCAGTGTGCTGACCTCTTGTCAATGGCAAAAATCTTGTTGACATGTTTGGGTGTAAAATGCACTTAACACTAGTTAGCACCATGACCAGATTTTTTGTTCAATAACATAAAACAACTCAGCTTCCAATCTCATCAAAGATGGAGAGAACATGCAAAACACCTCACAGATGTGACGTGGTCTATAGGTTGAACCACATTGTTCTGAACTGTTTGATTTTACCCAATAAGTACTTGATTAAACTACAAAAATATACTCACTCACTCACTTTCTTAACCTTTCATCCAATTAGGGTCACAGGGTGGTCCTGGAGCCTATCCCAGCTTTTCAATGTGCGCAAGGCACACAGTAACACCCTGGACACACATACACACACCCATTCACCTATATTCAGTGTCTCCAATTAACCTGACTGCTTGTTTTTGGACTGTGGAAGCAAACCAGAGCTCCCAGAGGAAACCCACGCAGACATGGGGAGAACATGCAAACTCCACACAGAAAGGTACTGAAGCTTATCCCAGCTTTTATCCAATACGCGCAAGGCACACAGTAACACCTTGGATGGGGCGCCAGTCCATCGCAGGGCATTAAACAAAACTAGAAATACTGAAATAACATAAAAAGCAGGCTTAAATTAATCTGTTGTATTTTAAAATTAGAATTTGAGGGTTAAGGGCCTTGCTTAGGTGCCTAACACTGGCTATTTTGCAGTGGTGGGGATAGAACCAGCAACCTTCTGATCAGTTGTCCAGTACCCTAATCACTGAGCTTCCACTGCCCTCATTTTTCAGTGGATTCTGTAAAAACTAAATAAAACTATGGTAAAAAATTAACTTTGTTTACTTATAGAAACCAAAACAAACCTACTATGGACATAATACTAGGTTTTGTCTTCTCCTATATCTCAGGGTCATTTCAGGGATTTTGCACAGTTTTTTTTAACCTTAACCCAAAAGCAACCCTCCATTTTTTCATCTGAACTTGGGACCGGCACTGAGAGCACGCTGACACAATGGCTAGACTGTTCGGCCACCATCCTTCCTCAAACTTCACCAATCATTACTGTGTACATGCTTAACTGTTTGTTAGCACCACTGACATTTGAACCCCAGTTGGCTGGTGTAATTTACGTCTGCACCATTCAAGCATCTGAAAATATGCAAATTGACAAAAAGTAAATAATATTGATTTAAGAATCCTACAACTATAATACCATTTCTTTATAAATTAGTGCTGTTTATGGAACAAACGCTAATTAGGAAGCTTGTCTTAAACATTGGTGACAGGTTTGACTCCAGGGTGGTTCGTTTTGTTAAATTAGAGCAGAAAATGTTTGTCTTTGATTAAATAAACAGCAGTGAGGGCTGTAATTGTTTGAGTAACATGCTGCGTCGCTTCTGACAGGCTGTCATGTCAGATTGGACCAGTATTTTCCATGCTGGCCCACCCCGGGGACACGTGTGATTATGTTTACAGAGGACTGTCTTGCCTGAGGTCTTGTGTTTCACCCGGGTCATTCATCATGCTCGGCAGGCGCTAAGCAATCACGACCACCATGTCGTTTTTTTAACACTGTTGTAAGTGCTACAATTATCCTCGGGCATTTATAACCCCCTATTCAACGGCTTTTTACGATCTTCTTTAATTATACTTTATATAACCACCTGACTTCTGAGCATCTCATTTTAAAACCTCGACCATTAATATGTAGTTCCTACCACAATGCTGTTGTAACAGCTTTTACTCTTTTAACTAGGGATGTAACGATACACTCTACCTACGATGCGATGCGATTCATGATACTGGGTTCACGATACGATTTTTTCCTGATGTTTTAAACAAAATTAAGATTCCTTTTATTATTTCTCTTAAAACAATAAAATAAAATACTGTATTTGTGCTTATCTTTTATTTATCTAAATAATGAATGCCCTTTTATTTCTGAGGTAGGTACAAACTATGCAAAACAATGCAGCTTGTAACTTGTAACCCTGACTTGTGTAACCAGTAACTACCTGTCCTTTCATGAATGTAACCAAAGTGTGTAAAATATGATGTTAAAATATTAATAAATAAATACCACATTATTTGAAAGTTCCATAAACACGTTTGAACTCTGTTATGAGTGATAATTTTGTGTTACACACTTAAGGTCCCATTGGTTCCATACTGTTGGTTTGTGTGCAGCTTGTGTTTTTGAGCTGTTGTTGCTCCCGAGGTAGCTCTAGCATGCCAGATTCTCAGCAAACTGCTTCTTGGAAAGGGAAACATCCCATAACGATAATGGTAATGCTAATGACGTGACCCATTCTACTCTGAATGTCTATGGAAGAGGCATGTCTGCTTAATTGTTGGCACCTGTTGACAATGTACGTGGCTGAATGTTCAAACCCACTCATTAGAGTGGTCGACCATATATTTTTAGCCATGCGTTCTGGTCTAAATATACATTCATGCATGAAGTGGGTAGAGCACATGTTTTGGAGAGCTCCATCAAGGTTGTTTCCTAGGATTTGAGCTGCGTGCACTGAGCTATTAAGGGAATCTGAGTGGAGAATAGTGTTTTCACAGCACTCTGAATGGGATTCACAGGCGCATGGAAAGAGCTTTCTCTCTCTCTGTCGCCGTCCCTCCCGCCATTCCTCCCCCTCTCTTCTTCACATTCTCCCTTGTCTTTTATGTTTCTGGCACCACTGTGCTGCAGAGATGGTTAACAAATGTAGCAAGGAGTTGGGAGTCGTGTCGAGTTGAGTTGAGTTGAAACGATTCTTAAAAATCCTGCAGTGCCACTTGGATCGAGAGAATTAAACAGTCGGTTTAGATTGTGCTCTGCGACCCTGGAGTCATTATCCGCCGTGATTTGTGGAGGGTGATTTGTTGTTACAATTCACAAGTGAAAACAGAGGAATAAAAATGTCAGCCAGGTCACAGGTTACTGTAAATCTGCCCAGGACCAAACAGTCAAGATCTCAACCCATAAAAACAATAGAAGGTAAAATGTTTGCCTTCTGCTGTTGATCTCTATGTATGAGCTTTGCTTATTAAATTGTCTTATGGGATTTGTGGAGGTAAAAAATGTGAAGCTCGTAGTGCCCAGGTGGCACAGCGGGATATTTCACTAACACACCAACACCGAGTTTCTCCTCAGTTTCGGCTGACATAATTGGTAGTGCCTGCAGCAGATACTAATTGGCCACCGTATCTGCGGGTGGAGACCAGACTATGTGTGGCTGTATGGATCTTCATACGCTGTGTAAGAACCCTGATTGGCTGAAGAGACGCCTGTGCAAAATGCATGAGTGAGAAGAGGAGGGCTGTGCACGTGTCGGAAGAGGCGTGTACAGCAACGTGCTCTCCTTATATGCAATCTGGTATCTCTCAGCAGCAGAAGACAAAATTGAGTGTGCTAAATCGGGAGGAAAATGGAAGCTCCAATTCCAACAGGTCCAACAGGTCCTTCTTAGACTCGTTGATCTATGACACAGATTAGCGAGCTGATCCACTTCATTTGTTTTGCATACAGAGCAGGATAGTGGAGTCACAGCTTGCCTGTTTATCTCCAGCTTTCTAAAAATGGCTGTGAAATGAAGCTGCCGTCGGAATGAAATGATAATCTGGGTCTTTTTGTCTCCTCCAGGCTGAAGTGAAGAAGTAGCGAAGCCAGCAGGCAGAGCAAAAATGAGGTCAGAGGCCCTGCTACTGTATTTCACCCTGCTGCAAATGGCTGGGGCCGTCTTCCCCGAGGACTCGGAGCCAATCACTATTTCACATGGCAACTGTGAGTACCCGGGAGCTGCTGAGAGAATGGACACGCCTATTCGTGTTTGAATCCTTCTTTCTGTTTCCTCTGTCCATCTTTCACTAACATTTCACTCCCTCCTGGTCTCACATTCACATAAATTTCTCTCTCTGTCTCACTTTTATACTCACACAGACATTTCTCTCTCCCTTAACATTTTCTTATTTCTTAAGACATTTTGGTACCTTAATTTCCTTTTCATTATTTTATATTCTTACAGCCTTTCCACTGTACAACATTAGTTTCTATTAGTTTTTTATTGGAAAGAGTTGGCAGAGTTTATAGATAGATAGATGGATAGATGGGTGGATAGATGGGTGGATGGATGGATGGATGGGTGGATGGATGGGTGGATGGATGGATGGATGGATGGATGGATAGATAGATAGATAGATAGATAGATAGATAGATAGATAGATAGATAGATAGATAGATAGATAGATAGTAGATAGATAGATAGATAGATAGATAGATAGATAGATAGATAGATAGATAGATAGGTAGGTAGGTAGGTAGGTAGGTAGGTAGTAGATAGATAGATAGATGATAGGTAGGTAGGTAGGTAGTAGATAGATAGATGATAGATAGATAGATAGATAGATAGATAGATAGATAGATAGATAGATAGGTAGGTAGGTAGGTAGGTAGGTAGGTAGGTAGTAGATAGATAGATAGATAGATAGATAGATAGATAGATAGATAGATAGATAGATAGATAGATAGGTAGGTAGGTAGGTAGGTAGATAGATAGATAGATAGATAGGTAGGTAGGTAGGTAGGTAGGTAGTAGATAGATAGATGATAGATAGATAGATAGATAGGTAGGTAGGTAGGTAGGTAGGTAGGTAGGTAGGTAGTAGATAAATAGATAGATAGATAGATAGATAGATAGATAGACGGACGGACGGACGGACGGACGGACGGACGGACAGACAGACAGATAGGTAGTAGATAGATAGATAGATAGACAGACAGACAGACAGACAGACAGACAGACAGACAGTAGATAGATAGATACATCGACGATTATGACCACCTCCCTAATATTGTGTTGGTCCCCCTTTTGCTACCCCATACTCAACAAACTGTGATGCACTGTGTATTCTGACACCTTTCTATCAGAACCAGCATTAACTTCTTCAGCAATTTGAGTAACAGTAGCTCGTCTGTTGGATCGGACCACACGGGCCAGCCTTCGCTCCCCACGTGCATCAGTGAGCATTGGCTGCCCATGAGCCTCATGTAGCCCATGTCGCTGGTTTACCACTGTTCCTTCTTTGGACCACTTTTGACAAAATACTGACCACTGCAGACCGGGAACACCCCAGAAGAGCTGCAGTTTTGGAGATGCTCTGACCCAGTCATCTAGCCATCACAATTTGGCCCTTGTTAAACTCGCTCAAATCGTTACGCTCACCCATTTTTCCCACTTCTAACACATCAACTTTGAGGATAAAATGTTCACTTGCTGCCTAATATATCCCCCCCACTAACAGGTGCCGTGATGAAGAGATAATCAGTGTTATTCACTTCACCTGTCAGTGGTCATAATGTTATGCCTGGTCGGTGTAGATAGATAGATACATAGTTTATTGATCCCAAAGAAAATTAAAGGAAAAAAATCCTCCGGAATCTGAATCAGTTGCGTTATGCTCGGGCTGCTTATTGTTCATTGAGCGAGCAGCTCATCCCTTAAATTAACAAAGATTTTGCCACTTTTTTGCCAAATTTTTGCCACTGTTTTGTAATAACAGGATTTATTTACTGTGCACTTTTTATTAATCGGGCACCTGGTGTTAATTTATTAATGTTAGAATTTGAATTTACTTTGCAATGTTTTTAAAGCATCTTCTTAGAACTCCTTTCCCAAGCAAAGATCATTTCAGGATCCTTATTTTTATTAATGTTTTTAATTATTCTTCATCACACATTACTCATGCTTTAACACTCACATTGTCTTCTCTCTGCATTTCTTCACCTTTTTTCTATCATCCTCTCTCTCACTCAGTAACACTTACTATCCTTACTGAACCTTAAACATGCTTCAGTTCTCAACGAGTCGTGCAAGAAAATGTGAACTTTAAATGCTTTTTGAAATGGAGTCTCTCCGACATCAAAGGATAATCCTTTATTTTCCCCTGTCGAGCTTAAGGTTATATTCTGAAGACTAACTGCTATATGGCGCACTGAGATACAGACCGTGCTTTGTTTCCTTTTCATTTTTTTTGCTCTTTCATTGCAGCCAACTTGCCTATGAAAATGTTTTATGGTGCACCACTGCTCATGTACTTGGATTTATGTATGTATTTGGCCTGCATTTATCACTTCATTTTCACCTTGTTGCAGATACGAAGCACTATCCAGTGTTTGTTGGGCACAGACCGGGAAGAAACAGCACACAACGGCACAAACTGGATATACAGCTGATTGTCATAACCAATCGGACTCTTTATATAGCAGCAAGGTCAGTTGTTTTCGGTCTTGTTTTGGGCATAAAATGTTTGCACTAAACTTCAAGCCTCAAGGAATCTTGGTCTTATCCTGCTATAGTTCCTGTTTGGCTCCACCAGTGACGGAAATAGACATTACGTCTTTCATTGTGTCTGTAAAAGTCTGTAAATATGATCAGACATAAACACTTAAATGACCTTGTTACGGGCCAAACTGCTATAGCCAGATAACTAGTACGAAGTATACTAAAGCAGCAAGGTACTCGCCAATCACCACAGACAGCCGTGATGGCTACCCACTGACAGTGGTCTGAGGAGGGACAACCAATTAACCACAGACAGTTTGTTTGATGGCCAAGATTCAATAATGCTAGAGGATGTAAAGGCCATGGTGTCTGGTACAGACCAACAGAAGAGCTATTGTGGTTTAAATCGCAGACGTTTTAATACTTGTGATGAGGTCAATGTGCCACAACACACAGTGCATCAAACCCTTCTGTGTATGAGGCTTCATAGTCACAGGCTAGTCATTGTGCCCATGCTAAGTTCTGCCAGCATCGGAACTACATACTAAGTGCTGAAAAACACCCAGAAATAAAGAAACAAAGCTTGGTAGAGTTCTGAAACTGCCAGCAATGAGTCCAGGCACCCTTTAAATATGAGATATCTAGAGCATTTGGCATACGGAGTGGTCCAAAATTCCAGTTAAGAGGTGTAAGAACCTAATTCCTCCAGAAAGAGATTGATTTCAGTTGTTGTTTGCTTTCAAATGGATGCCAACCATTGTTTCCAGTCTATTTCTGGTGTTCAGTGTGGAATGATATCAGATTAGACTTTTTTTCTCAGCTTTTTGTGTTCCAATGTAAGTGGAAAACATGTAAAAAACAAAGCATTTGTAATTGCAGCAATTTTCTGGGAAAGGTGGTGGATTTTCTGAAAGAAGTGCAGGGCGCCAATTACTTTGGCCATGACAATCCAAAAAAAACAAACACCTACAGCACTTCTTCACCATGAGAGGGCGGCACCGTGGCTAAGTGGGTAGCACTGTCGCCTCACAGCAAGAAGGTCCTGCGTTCGATCCCCAGGTGGGGCGGTCCGGGTCCTTTCTGTGTGAAGTTTGCATGTTCTCCCCGTGTCTGCGTGGGTTTCCTCTGGGTGCTCCCGTTTCCTCCCACAGTCCAAAGACATGCAAGTGAGATAAATTGGAGATACTAGATTGTCCATGACTGTGTTTGATATAACCTTGTGAACTGATGAATCTTGTGTAATGAGTAACTACCGTTACTGTCATGAATGTAACCAAAAGGTGTAAAACATGACATTAAAATCCTAATAAACAAACAAACAAACACACCATGAGAAAGGTGTACACCACTTCAATACCGTGCGTGTTTGAACATATGATAAAACTGCTACACTGGGTTCGATCCCAAGGTGGGGCGGTCCGGGTCCTTTCTGTGTGGAGCATGTTCTCCCCATTTCTGCGTGGGTTTACTTTGGGTGCTCCGGTTTCCTCCCACAGTCCAAAGACATGCAAGTGAGGTGAATTGGATGACTGTGTTCGATATAACCTTGTGAACTGATGAACCTTGTGTATTGAGTAACTACCATTCATGATAGTTACCAGTCATGAATGTAAGTAAAGTGTAAAACATGATGTTAAAATCTTAATAAACAAACAAACACACTACGAGAAAGGTGTACACCACTTCAATTCCATGCGTGTTTGATCATATGATAAAGCTGCTACACTAGAAAAAAAAAACCATCTGAACTAAGGTGATGGATGAAGGATGATTTGGTAATTATACGACTGAAGATATCTGGGCAGTGGTAACTTGAAACAAATCAATGTTTCCTCTCTGTGCCTCATGGGGTTTGGAGAAGAAGAGTAGCTGTCAAATAAAAAGGAGGTATTGCCAGCAATGCCACCATCACCTGAGCAGCATTGGAATACAGCAGGAAACTGGAGGCGGATGAGAGAAGAACTATTGGCACTGCGTACAGTCCATCTCTCACTAACACAGCTAGCTCAGCTGGAGATGAAATATCCTGAGGACCATCACAAACTGCCTGAATGTTTTCTGTTCTATAGCCAGATGCTGTGGAGGTTTTTGAGGGGGCTGTGAGATGTTCTGTGCAATTATTATGTACCCAATAGTATCTAAAAATAAGAATCATTTGGACACAGTAATGTGTTTGCTAGAATGCCGTTTTAAAAGCAGCTTTTTCTCTTAAAATTCTCTTGCATTTATTTGCTGTGTGTGGTTTGCCTGCAGATGGCAAGCAAGGATGCAGCCCAGATTCTGATAGTCTTTGTAAATGGCTTCACATCATTTGGCTTATCATGAGGTTGAGTGATTAAAAGACGAGCCAGCTCTAATGTGTGGCGCAATTATGGCAAAGTGGATTTGTTAGTTTAACAAAAAAAAAAAAAAAACACTGGCACTGTAAAAGCACCAGATGCTGTAAATAGAGTTCTAGTGGCTGGATGAGAATATTTACTTACAAAGCTGTTAAATTAGATTGCTAGTATGTAATTATGGAACAGCGTGTATCAACACAGCAAATCAAGTCTACATCATGTCATGTTGTGTGGCATCTATTTCTCATTTCTGCACTGTCCCTTTTCTTTTATATGTACATATAGTATATACACTGATCAGCCATAACATTAAAACCACCTCCTTGTTTCTACACACACTGTCCATTTTATCAGCTCCACTTACCATATAGAAGCACTTTGTAGTTCACAATTACTGACTGTAGTCCATCTGTTTCTCTGCATGCTTTGTTAGCCCCCTTTCATGCTGTTCTTCAATGGTCAGGACTCTCCCAGGACCACCACAGAGCAGGTATTATTCTTAGCACTGCAGTGACACTGACATGGTGGTGGTGTGTTAGTGTGTGTTGTACTGGTATGAGTGAATAAGACACAGCAGCGCTGATGGAGTTTTTAAACACCTCACTGTCACTGCTGGACTGAGAATAGTCCACCAACCAAAAATATCCAGCTAGCAGAGCTCCATAGGCAGCGTCCTGTGACCACTGATGAAGGTCTAGAAGATGACCAACTTAAACAGCAGCAATAGATGAGCGATCGTCTCTGACTTTACATTGGACAGTGAGTGGACACGGTATTTAAAAACTCCAGCAGCGCTGCTGTGTCTGATCCACTCATACCAGCACAACACACACCACCATGTCAGTGTCACTGCAGTGTTGAGAATGATTCTGTAGGGGTCCTGATCATTAAAGAACAGGGTGAAAGCAGGCTAAAAAAGCATGCAGAGAAACAGATGGACTACAATCAGTAATTGTAGAACTACAAAATGCTTTTATATGGTAAGTGGAGCTGATAAAATGGACAATGAGTGTAGAAACAAGTAGGTGGTTTTAATGTTATGGTTGATCGGGGTAAATATATATATATAATGCATTTTTTTCCCATTGTCTCCAAATTTAGCGTAGTCAGTTTGTCTTCCACCAATCAGGGTTCTTACACAGCGTTTGAAGACCCCGCCCACATATTCCAGTCATCCCATCCTACACTGCCAATTATGCCTGCTAGATGGCGCCCAGCTGACCGGTGGCAACGCCAAGTTTCGAACCAAGGAGTTCAGAATCTCGGCGCTGGTGTGCTAGTGGAATATCCTGCTGTGCCACCTGGGAGCCCACTGTCCCTTTTCTATTTAATTTCTCCGTTGTGGGTTGCAAATGACTGATATTTTTTCACCCTTTAATGGTCTGTGCAACCATTTGGTTGAGCTTACTTTGGGTCTAAATACTAAATACTATATTCAAGTTATCTTGTTTGGGCCGTATCTACTGCTTGGTTGACGTGTTTTAAACTCAAAAATATTGGTAAAGGGTTTTTAGAAAACAGCCTTTCTAATCTGTATGTGAACTTGAAGCCAGCAGCTGAATAAAACCGGCTAGCTTTGGTCGGCTTTGCGTACGGAGAGTCACGCCTAGATCTCTGCGCTCCTCCCCTTTCTGTACAGGCGCCCTGGGCAACAAAGGTCCATGTACAGCGTTAATAATCCCGCCCCTTAGTCCGGTCTTACCCACCCAGCAGACTAGAGGCCAATTTTGTCTGCTGGAGGGTGCCCAGTCGACCGGTAACAGAGCCGAGATTCGAACCCGGTAGCTTAGAATCTCAACACTGGTGTACTTAGAGGATTATCCTGTTGCACCACCTAGGTGCCCATTCTATTCCTTTTATAAAAGCAAGAGAACACTGCTTCTGGTTGAGGTATCTGCATGTGTGGTGAAAAATACATGGAGGGTGTCTTAAAGGTTGTAAATGCAATGCTGTTTGAAGTGTTCATTGTTATGTGGTTGTTACAATGGCATAGTCTTTCTAACCTGTATGTTAACTTGAAGCTAGCAGCTGAAAATCATCCATGAAAGTTGCATCATTTTTGTGATCATCTCAACTGTTTGGTAGACACATTATTTTCTTGGTGAGACCATTAAAGGGTTAATTTGGCCACCTTATTTATTTGCATTTGCCCAACATTTTGTTAGTGGCTTTTCAGTCACTGTATTGTTTTTGCAAAAGGGTTCTATTTTCGCTCTTGCAGGTGCGTGGGGAGCGAGGCGCGTTCCAGCCCCGTTACAGTCTGTTTATGGTGTGATAATTGGAGTAAATGTAAAAAGAGGTGCTGAATGTGAGTGCTTGTTTGATTTCAAAACTATGAGCTTCAGCTGGAACAGTTATCCCCGAAATTACTGCCGTCTTTTATGTGGAGCTTTTTTAAGATTTATTTGTTGCAAAATATTTAAATGGTTGCATCTAAGTAAAAGAGCTCATCAAAGGCATCTGAGCTGTAACTTGCCTTTTTAAAAGCGATGTGTGAGTCAGTGCGCTGCTGTGGCTAGCTAGGACCGACCACTGCTTGATGCTAATCACGCTATGGGATTCCATTGTTTGCTCAGATTTTACCCACTGCTTTACACAAATGCAAAGCTTTTGGGACAGGCACTGTGCTAGTACAGCAACTCGATTATTTTCAGAGTTGATTACTATGTGGCTCATACACCCAGGGTCTCTGGTTCTTTGTCTTTTTGTGGTTCAGCGTCTTTCCTGGTGTTGATGTGGTTTTATTCAGGTACTCAGGTTTCCTCAGATCTTTTAAAATATGCAAATTGCTTTCTCAGGGCATGTCCAAGGTCTGAGATATCCAGAGAACAGAATCAAACACACTTTTGTAACAATGTAATGCAAGTCTTATACACACATTATTATGACCACAAGCTAATATCCAGAGTAACTGTTGTGTGCAGTACAGACAGCAGCTAGATGGGCTGGGAGTGATTCAGAAAGGTCCTGGTAGGTTGTCACAGGTATCTGGAGCCGTGCTGACTGCAGTGCATCCCACAGCTGCTGGAGGGGGCGTGGGGTGGGGGCATGATGATCTAGGTGGTCCCACAGATGCTCAGTTAAGTCTGGAGAATTAGGGGACCAGGGTAGTACTTGGAAGTCTTGGTCATTCTCTTCCAACCAATGTTGGACATATCTAGCCGTGTGACATGTCGCATTGTCTTGCTGGAAGATCCCATCCACCCCAGAGAAGACAATTTTACCCATGGTACTTTTACCCATAACAGCAATGAGGGATACACTGATCAGCCATAACACTAAAACCACCTCCTTGTTTCTACACTCACTGTCCATTTTATAAGCTCAACTTACCATATAGAAGCACTTTGTAGTTCTACAATTACTGACTGTAGTCCATCTGTTTCTCTTCATGCTTTGTTAGCCTGCTTTCATGCTGTTCTTCACTGGTCAGGACTCTCCCAGGGCCACTACAGAGCAGGTATTATTTGAGTGGTGAATCATTCTCAGACACTGACATGGTGGTGGTATGTAAGTGTGTGTTGTGCTGGTATGAGTGGATCAGACACAGCAGTGCTGATGGAGTTTTTAAACACCTTACTGTCACTGCTGGACTGAGAATAGTCCACTAACCAAAACATCCAGCCAACAGCACCCCATGGGCAGCGTGCTGTGACCACTGATGAAGGTCTAGAAGATGACCAACTCAAACAGCAGCAATAGATGAGTGATCGTGTCTGAATTTACATCTACAAGGTGGACCAACTAGGTAGGAGTGTCTAATAGAGTGGACAGTGAGTGGACACGGTATTTAAAAACTCCAGTAGCGCTGCTGTGTCTGATCTACTCATACCAGCACAACACACACTAACACACCACCACCATGTCAGTGTCACTGCAGTGCTGAGAATGATCCACCACCTAAATAATATCTGCTCTGTGGTGGTCCTGTGGGGGTCCTGACCATTGAAGAACAGCATGAAAGGGAGCTAACAAAGCATGCAGAGAAATAGATGGACTACAGTCAGTAATTGTAGGACTACAAAGTGCACTTATATGGTAAGTGGAGCTGATAAAATGGACAGTGAGTGTAGAAACAAGGAGGGGGTTTTAATGTTATGGCTGATCTGTGTATGTGCAGATAGCCTATCACACACCTTATATACCCACCAAGCTAGCTCATGAAACATGACTTCCATCATAATCTACGCGCTGCTGCTGTTGAAAGTAGGAAGTGGTCATAATAATGTGACTGGACTGTGTATAAGATTGATAAAATAACATTTAACAGACCTCTAGACCTTAATAGTCCTCTAGCATGCCTTTTTGCTAACTTGCCAGCATCATGTGCTACTGTGGTTGTAGTTTACCTTGTAAAATGAAGAGGAAGGAATTACACTGCTACATTTACATTACCAGCATTTAGCACACGTTCTCATCCAGAGCAACTCACAAATTGCCGTGTACTTCCTGTGAAAATATGGGTCGGCATTTAAAGACAGCAAGAGACCCAGCTGTTCAAACAGACCCAGCTGTTCAAACAGAATAAGTATATTCCACCACCTGAGTGCTAGTACAGAGAAGAGCTTTGATACCTGTTTTCCTTGACTCCTGTGGGGTGGGTGAAGACAGGCCAGACTTTAAGGGTATGTGGTACCCTGTAGGTCCACACAGACTGACCACCACTGGAAACACATACTGTAACAAAGTTATGGCTGCATTTTATTTTTAACTGATTTTAGGTGTTTTAAAAAAGCAGGACTTTTACCAGGGACAGTGATAGCCTAGTGAGTAGAGCTTTGGATTCGAATCCTGGCTCCACCATGCAGCCACTGTTGAGCCTTTGCGCCAAGCCCTTAACTATCTATGCTCCAGGGGTGCTGTCCAATGGCTAAGCTGGAATATTAAAAAGCATTTTATTGTACTGTACATGTGTATATGTATATATGACAAATACATACATACTGATTCTGTTTTTTTTGGCATTCTTCTATTCTTTTACATTCTATTCTTTTTTTAATGCATTTTACCCCCTTTTTCAGTGTAGCCAATCCGCTGTTGGTTTGCCTGACACACTCCCTCCGACGTGTGCGCAGTCCACCAATCCCTTCTAATTCAGACCAAAGTCCACAGAATTCATAACCCCACCCCATTAATTCTGTCTTTCCCAACCAGCAGACTGGAGGCCAATTTTGTCTGCTGCAGGTATTAGCCAATTATGCCTGCTAGAGGGTGCCCAGCCAACCAGTAGGAGAGCCAAGATTCGAACCCGGTAGCTTAGAATCTCGACACTGGTGTGCTTAGAGGATTATCCCACTGTGCCACCTAGGTGCCCATTCTGTTCTTAATTAAGTCTGGGGAATTATGGGACCAAGGTAGTACTTGGAAGTTCAACCAATAACGGACATTTCTTGCCATGTGACATATCGAATTGTCTTGCTGGAAGATTTCATTTGCCCCAGAGAAGACAATTTTACCCATGGTACTTTTACCCATGACAGCAACGAGGGATACACTGATCAGCCATAACATTAAAACTACCTCCTTGTTTCTACACTTACTGTCCATTTTATCAGCTCCACTTAAGTCAAGTCAACTTTATTTATATAGCGCTTTTTACAATAGACATTGTCTCAAAGCAACTTTACAAAATCCAGGACCAACAGATACAAAAACCCCTGTTGAGCAAGCCGAGGGCGACTGTGGCAAGGAAAAACTCCCTGAAAATCACAGGAAGAAACCTTGAGAGGAACCAGACTCAGCAGGGCCCATCCTTCTTGGGTGGTCTGGAGGATACTTTAAATAAATACACGATTTACACAAAGCATACAAACACAGAATTAAATGATCTAAAAATTATAACTGGTAATAAATAGATAAATAAATAAATAAATAATAATAGAGTTGTTATTCGCTCTAGTCTTCAATAAAGTCTGTAGTGAGTTCTTGTCATTCTTGGTGCAATTACTCCAGACCTGTCACATCCGGCAGGAGCAGCATAGTTGTCACGGCAGTCTCGACTTTAATCCTTAACCTCGACGGGTAAACAGGTTTCCATCAGAATGCCTTTGGAGTAAAACAACAAAGAATGTAGTTAATAATGTACAATGCTAGTTGAGTAAAACAGTTTTACAGAGAGTTTTAGACTCCGGCAGCCCTAAATATTACAGCATAACTAAAAGGGAGAGCGAGCAGGTAACAAGGTCATGAAGGCTTTCATAGGACATCAGCGCCCACCTCTCCTACCCAAACCAGAGTGATTGGACAAGAGAGGCAGAACGACAGCAACCCAACATCCCTGATCACCACAAGTTTCTATGACCAAGAACCCCCAAGCTCTGCGCCTTTGTCTATACTAATCAAAAGCCTGAGAAAATAAATATGTTTTCAGTCTAGACTTAAACATTACCATATAGAAGCACTTTGTAGTTCTACAATTACTGACTGTAGTCCATCTGTTTCTCTTCATGCTTTGTTAGCCCCCTTGCATGCTGTTCTTCACCGGTTAGAACTCTCCCAGGACCACAGAGTACAGACTACAAAGTAGGTGCAGTGACACTGACATGGTAGTGGTGTGTTAGTGTGCATTGTGCTGGTATGAGTGGATTAGACACAGCAGTGCTGATGGAGTTTTTAAATCTTGCTTCTGGTTGAGGTATCTGCATGTGTGATGAAAAATACATGGAGGATATCTTTACGGTTGTAAATGCAATGCTGTTTGAAGTGTTCTTTGTTTCTTTGTTCTTTGTGTATGTGGTTGGTACGATGGCATAGCTTGTGAGTAAGAGTACTGAGTACCTGGGTTGAATTCCTATCTCAGATACGTCCTGTATCACCTGCCAAAAACCATACAAAAGGTGAATTACGGATGGTGCAGCATAACATTTTAAGTATTACGTTATGTATAGTGTTTTTTGTTAACAGGCTAAGAATAAGAGCTAATATATAAAATTCTTTAGACTAAACTTTCAGCCCCAGTTGGTTAGTGTTTCCTTCATCTTGAGTCTAGAAGAAATCTAGGGAGAATTGACAATCGGTGCCACTCAGAGTCACTGTCAACATTCCCACCGCCGTGCCTGCTGTTGACCACAGCAACCGCTCTCATCCTTTCGGGAGCCCCTTTGGCGTGCTGTGGGAATGGGCTGGTGGCCCAGGAGGAATGCAGGTCTGTCCCTTTTAATGTCCATGAGCCCCTGATTAATCCAGTGTTGACAAATACCATTAAGCCTTTGCTAGAGATGCAGAGTGTGCTTGTTCTAACATGTGCTTGTTCTTTTGCAGAAAAGTCCCTTTTAACTCCTTTACTTTCATGAAATGCAAAATATTTAATAAATAATTAAATAATTAATATGTAATAAATTGTGCCACTGTAAACATTGCAGATTAGCAAAAAAAAAAATTCAAAAATGAAGTGAATTGAATGGAAGGTGGCACGGTGGCTTGGTGGGTAGCACTGTCACTTCACAGCAAGAAGGTCCAGGGTTTAATTCCCAGGTGGAGTGGTCCAGGTTTGTATGGAGTTTGCATGTTCTCCCCAGTTTGCATGGTTTCCTCCGGGTGCTCCGGTTTCCTCTCACAGTCCAAAGACATTCAGTGAGGTTAACTGAAGATACTAAAGTCCCCAAAGGTATGTGTATGAGTGTGTGTGTTTGCCCTGTGATGGACTGGCAACCTGTCCAATGATTTGAATAGAATTGAATTGTGGCAAGTACATTTCTGTCATTAACCAGTATCAGACTCACTTGGCTGGGTGGTTCTTTAATAGCACTAGCTTAGCTTTCTAGTAAATGACTCAAACAAAATAATTAACACGCACCAAAAGTATAATCGCTTGTGTATACACTAATCAGCCATAACATTAAAACCACCTCCTTGTTTCTACACTCACTGTCCATTTTATCAGCTCAACTTACCATATAGAAGCACTTTGTAGTTCTACAATTACTGACTGTAGTCCATCTGTTTCGCTGCATGCTTTGTTAGCCCCCTTTTATGCTGTTTTTTATGGTCAGGACTCTCCCAGAACCGCTACAAAGCAGGTATTATTTAGGTGGTTGGTCATTCTCAGCACTGCAGTGACACTGACATGGTGGTGGTGTGTTAGTGTGTGTTGTGCTGGTATGAATGGATAAGACACAGCAGCGCTGATGGGGTTTTTAAACACCTCACTGTCACTGCTGGACTGAGAGTAGTCCACCAGCCAAAAATATCCAGCCAACAGCGCCCCGTGGGCAGCATTCTGTGACCACTGATGAAGGTCTAGAAGATGACCAACTCAAACAGCAGCAATAGATGAGCAATCGTCTCTGACTTTACATCTACAAGGTGGACCAACTAGGTAGGAGTGTCTAGTACAGTGGACAGTGAGTGGACACGGTATTTAAAAACTCCAGCAATGCTGCTGTGTCAGTGTCACTGCAGTGCTGAGAATGATCCACCACCTAAATAATACCTGCTCTTTGGTGGTCCTGTGGGGGTCCTAACCATTGAAGAACAGGGTGAAAGCAGGCTAAAAAGTATGCCGAGAAACAGATTACTACAGTTAGTAATTGTAGAACTACAAAGTGCTTCTATATGGTAAGTGGAGCTGATAAAATGGACAGTGAGTGTAGAAACAAGGAGGTGGTTTTAATGTTATGGCTGATCAGTGTAATTGTAAGTTAATCAATGAAAATGTGCATGTTTGTAAGAGTGTAAGAGAACAAGGCGTAATTTCTTTCAGTGCTTTTTAAGAAATGGAACGTTTGAATTTTGAATGGCCCCTGATGTCACTATGTACTCCATGTACTAGTATGAACATGCTGCTTATGTGAAGATGCAGTTTTTCAATGACAAAGTCAAACCAAATTTTGGTGGCATTTGCCTTGTTTAAAATCTGGCAACATGTGCTAAAAAGCCTTCTGTTTATGTCTTAACTTGCAAATGACAAGAATTAACATTGCTGTATGAATGATGACCTTAATTTGCTTTTAATTACCAGTCAGTTAATTAATAATAATGTTTTAATGTTGTCATGGTTGAATTTGTTCATGGCTTGTTGTTATTACTTATCAATCATTAGTAATTTGGTTTACAACATACAAAGCCACAGCATCATAACACTAAAACAATTGGTCATACCCATTTTACCAGTACACATGAACAGCATTTTTTCCCGTGTGACCACAGCTCAGCATATTGACCAGTGCACAACTTGCCCCAGCCCTGTCAGGACTTAATTCCTGGTTTCCTCTGTATATTTGTATATGTCATGAATAAGGATGTAGCGGTTGATTCATACCACTGCCAAAGCCATTCATGAAACTGCTATGAAACGGGTAGTTGGTCAAATGGAGTGCATTACATAGGTGTGTGATGCATACTAATGAAACCCCCCCTCCTCTTCTGTCTAAGAGTAAGATTGTTTTACAAAAGGCCACCAGATGGACTGCAGTGGCCCACAGTCACCCCCCAAAAAATAGGGTGTTATGAAAACGGCATTCCTCAGCACAAAGCCTCTCTGTTCTGCTGGTGGCCGACTGCTCTTCCCCCTCTCCCTGCCAGCACAACCCACCCTGATGTCAGATCTCTCAGTGAGAACGGATACACTTGCACCATGTTAAAGTTTAGTAGCACCTCAGGCAGTGTGAATAAAAGAATGCATCTGATACATGAAGCCAAAAGTGGGGTTTTGTTTGTTTGCTTGCGGTGAGCTCCAGAGGACCGTGTTTGCTTGGCCGGCTCAGCTTTCATTCATCATGAAAGAGCTTTGAGCTTGTTACACTCATTGCTTTTGCAGCTGGCCAAAGAGACAAACTTTCAAAATGTTCAAAAGTTCACAGCCAGTCATAATAGGAAGCCCATGGTGCTGGATCCAGCAGGAAGTGAGCTTGAACCCTGCTGATCTGGTCACAGGTGCAGCTGGTGTTTGAACATGTTTGCACGGTGACCGCTGCAGCATTGTGCTGACAGGATGCATACCTGACGCATCACTGATCACGTTCTTATCACTTCAATGTTTGAAGAGAGAATGTGCTGTTAAGCGTGAGAGAATGCAGAAAGATTGGGTTTCAGGTGGAGAATGGGGACAGACCATGTTACCAGAAACGTCTTATTGTGTTTCTGATTGTGTTGAAGTGATGCATCTGTGTGTCTCAGTTTTAAAGAACTGTGTAAATGTTATTAGATTCTCTATTATTTTTCTCTTTTTTTGTATGTCAGGGGTTCTTCCAGAGAGGTCTACATTACAATTTAAACATCACATCTATCTATCTATCTATCTATCTATCTATCTATCTATCTATCTATCTATCTATCTATCTATCTATCTATCTATCTATCTATCTATCTATCTATCTATCTATCTATCTATCTATCTATTGATATATATATATATATATATATAAAGAGAGGGATGGATTAATAATCAGTCAAATGTATTTATATTGCGCTTTTGAGCAACTTTACAGAATCCAGGACCAACAGACAAAAAACCCCTGTTGAGCAAGCCAATGGCGACAGTGGCAAGGAAAAACTCCTTTAAAATTACAGGAACAAACCTTGAGAGGAACCAGATTCAGCAGGGACCCATCCTTCTTGGGTGGCCTGGAGAATACTTTAAATAAATAGAATTTATTTATTTTTGTATTCATTATTTATAATTAATATAAATTATATATTAATATTATTATTATAATTATATATTATCATATTTTAATTATATATTAATATAATTATATTAGTTAAATTAACTAATTTATTAATTTATTTGTAATTTGATCTTCATGGTTTTCGAAAAAAGAATTGCACTACAAATTGAACCTTGAATGAAAATTTCCTGTGTCTTTGTGTGACAACAATGAGCTAACATACAGCAGCTTGATAGCCAGCCTACTATTATGGGATGGCAGAAAGACATTTGGGCTCTTCCTTTTACATTTACATTTTCAGCATTTAGCAGACGCTTTTATCCAAAGCGACTTACACAATGAGCAATTGAGGGTTAAGGGCCTTGCTCAGGGACCCAACAGTGGCAACGGGGCTTGAACCGGCAACCTTCTGTTTACTAGTCCAGCACCTTAACCACTGAGCTATCACTGGCTTTTAATATTTATTTATCCTGGTATTGTTAATATGGATAAATATGTATAGGGAAATATGTACAGGCTAAACAATGTTATTTTATTTGTTTAAAATAACATTTATATGTACTTTAAATTGAGAAGACATTTCTTTAATTCTGCTGTTCACATTCAAAACAACTTCTACTGTATTCTATTGTTCCCTGTTTTAACCAGGAAAGACTTCTGTAATGTAAAGTACAGTATATCAAGAGCCATTTACTCAATTTCTGTGTTGAACTTTATGATGTAATGGCAAATGTTTCACTTGGTTAGTGATGTCAGAGCGGATCCTGTTCTGCTGTAATTATTCAGTAGAAATTATTTAACAAACTGTGGGACAGTCAGCTGAGATGACACCTTACCCCTGCTCATTTAAATGTATAAGGGGTGAAGCTCGGTTACTCCTCAGAAGTACGATATAGGATCACCTGAGGTTTGGTTTTCTGTAATCTAGAACTCAGACTGATCTTCTCCTCTTTGTTTTATCTGAGAAGGTAAACTTAGCTGTGTGGCTTTGAATTGAACGAATCCTGTATATAAAGAGTTTATAAGGGTGCTTTTGTTAGAACTAAATACACCGATCAGCCATAACATTCAAACCACCTTCTTGTTTCTACACTCACTGTCCATTTTATCAGCTCCACTTACCATATAGAAGCTCTTTGTAGTTCTACAATTACTGACTGTAGTCCATCTGTTTCTCTGCATGCTTTGTTAGCCCCCTTTCATGCTGTTCTTTAATGGTCAGGACCCCCCCAGGACCACCACAGAGCAGGTATTATTTGGGTGGTGGATCATTCTCAGCACTGCAGTGACACTGACTTGGTGGTGGTGTGTTAGTGTGTGTTGTGCTGGTATGAGTGGATCATACACAGCAGCGCTGCTGGAGTTTTTAAACACCTCACTGTCACTGCTGGACTGAGAATAGTCCACCAACCAAAAACATCCAGCCAACAGCACCCTGTGGGCAGCGTCCTGTGACCACTGATGAAGGTCTAGAAGATGACCAACTCAAACAGCAGCAATAGATGAGCGATCGTCTCTGACTTTACATCTACAAGGTGGACCAACTAGGTAGGAGTGTCTAATAGAGTGGACAGTGAGTGGACACGGTATTTAAAAACTCAAGTACAGTATTTAAAAACACAAGTACTCAAAAACTCAAGCACACTAATACACCATCACCATGTCAGTGTCACTACAGTGCTGAGAATCATCCACCATCTAAATAATACCTGCTCTGTGGTGGTCCTGTGGGGGTCCTGACCATTGAAGAACAGGGTGAAAGCAGGCCAAATACGTATGCAGAGATGGACTACAGTCAGTAATTGTAGAACTACAAAGTGCTTCTATATGGTAAGTAGAGCTGATAAAATGGACAGTGAGTGTAGAAACAAGGAGGTGGTTTTAATGTTATGGCTGATCGGTGTATATTAATATGAATGAGATAATAAGGAACAGGGCCAGACTTTTCCTTCAGGGCAGCTTTAATCCTTCATGATATGCTCTCATCAATGTTGGGCCGTTCTTTAGGAAGAAAATCTTCCTAGACTTGGAGGGATTAAGGATGAAGGTTGGAGGATGTCTGCATCTGGTGATTGAAAGTCTCTTGACTTCATCCTTGTGTTTATAATACATTTAAAAAATAATTTAAGCTGTATATATGGGGTATTAACATCACAGAATTGGAGAACATCCTTAGGGGTTTGTGTTTTGTGCCCATTAGATAAAGGCATTCATTTTAAATCCCTTTGCCTTTGAGACAAAAAAAATCCATATATGGAGCTTTTGTTGACACTGATTCAAACAAGTTCTCATTTAGTTTTTTTGCTTGTTTGGTTATATATATATCTCCCCATTTTTTAGCGCGTCCGACTGCCCGATTGCGTCACGCTTCCTCTCCACTAATGCTGGCCCCAGCTCTGATTTGAGGAGAACAAAGCTTACCCACGCCCCCTCCAACCCGTGGGCAGCAGCCGTATGCATCTTGTTATCCACACTGGGCGAGTGCATATATGCGAATCAGCCCTGTGTATGGAGAGACACACCCTGATCCGCACTCTTTCTCCTGGAAGCAGCCTCGGTGCAGGCGCCATCAATCAGCCAGCAGAGGTCGTAATTGCATCAGTCCCTATCCGGCTTAATACCCCACCCCTATATGAAGAACAGGCCAATCGTTGTTCATGTGGCCGCTCAGCCCAGCCGGATGGCAGAGCTGATACTCGATACGATGTATTAGAGATCCCAGCTCTGGTGTGCTAGCGTGTGTTTTTGCCGCTGCGCCACCTGAGCGGCCTTTGGTACCATCTTTAACTGTGCCTTAACTTGCAAGGCACTCTTCAGTACGGGCGTTTTTGTCCTTGTTTGGCATGTGCTGACCTTTAAGACCTTTTACCCTGTGACATTAAATCCTTTTACATTTTTACTGACCCATTTGCAGTTTGTGTCCCAGCTATTTGGCCTCTTTGGAACTCTTTTGGCTGCTTTATTTTGCGAATAGTCCGAGCTTTTATAGCTGATGAATGCTGTCAACCTTTAAAAAATCCCCTGTTGAGCCATCATTGTGACTGTCAATTAGCCCTCTTCAAAAACCAACTTCTTTTTGAAATGTCGTTTCTTTTATTTTGTCTACATCTGTGTTTATCTATTCACTGGTGCCTAAGTAAATATTTTTAGCCACAGGAAAAAACTGACCACCATGGCCAAATCAGAGCAGCGGTCTTAATCATTCTGAGCAGCGTGTAATGAAGCTGTTTATAACAGGATAATTTTTTGGCTCTGAATCATTCAGCTCTTGACATTTAGCCAATACAAGTCAGAGTAAAATATCTACCATTCTGAACCAAGTCAGACACTATCAACACTATTCAACAGGGAATGTGAACGATTCAAAATGTGATGCGTATGAATAGTAACCAGGTTCAGACAGAGACTTTAGATTTCATCATTGGAAAGAGTTTTATTTAACCGTGCCCCAGGAAACGGGGATTTATTTTAGACATGGCTTCTCTTTCAGACTTTATTAAATGAGAATGAGAATTCAAACTAGTCTGCAGCTTCTTGGATATAATTAAACCACCTATAAATATGTTAACAAGGCACTCTGATTAGGCACATTTGCAAGTATGATAAAATACAACAATTAATAGTGTTGCAATTATATCCTCACATCTGAATGAAAATTAATCACTTTGGAAGTATACACTGATCAGCCATAACATTAAAACCACCTCCTTGTTTGTACACTCACTGTCCATTTTATCAGCTCCACTTACCATATAGAAGCACTTTGTAGTTCTACAATTACTGACTGTAGTCCATCTGTTTCTCTACATACTTTTTAGTCTGCTTTCACCCTGTTCTTCAATGGTCAGGACCCCCACACGACCACCACAGAGCAGGTATTATTTAGGTGGTGGTTCATTCTCAGCACTGCAGTGCACAATGACATGGTGGTGGTGTGTTAGTGTGTGTTGTGCTGGTATGAGTGGATCAGACACAGCAACGCTGCTGGAGTTTTTAAATACCATGTCCACTCACTGTCCACTTTATTATTAGACACTCCTACCTAGTTGGTTCACCTTGTAGATGTAAAGTCAGAGACGATCGCTCATCTATGGCTGCTGTTTGATTTAGTTATCTTCTAGACCTTCATCAGTGGTCACAGGACGCTGCCCACGGGGCGCTGTTGGCTGGATATCTTTGGTTGGTGGACTATTCTCAGTCCAGCATAGACAGTGAGGTGTTTAAAAACTCCACTCATACCAGCACAACACACACAAACACACCACCACCATGTCAGTGTCACTGCAGTGCTGAGAATGAACCACCACCCAAATAATACCTGCTCTGTGGCGGTCCTGTGGGGGTCCTGACCATTGAAGAACAGGGTGATACCGGATAAAAAAAGTATATAGAGAAATATATGGACTACAGTCAGTAATTGTAGAACTACAAAGTGCTTCTATATGGTTAGTGGAGCTGATAAAATGGACAGTGAATGTGGAAACAAGGAGGTGGTCATAATGTTATGCCTCATCGGTGAATATATACCCAATTTAGATTCCCTGCATCTCTGTCTCACACAGCCACAATTCAGTACGGGCTAACATAGATTCTACAAGATATGTAAATCTACAAGATATGCTCAGAAAAGAATGCTAACTGCCTTTGTCCAAGTAGATGAGCTCACAAATTGGCTGGCTTTGCATGACTGATAGAGAACACTGATATCTCACCTCCTATCCAAAAATCAAGGCCAATCAGCTCTATGCTTTGAATAGCAGTCATTTAGGCTTGAACCTGCAACCTTGTGTGAGTAATGGAGTAAACACTTTTCTGTCAAACCACCGAGAAGCCTCCATAAAAAAAATTGTAGATGTATTTTCTTTTGTATTTCTAGTACTCCCCCAAAAAACTAGTGAAACAGCGTCACAAATTTTAAAGACAGTCACTAAAAAGCAGTGGCGAGCCGTGTGTATACCTAGGCCTTCAGTGGTGTATTGCCTGAATAAATCCACCTCTTAATAACATCATTATGGCTATAGAAACCATCAATATCATGCAGAAATGTAGTATAAGGAGTCGTTGCCTCACAGATAACTCAAGTAGCCAGAATAATGCCATTACTAAAGCAACAAACCCACGTACCACAATTCAACAAGTGTCCTTCCACTGCAGCCACAGCTGCGACACACATCAAAATGCATCAATAATAACATAATAAAATGACAATATTATTTAAAAAAAGACAATAAAATGCATTTTACTCACCAAAACTCCTGATTATTTGTACACAAAATCCATCCTCCTTTCTTTCCCTAAGAAAAGTTCAATTACCCTGTTGTATAGAGTATCCTTTTCTATTGCCATCAATGCTAATGCTGAAAGTCAAGCCTGTCCTGTTGTATTTCTGGCATATGTTTTAATTCGCTTTAATAAATCAATTTCTTCTCCCTTTTCAGCCATTGTGGGTTGATAAAACAGCTTAAATCAAGAAAAATATATATTTTCGCGTGTGCAAGTCACTACAGATAAAGTTTGTTAAATCTGACACTTTATGTTCTTTAACCATCCAATCAGAGGACTTAAAATGGCAACGTAATTGCATGCCTGCTAGATGGCCTTGGCAACACCAACTCAAAATCTGATTGGTTAAAGTATCAATTTCATTGCCATTTATTTTAGGCTAGAGGCACCCGCACTACTGATTTTGAAGGCAGATTTCTTTGACCCTGGCAACACATGATGACTGAAATATGATTGGATAATAGCTTTAGTATAAATATACATGGCTGGAAGCAGTGAAACCAAGAGAAAATCTATGAATGAAAGAAAACATTATTACTATTACTATTTGGAATTAATTTATAAATATTCATGGGAAAATATATTAAAACATATGTCAGTGATTCTGACAGTGTTTAGGCCAGCAGAGAAGACCTTGCTGGCCCTCACGGTCCACCACTGCTAAAAAGCTACGATGAATGCTAACATGATCTTGATAAAATGATATCTGAATATACTCAAAATGTTACTATGTATACAAATAATGAGGGGATTTGCAAGGGCTATTTGACCCCTGAGTTTATTTGAAACACATTCCGGCAGAGTTGTCAGTATAACTAGTTGAAACCCATAAGTCTTGTCTAGAGTTTTAATGAGTGTTGGTATTGATTTCCTGTGGTTGAGCACTGAACTTAATTGACCTGAACAACATAGAATGACTTGGCTCTCTCCCAGCAAGCAATCATCTACCAGAACAAAGACAGCTCTGTGGGTGTTAGAGCACTTTGAATCCTTTGTTGCTGGTTCCTATCCCCTGAAGTACTGCTCATTTTTAAACAGAAGGCTCGTTGCAATTTAAAATCATAGACGATCACCAGTTCCGTGTCTAAATGTGTTATTTTTATCCTCTTTCCAGGGATCACATATATACAGTGGACATCGAAACGGCCAACACGGAGGAGATTTATTTCAGCAAGGTGAGCACCGTGTGTCTATCTCTTCCCTGAGATATGATCCTCTACTTCACTTTAATTACCTGGCAGCACTGAAACCCAAGCAGACCCATCTAAGCACATTATCCTATCAAGAGTCATCGGCGTGCGTCATCTATTCTAAAAAAAAAAACAGGGCCACAGGAAGCCGGAGATTTATTTATGCCAACGTGTAATTGCTTTCATTTCACCAGGACAAAATTAAATCTGGCGTACTGTGGATTATTGGAACAACAAAATTGATCCTTGGTCTGAGGGGCGTATGAGATTAACCGAAGGATCCAATTAAGCATCAGCATTTGAATCAATTAGCAGTATATTAACATGGTTTAGCGCTTACATCACCCTGCTGATTTGTCAATCAAGCAAACAAGTAAAAGCCGTAATCTAGTGTAATGTGTTATAAAAGTCTGAAACTTCTGGTGTCAAGTCTAAGCAGATCAGTACTGACATGTGATGCATTTTCTCTCCACAGAAACTGACATGGAAGTCCAGACAAGCTGATGTGGATACCTGTAGAATGAAAGGAAAGCACAAGGTACACAGTATTTTTATTGTGTGGTAAAACATATATAAATAACTGAATGAATGAAAATAGTCGTACAGCACAAACGTTCTAAGAAAGAGAATGGAATAAAGGCGTGTTGTCTCTCGTCAGTGCTAGCCGGGTGACAGCTCACCCTCTTTGACATCTGAACTTGGCATGGTTATTAAGAACATTTATCATGTGTAGAAACCTTATGTGAATTTAGTAACACATATTTTAAATGATGGTGTGTTTTCTGGTGTATATTTATTATCAGTAAATCATACACAGGACATGAACAGCACATGTAGATCAGTCATTTGGGCTCTTAACAAGTCAGGGCTATTGAGTATATTACTTAACATATACAATCAAACATATGAGACATACACAGGTGGCCAATTTAAACCTGAGAACTTGTTAGGATTCAACCGTGTCACTGACTTAATAGATAGACAGACGAAAGGACAGACAGACAGACAGACAGACAGACAGATAGATAGATGGTTAGATAGACAGACAGACAGACAGACAGACAAACAGATAGATAGACAGACTGCTAGACAAATAGATAGACAGACAGATAGACAGACAGACAGATAAATACAGTGTATCACAAAAGTGAGTACACCCCTCACATTTCTGCAAATATTTCATTATATCTTTTCATGGGACAACACTATAGAAATAAAACTTGGATATAACTTAGAGTAGTCAGTGTACAACTTGTATAGCAGTGTAGATTTACTGTCTTCTGAAAAGAACTCAACACACAGCCATTAATGTCTAAATAGCTGGCAACATAAGTGAGTACACCCCACAGTGAACATGTCCAAATTGTGCCCAAAGTGTCAATATTTTGTGTGACCACCATTATTATCCAGCACTGCCTTAACCCTCCTGGGCATGGAATTCACCAGAGCTGCACAGGTTGCTACTGGAATCCTCTTCCACTCCTCCATGATGACATCACGGAGCTGGTGGATGTTAGACACCTTGAACTCCTCCACCTTCCACTTGAGGATGCGCCACAGGTGCTCAATTGGGTTTAGTCCATCACCTTTACCTTCAGCTTCCTCAGCAAGGCAGTTGTCATCTTGGAGGTTGTGTTTGGGGTCGTTATCCTGTTGGAAAACTGCCATGAGGCCCAGTTTTCGAAGGGAGGGGATCATGCTCTGTTTCAGAATGTCACAGTACATGTTGGAATTCATGTTTCCCTCAATGAACTGCAGCTCCCCAGTGCCAGCAACACTCATGCAGCCCAAGACCATGATGCTACCACCACCATGCTTGACTGTAGGCAAGATACAGTTGTCTTGGTACTTCTCATCAGGGCGCCGCCACACATGCTGGACACCATCTGAGCCAAACAAGTTTATCTTGGTCTCGTCAGACCACAGGGCATTCCAGTAATCCATGTTCTTGGACTGCTTGTCTTCAGCAAACTGTTTGCGGCTTTCTTGTGCGTCAGCTTCCTTCTGGGATGACGACCCTGCAGACCGAGTTGATGCGGTGTGCGGCGTATGGTCTGAGCACTGACAGGCTGACCTCCCACGTCTTCAACCTCTGCCAAATTTAACAGCCCTGCTCCCCATTTACACCTGGGACCTTGACACATGACACCAGGGAGGGACAACGACACATTTGGGCACAATTAGGACATGTTCACTGTGGGGTGTATTCACTTATGTTGCCAGCTATTTAGACATTAATGGCTGTGTTGAGTTATTTTCAGAAGACAGTAAATCTACACTGCTATACAAGCTGTACACTGACTACTCTAAGTTATATTCAAGTTTCATGTCTATAGTGTTGTCCCATGAAAAGATATAATGAAATATTTGCAGAAATGTGAGGGGTGTACTCACTTTTGTGATACACTGTAGATAGACAGGCAGACAGATAGATAGATAGACAGATAGATGGTTAGATAGACAGACAGACAGACAGACAGATAAACAGATAGATAGACAGACAGCTAGACAAATAGATAGACATACAGACAGATAGATACACAGGCAGACAGATAGACAGACAGACAGATATACAGACAGACAGATATACAGACAGATAGATAGACGGACATAGAGATAGACAGATATATGTTTGATAGACAGACAGACAGGCAGACAGATAGATAGAAAGACAGAAAAACAGATAGATAGATAGATAGATAGATAGATAGATAGATAGATAGATAGATAGATAGATAGATAGATAGATAGATAGACAGATAGACGGACATATAGACAGACAGACAGACAGACAGACAGACAGACAGACAGACAGGCAGACAGATAGTTAAACAGACAGACAGATAGATAGTTATTAATGAAGGAAGAATTGAGAGAAGAATAAATTAATGAAAGTGGAGGGAGGTGCAGTTTCAAGTATACAGTGTGTGGTAAAAATAATATAGAGAGTAAATAATAAATAGTAAAGTTAGTGTAGTTATTACCAGGCTAATGCCTTTTTTATGAAGTTACTGTCTCAAACTGTTTCTTCCTCTGTTTTCTCTGCAGGATGAATGCCACAATTTTATTAAGGTTCTTCTCCAGCAAAACGACGACACCCTGTTTGTGTGCGGGACAAATGCGTTCAACCCTTCCTGTCGAAGCTTTAAGGTAATGCCCTGTTTGTCATGATCTCTTCACACAGCTAGGCTGGAGATTTGGTATGTAAACATCTCAGTGAGACTGTGACACACTGTAGTGCAGAAGCTGGAGAGTTGTGGACAGTGATGGATTGTTTTCGCATGAGTGATTCGCAGGTGTGCGCCGGTATTTATAAAAAGTAGAAAAGTTGGGCTGTGCATGGAGGGTACGTTCAGTCTGGGGTTATTACAACAACTGCTCTGATTTATAGATTTTATTTTAGCTGTTGTTTTGACACATTTATCACTGAGCGGTGTTTTGAGGCAGGAAACATGTGAGAGTCGATAATTTCTTGTAATTTCTTGACACACCAGCTAGTGCAATGAGTCCAGTTTCTTTTTTCAAAAGAGATGGTTTTAATGACATTTCCTTCTGCCTGCTTTTTGCCTTTTGTGGTCGACATGTTAGTCACTAATGATGTTTTTCAACATCTTTTCCACGCTAAATTTTTCGTTGATGTGTAAAGTTGTTATTGAGATTTGAACCCCCACCCCATTCAGCATCCGACAAGTGTTGAATGGTCTTTTTTACGCTTGGAAGCCTTTCACAGCAAAGTGTCTGGCAGTGTTAGTTGCCCTGTGACCCTGCCTTCTTTTTTCTTCATGTTATTTTCCTTATATAATTCCTTGTTGTTGAGGTTTACAGATGAATTACAGATTATAATTATTTTTAAGTTACTGTACTTATCTGTTACTTGACCATAAAATATAGTTATATTTTTATATTTTTCTTCTTTGCTGATGAGCCACAGCCAGTAGTACAATTGGGGGTGTAGTGTGCCTTAGCTTACTGGCTAAGAACTCAGTCAGTCAGAAAAGATTTAATTTACATAAAGCCACATAACAAGCCCACCTTCCAGATCGATAGTTAAGCATGTTTGCAGAATCATGTCCTTCTGCTTGGCCATGTATGGCTTGCAAAAGAGGCATGTAGGTCATGTCGGTTCTCTTCACTGCACCTTATTGAGCCTTAATCTGCTCCAGGTGGAGGTGTTTCTATTTTTTACGGTTTCTTCCTCACAGATTTGCCAGCTCCTTAGTTGGAAAACCTGCTTTTTCCTTGAATCCTTGATGCCAGACTTGAGTTGTGTTCTGTCTGCTTAGATGCTTTAACCAAAGTGAGTTACAACTGTGGTAATTACAATCCAAGCAATTGAGTGTTAAAGGCCTTGAAGAGCCCAACAGTGGTAACTTGGCAGATGTGGGGTTTGATTCAGCAAGATTTCGATTTGTCCAGTACCTTAACCTCGAAGCTACTACTCCCTTCAGTGGCGAGGTTTTAGCTACTCTTTCCTATCTGTTACTTGGCCATAAAATATAATGATATTTTTATATTTTTCTTTTTTGCTGATGAGCCACAGCCAGTAGTACAATTGGGGGTGTAGTGTGCCTCAGCTTACTGGCTAAGAACTCAGTCAATCAGAAAAGATTTGATTTACATTAAGCCACATAACAAGCCCACTTGCCATGGAGATCGATAGTTGAGCATGTTTGCAGAATTATGTCATTCTGCTTGGTTATGTAGCTTGCAAAAGAGGCATGTAGGTCATGTAGAACTTCTTCACTGCACCTTATTGAGCCTTAATCCACTCCAGGTGGAGGTGTTTCTATTATTACGGTTTCTTCCTCACAGATTTGTCAGCTCCTTAGTTGGAAAACCTGCTTTTTTCTTGAATCCATGATGTTCAGGTTACATTTACGTTTATCATATGCCATTAACCAAAGTGACCTACAACTGTGGGAATTACAATCCAAGCAATTGAGTGTTAAAGACCTTGCTGAAGAGCCCAACAGTGGCAACTTAGAAGATATGGGCTGTGAACCAGCAACATTTGATTAGTCCAATACCTTAATCTTGAAGCTACCACTGCCCTCAGTGGTGAGGTGCAATCCACCTCATTACACATGGTCAAAAGAGTGTGTGTATGCGAGAGAGAGGGATAATCCCCTTTTAATTAGTGGGTTGGGGTATTTATTCATCCTACAAGCTTACAAAACTAAGCTGCCAAGTGTTGAAGCCTGTAGTGTGTAAAAATCATTCATCCTTAACTAACAAGTTTAAAACTACATCTGGAAGCAAGATCTCAGACTGTTTTGGATCAATGGGTTTTCATGGATTTAATAGTCAAAAACAACACACATGACCCCACAAGAGATCATCTTGCACAATACATTAGTTTGGAAACGTCTACAGGTGATGATGATGCTGCCGGTGTGAACACAGGGTGATGAGCAATCAGTGATTCGGGCGACAAGAGGTGAAAAGTCGCTGCCGCTATGAACACAGGGTTAGAGAATTAGAAGATGTTGGATAATGTCCATAAAACACAAAATATGGCCTTGTAAATGCATAAGTTACAATAATGTCTACTTTAAAATACATAAACGATTATGGATTATTCTCAAACATCTGTGAAACAGGTGCAGCGTCTCTGTCATAAGTGGTATATCAAAAAGTCCCTGTCTTGTCGAGAAGAGGCTTTGAAGTGCTTACGCTAAGAGCTGCACAAGCTGCTCACAAATGTCTCCCCTGTGGCTTTTTGGCCCTTGAAAATGCCTGCTTGTGTGACAGCGCAGTCAGGGGGTGCGTGTGTATCCACCTCGGCCACTTTTCCACCTTTCCAACCTGACGGCTTGACTGCTTTGAAAAGGCCCTCTGTTTTGGAGCCGTACTCATCCCTCATTAATCAGCACCTCTCAGAGGGAGAGAGAGCTAAGACGGGGGGTACGTTACAAATGTTCGGTAAGGGCAAACGTACAAATGTTCAGCCGAGCGAACAACACCTCTGTTTTGTGCACTCACGCACATGCCTACCGCTCCCTGGGGCCCAAGTGCAGCCCACTCAACACTTGCGTGCCCTGGGATTTCACTGACATACACCTAGGGCTGGAGGAGTAAACAGGGTTTTGTGTTTTAATGCCACCCTTGGCTGATTGGTAAACAGCTGGTGTGAATTAGATCGCCTGTTATTGGGTTGAGCTGTGAGGAAATTGGGACTGTGATGGCGCACTCCTATTACTATGTAATTACAGATGAAGAAAAACTATCCCAGAGCAATCTGAACGAAAGGCCTCGCCTAATGCTTTATGGAAGCCATAAGTCTTTAGGTGAATGATGGGTCTTTGGGGTGTAATGTGATACACTTCCCACCGTTTTGCTACTGAGTCATCATAGGCTGCACTCAGATTTCTGGCAAAATTCCTCTCTTTGATGGAATTACCAAAGGTATCGGTCAGAGAAAGTCCTTTTGTAAAGAACTCTGTGGGACCTTAAATCAAGAACGGGAGGAGGAACTGCCAGCACCTTTTTATCCCCCCAATCTGTTTACAGTTTAGGAATCATAAATATATATGGTTGATCCTGTACAGCTGGTCACTGTCTGGAGTTTCTAGGTTAACTCAAACTGAGGCCTCACACAAAACAAGTGCTATGACATCAGGAAAACAAAACCTTAACAAGCTTCTATGTTTTAGTTAGCTAGCTAATGCCTAGTTCACACTACACGATTTTTGCCATGATTTGCCGGCTTGGGAGCAACTCGCAGAGCGCTCGGAGACCGAAGAGAGATATTTAACTTGTCGAATATCTAGATCTGAGTTGCCCGACTGGCAATGAGTACTATGTTGAACAGCCAATGAGAACGCAAGATAAGGGGTGAGGGGAAATGCAGGGGAGAAGTAAAAAGGTGGGACAGGGACATAATATAGTTTATACCGGAATACATCGGCATACACACAAGTATTTCTGACCTTATCGTTCTCTACAAACCATAACGACCAACGATCAGAACGACTCATCTGTTGGCAATCTGCTCTCTTGAAATCGGGCTCAAACCAGTTCGTTTTACACCGGTGCAGTTTTTGGCACTTTATCTTTTCCTAGCTGGTGTGGCCATCACGACAAAACAGCCCTGGATGAGTGAGCTGTACCAAATGTGGCATCCTGGCCCTTTCCAGAGTGGGCTCTGCTTTTGGACATGGGGCATGGCATGGGGTTCGCTGTGCCAGTTTGTGGTGCAGGGTTCAAGTCATTAATTGGTGTCCCCAGCTTGTTCTGGGTTTTCTTTTTTCTCTCTTTGTCTGGGAATTTGGTTGTCACAGGTGATTTTAGCGGCCTGCCTCATATACAACCAGTTTTTTTCTACTCTGTTCCTTTTCTATCCACATTCTACATTACGGGCTGTGAATGTTTTGTCTTTGATTTGTTACTTTGTTTATGTTATTTTGGGGGTGCTAGGGTTATTTGGGAAGGGGGTGTTGTCATGGTTACAGTATCATGTTTTTCTACCTTGCCATTTATGCAGATGAATGACGTGTCAGTTCCTCCTTACTGACAGTCACCTTTGTTCAGCACTTATGTGCTCCTGGTGGAAGTGTTTCTATTTATAACAGTTTCTTCCTCACAGAGTTGCCAACTCTTCTGTTGGCAATCTGCTCTCCTGAAATCGGGCTCAAACCAGTTCGGTTGTACACTGGTGCAGTTGTTGGCACTTTATCTTTTCCGAGCTGATGTGGCCATCACGACAAAACAGCCCTGAATGAGTGAGCTGTCCTAGATGTGGCATCCTGGCCCTTTCCAGAGTGGGCACTTTTGGACCTTTTTGATCACGTCCCCACTTTCTGAACATGCGCTGTACCAGTTTGTGGTGTGGGGTGCAACTCATTTATTGGTGTCCCCAGCTTGTTCTGGGTTTTCTTTTTCCTCTCTTTGTCTGAGAATGTGGTTGTCACATGTGATTTGAGCCACCTGCCTCATATACAACCAGTTTTTATTTCTTATTTCTGTAGTTATTTTGGTCACTGCATGTAATTGGGTGGGGTGCACATGGAACATAGTCTGTCTCTCCATAAGCGATGTGCTCTGTGTAGAAACCCACCACTGGCAGGTGAAAAGAAGTGACCAACAGCTGGACATGTCAGAGGGGCCGTGCATATTGTCTGTGGCTCTCCCTGGTCAGAAAAGCGTGGGTTCAAGCGGCAGTAGGTCTACAAAATGGGGGGAATTAGAGGAGGAAATGTTATTTCTAAGAAACTATGAAATGACATGGTTCTCTCTGCAGGCTTTCTAATGCCACAGTTTCTGTTCATTTAGATTCAGACCTTTAATTAGGTTTTTGGTTTGAGCCTCTAAAATTTCATGTAGCAGAAACTTTAAATGTGCCCAGACTTTAGCATGACCTTTTACACTGGTTATTAGAAAACTTTTTCCACCAAGAAAGGAACAGCATATGAAATTACCTGTTAAGTTTCCAGAAGGTTCCAGATTTAGCAGTCATACTTTATACAGAGGCAGTGGTAGCTCAGTGGTTGAAGGCCAAACAGGAGTTTTGCATATGTCCTGTACACGCAAGTGTCGCAAGTTGCCACTATCGGGTCCTTGAACAAGGAATTGCTCAAGTTGTATTCAGTCTTGTAAGTTGCTTTGGATAAAAGCATCTGCTTAATGCTCTAAATGTAAATACTTCTTGGCAAGTGTCAAGAGCAAGAAAATCTTTTATAATTAACTTCTTAATACCCTTTATACATGAAAGCATGGCTTAATATGTTGTTAAATACAGATTTGTTCTCAGCATGACTGGTGTTCAATACCTCACATTTATTTTGTAATATTATTATTATTATTCAAACTTTTAGTAATGTCTTCATACAAATGTATATTTTGATGTGACCTCCAGCCAATCTCCAATTGACCAAAAAAAATGTACATAGTGTACATAGTTAATATAGGTGGCATAAAATAATATCATATATAATGCAATGTAATGCATTTTCTTATTCATTTCATATGATTAGCAGCTTCATGATAGCCATGGATGCTGTGAGTGTATAATGTGCATATATATATTTATACGATGGATCCTCAGAAAGTTTCCTCAATTTTATATTTTGGTTGGAAACTGTGAGGGCAGAAGGAATAGTAATTGGTCGTGTCTATGAGACTGAGAGAGCTTATAGTCCAGATTTAGCGCCATCTGATTTCCATTTTTTTGGACGCTCAAGGAAGCTTTAAGGGGAAGAAGATTTTTATGTGATGATGATATGAAAGCAGCGCTGTATCAGTGGCTACGCGCTCAACCAAAAACATTTTTTGCTGATGGCATTAAAAAGTTGGTACAAGGCTGGAAAAATGCATCGTAACGTGACTGTAGAAAAGTGATGTTGTTTGTTTCACTCACAACAAGGGACATTTTGGAGTTGGCAAATCCACCTGCTTTCATGTTTTAAATGTGAAATAAAACCAACTATAAGTAAACAGGCAAACATGCCACACTCATGTGTACAGTACACTTATAAAGCAAAAATCATCCAGTAATTAATCTGCTTTTTCCAAGAGGAGTCTGCCTCCTAGTTTGAATATCATTGTTTTAGGGACTTTAAGTGTGGTTATGTGGTTGCAACTCACCTGTAATGTTTGCTTCTCTTTCTGCAGATGGACTCATTGGATGCCCTTGGGGACGAGATCAGTGGGATGGCCCGCTGCCCATATGATGCCAAGCATGCCAATATGGCTTTGTTTGCTGGTAAGCCATCTGAACAAATGTTACCACACAATTAACTGTATTATTGGTTGCATGAGGATAATATAATTTATAATAATGTAATAATTACAGTTCATGCCATAGATTTCAATATAGATCCTGATATTTATAAAGCATGTGAGAAATACAGTAAAATCTGAGTTCATTTGAGCTTGTAGGCACAAATACTTCAACACTTGCTCTCTGTTTCTGTGGAGATCATGTTGCTTGGCAGTCCTCACCAGTGGGTCAGTTTGGAAACACATGAAACTATTGTGGTAGTAGCAAAAAATGATGGAATCCTCCACATAAAGTGTGATTAAAAATAACTCCCGAGATGGAAAACCCATATGAGTCACGTCTTAGTTAGTGGCTTAAGAAAGCCGTCCAATATGAGGTCTGCAGAAGTGATTCATTCTCAAAGTCATAGTTACACTTAATTCAATATTACCATCGTAGTTTTGTTTTGGAAGGAAGAGAAACGTTTGACTATGACTCATTAATTTTTACTTTAATTTTAAGCTTCTCCTGTTGAAATAGATGGTTCTTAGTATTTTTCCTGGCCCTTGAATCTGTGTGTGTGTGAGGGCACATTTGTGTACATGTGTGATTGTTTTGAGTTACTATGAGTTTGTCACTGTGATGTTTTACAGTTACTGGTTTTGGTTTGGCCTTCTCTGGTCTGTGGAATCTTTTCGTGTGTTTGTAAGCTTTGTGTGACTGAGGCAAAAACAGTGTCATTATTTCTCCTCTGGTTTTCTTTACAGATGGAAAGTTGTACTCTGCTACGGTCACTGACTTTCTGGCGATTGATGCTGTCATTTATCGCAGCCTGGGAGACAGTCCGACCCTGCGCACAGTCAAGCACGATTCAAAATGGTTAAAAGGTGAGGAGTGAATAGACGGGGTGAGCGTTATTACACATCTTTAGTTGGTACGTTAGTTTGGGTTAGGTTAAGGAACATTAACTTTTCATTATCAGACTTGTTAAAACACGAAACGTGACCTTGCACTAGCAAGACTGCTGCAGTAGTTTAGTCTTAGTCTGAGTTTAATCTTTTAATATATTTTCTTATCATCTAGAGTAAACAAGTATACAAATGAGCTGGTCATTTTATTGATAATTATTGTTAATAAAAATAAACTGTTGGCTCACATTTTAAACTAATAACAATAGACAACATATATGGTTTTCCACTTATTCCACTTTAGAATTAAAACCCTGCTAAAAACAACACACACCAGCAGGTCTTGGTGGTAATTAGCATTTGCTAAGTTTTAGACATGTTGATGCAAGTTATTACCGGTGACTGACCACAAAACCTGCAATTACAAGTTTAAACCAGTAATGATGAGTATTTAGCAAAAGAAAATGGGATTAGGGATTACATACAATAATTCAGCCTACATTTAACAATACCATCTAGTCTCCAAAACTGAAATTACAAGTGCCTGATTTATTTGATGTTAGTTAAACATGTAAAATAAATAACAGTGATTTATGTAGGTAAGCTTGCTCACTGGCTAATTAGCCTAGCTAACATTGGTCCTGGGTAAAACTGTTGAAACAACTCTGCATCAGCTTTTAATTAATTTAATTAAAACAAGGCAGAATCACAATTTTTCTTGTGTTCAAGAAATGATGTGTTCAAGTTCAGTACTTTAAAGAAATTGCGTTTGTTCTCCTTTGCAGAGCCGTACTTTGTTCAGGCAGTGGATTATGGGGATTTCATTTACTTCTTCTTTCGGGAGATTGCCATGGAATACAACAGCATAGGAAAGGTGAGGAGTCTGTTTGTTATATGATTTTTTTTCAGAACATATTTAATGCGCAGCATTTCCTAACTAAACAGCACAAACACAAAACAAAGGCATTTACAGGCAGACAGGAAGGCTACGTCTGAAATATCTAAGAGGGTGTTCACAAAAAGGTCAGCCAGTTTCAAAAAAGGAAAAAACACTCAGGATGCTGGAACTAAAAATAACCCAGACCTCCGCTGGTATTGTTCAGATTGCTAAAAAGCCAGACATAGTTCACTGGTGCTAACACTGAACTCTTGTACAATAAAAAAAGAAATAAATATATCTTATATAATAAATCTCACATCTTTATGTCTGTTTATAGGGTGCATAGTGTTTCGTTAAAGAGCGGTAGGTTACATGTAGAGTGAGCACCTGCTATTAATAAAGCTTGTAGCATTAATAGTAAGAAAACATGGTAAAGATTATTGATATTACTTTTATTATTTCACTATGACGACATGCTGACAGGTTCTAAATAAATGGAAATATGTGCCAGGTCTTTGTATTGTAGAAAGGTGGTAATAATTTAGGGCCCCAAGCGGTCCATTCCAGCTGTAAAGCATCAAGGTTTGAGTACAACGAAATGTGTAAAACGAAGAATATTTTAAACGGTCAAGTCAGATGCTGTGACATTAAATGATGACAGCTGTTTAAATCTGGAGTCTCAAGATGGTTAAACAAAACCCAGTTAAGCCACAAGTTCACTAGTTTTTATCTATCAGATATTTCGTTTTAGATCACATACCCTTTCTAGCCTGCAATGTAAATGAGTTATAATTATATATACAATTATTAATGCAATAATTTATTATTTATGAACATAAATTATTTAGTATATTTTGTGTGTATGTTAAATATTTTCCAAATAATTTTGAATATTTAACAAATAATTTTGAATTTGAATTATTCTATTTATTTAATTAATGTATTTAATTACACAGTGCTGTACTATAATACTTGTGTACTTTAATACTTTTAGCTTTAATGTATCTTGAGCTGCTGTAATAACTGACTTGGGATTAATAAAGTTGTCTATCTATCTGTCTGTCTGTCTGTCTGTCTGTCTGTCTGTCTGTCTCTATCTATCTATCTATCTATCTATCTATCTATCTATCTATCTATCTATCTATCTATCTATCTATCCATCTATCTATCTTAGTGGTATGTCAAGATATTTCCTCTGTTTTTTGAAAGTATTTTTGGTGATTTTACAGGTGGTTTTCCCCCGAGTGGCCCGTGTATGTAAGAACGACCGGGGTGGCTCGCAGCGCGTGCTGGAGAAACAGTGGACGTCGTTCCTCAAGGCTCGCCTCAACTGCTCTATCCCGGGAGATTCCCACTTCTACTTCAACATCCTGCAGGCGGTTACTGAAGTGATCCACATCAACGGCCGTGATGTCATAATGGCCACTTTCTCTACACCTTCTAATAGGTACATTGTTTTCTAATGCACATACCAAATCAGAAATATAATAAATGGAGATTAAATGTATTTCTTTATAAAACTTAGAATCAAAAGCCAAGTTAGAAGAGATAAGCTGATATATTAGACAATTCCCATGTTATTGCAGTTTGTACTGGTGCTACTGAGCTTGCTTAAATAGGCCAAACAGCTAGACTAGGAAAATTCCAGTGAGGTTTTTCAGTAATAAATCACAGCATGTATGATGAATCCTTATTGACTGGATGTTTTAGCCATATAGCGGGTATGAATTAGTCATAAATCTGGGCAACTACTGACAATGTGCCAGTTCTGTTTCGTAAGCCACATATTTCTGGTATATTACTCAGAGTTTTAGCTGCTGGGGGTTAACTGAATCCCATCTCTGTGGCCATCACAATTCTGTCCTTGTATTCGCTGTTCATTTCTCAGAAACTGACTCGGTGAAGAAATAGTTTTGATATGTACACATAAGCGACTATCTGCAGGCGTAATTACCGTATGTCTTTTGGCTCGTCTATAGCATTCCAGGCTCGGCTGTGTGCGCCTACGACATGGCGGACATCGCCGCAGTCTTGACTGGACGCTTTAAAGAGCAGAAGTCACCAGAATCAACCTGGACCCCTGTGTCTGAGGAGAAGGTGCCCAAACCCAGGTATTTATCTGCATGTTTATATTCACAGTTGTCAAGCCTACCAGAAATGATATTAATAATATTGGAGATGGCAGCACGTGGGAAATGCTTCACTTTCACCAAA
The DNA here is from genome assembly GCF_030014385.1 of Trichomycterus rosablanca. Taxonomy (NCBI): domain Eukaryota; kingdom Metazoa; phylum Chordata; class Actinopteri; order Siluriformes; family Trichomycteridae; genus Trichomycterus; species Trichomycterus rosablanca. The sequence goes on from NC_085994.1 coordinate 6,653,379, forward strand.
TCCACTATGACGCACCAAACAACAAGGCATTGTGCAGTTGAGTAATTAGCATTAATTTTGGGATTCCATGACGTGGCGCCAACTGCAGCTATGAATATTTACAACTGACTTAAGTAGACGTTATGTATGTCTTATAAATGAATCATGCCCACTTTGGCTAATCCTTTTAAATAACATTGAATTTGCAGGCTTTGAAACAGTGAGAGAGAGAAAGAAGTGCAAATCAGCAAATGAGGCATGAGCTCATTTTCCAGATGGCTAATTTTCCAAAAGCTCTAGCCAGCCTGGTCAATCTTTGTCCTCTGTCCCCCTAATTATCACACCAAGGAGCTAGCGACATTCCCTCTGAAATAGCATTTTACGAGCAGAAAGATCTGGGGAAGACGACCGCAAACACTTTTCTAGCTTCCATATGGTTTGTCACAGTGTCAAGTGTAACGAGACTATCACTGATGCTGATTAGCATTAAATTATGTGTTTGTGGGGAACAAGGTCAGGTGTTAATGAGCGTTAAAGCACTAGCTCTTTTTCTGTTTAATCTATATTTTATCACTACAGGGAAAGTGCTTCAACAGATGCCTTTTCTTTGAGAGAGAGAGAGAGGCACCACATGTTGCTTGTACTGTATAATTAAAACACAGCCGAGCTGAATGAAAATACCATGTGATTATACACTGATCAGCCATAACATTAAAACCATTAATTTTATCAGCTCCACTTACCATATAGAAGCACTTTGTAGTTCTACGTACAATTACTGACTGTAGTCCATCTGTTTCTCTCCATACCTTTTTAACCTGCTTTTACCCTGTTCTTCAATGGTCAGGACCCCCAGTTATAATTTGGCAAGGTATTATTTGTGTGGTGGATCATTCTCAGCACTGCAGTGACACTGACATGTTGGTGGTGTGTTAGTGTGTGTTGTGCTGGTATGAGAGGATCAGACAGTTAAATACAGTGTCCACTTACTGTCCACTCTATTAGACGCTCCTACCTAGTTGGTCCACCTTGTAGATGTAAAGTCAGAGACGATCGCTCATCTATTGCTGCTGTTTGAGTTGGTCACCTTCTAGACCTTCATCAGTGGTCACAGGACGCTGGACGCTGTTGGCTGGATATTTGTGGTTGGTGGACTATTTTCAGACCAGCAGTGACAATGAGGTGTTTAAAAACTCCAGCAGCGCTGCTGTGTCTTATCCACTCATACACTCAACACACACTAACACACCACCACCATGTCAGTGTCACTGCAGTGCTGAGAATGATCCACCACACAAATAATATTTGCTCTGTGGGGGTCCTGTGGGGGTCCTGACCATTGAAGAACAGGGTAAAAGCAGGCTAAAAAAGTATGTAGAGGAACAGACGGACTACAGTCAGTAATTGTAGAACTACAAAGTGCTTTTATATGGTAAGTGGAGCTGATAAAATGGACAGTGAGTGAAGAAACAAGGAGGTGGTTTTAATGTTAACTATACATATATAGTGATATACCTGGACTATATTATAACTTGGCTCGGGCCTTAAAAGGAAGTGGAAAAGATTTGCCCATAAATACATGGGAAAGAATAACCGCATTTAAATGTACACCTCTCATTCACATTATGGAAATATCTGTGAAAAGTGAACTTGCGAGTTTAAAATTGAGGTTGCCAGATTTTTTCCTCTAGTTCTTAGGGCATGAACTTCTAGGTTTTTTTCCCTAGTGCAGGTAAAAAGATGCAGTCGGCTACTGCACACGTGTCAGAGGGGGCGCTCCTCAGTCAGCAGTGGAGGGTAGTATTGGTACAGAGGGAGCGTAATGCAATCAGGGTAATTGGATACGACTAGATTAGGGAGAAAATGGGGGGGGGGGTAATAATAATAATGAATACAGACTTCAAACAGTATTTTGTGACTTTTGTGTGTATTTTATATCACACTTAACATTACATCAGACATAACACTGACTTCTATTGTGCCGAGCAAAAGGACAGGGCTTACAGCAGTGGCGGCTGCTGGTCTTTCAAAGAGGGGAAGCTCATTGTCGGCTTACATCATAAAATTTGTCAATTTATTTATACGAGTCAGTCGATTTGTGATAAGTAGCTGATTCTGAACGAACTCATCTTCGAGATGAACGTGTTCTAACGCATTTGTAGTCAATGAAATGTTAAAACAACTGTACATATTGACATTTTAGGCGAAGCTGAGCTTCCCTTGCAGTCTTAAAGAAATCACCACTGGCTTACAGTAATACCGCTTATGCTGCAGGGGATGTTGCATAGGGGAAAAGCTCAAATCTATATTGCTATTCAATTTTATTCAATCACATTTAAATGAATATTTATTATATTTATCTAATGTAAATCTTTGGCTTTGCTCAATAGCTTTTTTAAAGAAAAGTAGATATTTAAATCAATTTAAGCGCTTGATATTGTAATTATTTATTTAATGTTTAGTATAAACCACCTCATCCTGGTACCCTTTTTCCACCCTTGTTGCTAATCAGGCCAGGCTGTTGTGCTGGAACACCATCTGCGGAGAAGTTCAAGGTGTCCAACGAGTTCCCAGATGACACGCTAAACTTCATCAAGATGCACCCGCTAATGGATGAGGCCGTGCCCTCTATTGCCAACCGGCCCTGGTTTCTAAAGACGATGGTTCGGTGAGAGCTCACATCGCATCAGCTTCCAACTATTAATGAGACCCAGTGGTCATATTGTATGCGTGTTGAATATTTATAATATTTATTAGAATTGCTGGGGCAAGTTGCTAAGTAAACCTTCTGAAAAGAGCAAATACAGTTGAAGTAAAATGTTTGTGAATTATTTCCAGTTTAGAGTTTCTGGGTCCTGGGTTCGATCCCCAGGTGGGGCGGTTCGGGTCGGTTTCCCCCCACAGTCCAAAAGCATGCAGTCAGGTTAACTGGAGACACTGAATTGCCCTATAAGTGAATGGGTGTGTGCATGAGTGTGTGTGTGTGTGTGTGTGTGTATGTGTGTTTGCCCTGCGATGGACTGGTGCCCCGTCCAGGGTGTTACTTTGTGCCTTGCGCCCATTGAAAAGCTGGGATAGCCGTGACCATGATTGGACAAGCGGTTAAGACAGTGAGTGAGTTAGTGAGTTTTCTGCATTAACTACTCAACCTGCTTTAGCAATAATAGTGTTATAATAATAATGTTATAGTAATGATAAACCTGTAGCTGCCCGGAAGACCTGGGGGAAGGCTCTTTTCTGTTCCAGCATGACTCTGCCACAGTGCAGAAAAACTCTATGCCTTTAAGAAACCTACAGAGAGCCTTGACCTCAGCCCCAGTGAACAGCTTTGGAATAAACTGAAACATCAGTTGAGGTTTTCGTGACCAACATAAGTGTTCAGCCATATGAATTCTCACACACATTTCCACAGACTACTTTAAAGTCTTGTGTGAAGCATTCTCAACAGTGTGGCTCTTGTTATAGCTGAAAAGATCACATAGAGTTCACACTAATTGTTTAATACCATTAGTTTTTGATATAGTATGTCTGACAAGAACATGGTCAGGTGTTCTCTAGTTTATCTCTTTTTCTTTAGATAAACAGACTCTAATAGGACAGTCTCTAAATACCTCTACAACCACACTTTCTTTCTTATTTTCAATTTTCCAATCAGTTCTATTGACTGGAACAGCTAGGTCTCAGAAACGGCATTAGCAGACTGTAAAGGACTAATCAGTTTAACAGAATTAAGACTTAAATTAATCCATTATTAGTTTGGGCATAATTAGTTTGTTAATGAAGATCAGATAACATGTCATGTGTAATTATTGCTTACATCTAGATACTTGGCTTGCTAATTGGAACCGTGTGCTTCAGTCAGCGGTCTGATTTCTTGTACAAGTGCTGAGCTGTAGATTTAAAATCCAAAAATTAAAAGGAGATTTGAAAATGTTTACGTCTGCTGATTCACCCCCTTTTGTTTCTCTAGATATCGGCTCACTCGGATAGCAGTGGATAACGCTGCCGGACCTTATCGCAACTACACCATTGTCTTTCTGGGGTCAGAAAGGGGCATCATCCTCAAGTTTCTGGCAAAAATCAGCGGCGACTTTCTGAACGACAGCCTCTTTCTGGAGGAGCTGAGCATCTACAACCCAGAGAAGTATGTACAGCAGTACCTTGTAACTCAACGTCCCCTAAGCTCAAAATTTGTACCCTTAAACTCAACATTTACCTTAAACTCAACGTGTTCAGTTTGTTTTTTAAAAATGTATTTATTTAATTTCAAATTAACAATGAACAGTCGCTTTGTTTAGCGTTTGGCTTGAGCGGTGCGGTGCTTAAATACGTCATCAAAGTGTGAATGTGAGACGAATCTCAGCATTTGTGTGGAATAACCATCAGATTCACTCTGAAAGCTCCACATGTATCAGTGTTTATCTGGATTTTTGCTCACTGTTTCACTTTTAAACTTGTGTTAAAGCTCGAGGTTCTAAGAAATTGTAAGAATCAGCTTTTTGTTTCACTCACTCACTCACTCACTCACTCACTGTCTCAACCGCTTATCCAGTGAGGGTCGTGGGGGGGGGGGCTGCTGCTGGAGCCTATGCTAGCTTTTCAATGGGCGCAAGGCACACAGTAAGACCCTGGACGAGGCGAAGTCCATCGCAAGGCAGACACACACACACATATACACACACCTATTCACATATAGGGCAATTTAGTGTCTCCTATTAACCTGACTGCATGTTTTTGGACTGTGGGAGGAAACCGGAGCACCCGGAGGAAACCCACGCAGACACAGGGAGAACATGCAAACTCCACAGAAAGGACCCGGACCGCCCCGCCTGGGGATCGAACCCAGGACCTTCTTGCTGTGAGGCGACAGTGCTACCCACCGAGCCACAGTGCCGCCGCTTTTTATTTCAGTGTTGTTTATATTATATTTGTGTTATTTTCAGTGTATAAGTATTATTTTACATTAGCCTAAAATATATGCAAGTCCACGGGACCATGGAACGCATTAACAGGTTTCCCATACATCCTTATGGAAAAAATTACCTTAAAACTCAACGCCTTTTAAACTCAATGCCATTCCCAGAACCAATTGATGTTGAGTTTCAAGCTACCACTGTATTCTATAAGAAATGTATTTCTCAATCACCCGGCTGATCGTTTAAACCACATCAGTATTAGGTTACTCTCCCTCAAGTATGACGAGTGAAATTAAAGAGAGCAGAGTACAACCAGTAAAACTTTTGCAGATGGCCCACCACCACCACAGATCCAGTCGGACGTATGATAAATGATTAAAAATCATTATTCATGGCTGGTTTGAAGTGGGGGTCGGATCAGTCCCTTAAAGCCTGCCGGAGATGCCCTCACTTTTTAAAATGTGATATGAAGTCCCAGCCATGCCGCTTGTGGGTTGAATAGTGAGATGGTGACCAAAGAAAATGAACAGATGAAAAAGCTGAGAGGAAAGAGAGGAGTTGGCGGCGATGAGGGATTTGAAAGGAATACTCTCATGGTTTCCAACTTAATCTCTGCCTGCCACATCTGTAGCATATGAGCAGATACCATCATAAATCTTCTTTAATGTGTTCTTTGTATATAAAAAATATTGTACATCCTACCAAACCGCCAGCTTAAAGGAGGTTTTGGGACCATTCAGTAAATGTCAAAACAATTTTGTTGAAAACTTTCTTGAGTAAAAAAGATTAGCTGGAAAAAGTCTTTCATATCCTGATTCTTTAAATAATTGGTCATGCGGGTCCATATTTTGGTTCCCTTTTGAGTTTAGGAAAATGACCTGTCTAGCTCATATCTGTGAAAATTCCACTACTTTAATGCTTGTAGCTTTACACACATTTATTTAATTCAGTGGCTTGAAAAACTCTTGTTTTTAAAACCCCTAAAAACATTGGACAATATGAACTTTATGCCTTTGTAGTGAAGCGGTGTTTTATGTTTGCCCATCACCACTGAGATCTGGATTAAAATCTCTGGCTTTGGGGCCGCTCAGGTGGCACAGCGGTAAAAACACACGCTGGAACCAGAGCTGGGATCTCGAATACATCGTATGGAATCTCAGCTCTGCCTGCCGGCTGGGCTGAGCGGCCACTTGAACAACAATTGGCCTGTTGTTTAGATATGGCTGGGATTAGGTCGGATAGGGTCTCTCTCTCATAACTAATGCAATTACGAACTCTGCTGGCTGATTGATGGCGCCTGCACAGAGATGAGAAAAGGGTGCTCTCGGGGTGTGTCTCTCCGTACACAGTGCTGAGCTGCACTGCACTCGTCAAAGTAGGTGATAAGATGCATACGGCATGATGCCCACGTGTCAATCAGAGCAGGGATCGGCATTGGTGGAGAGGAAGCATGACGCAATCGGGCAATTGGACGTTCTAAAAGGGAGAAAAAGGGGAGAAAATGCATAAATAAAATATATTTTTAAAAAATCTCTGGCTTTGTCTATGGAAGGATTAGGGCCCAGTTTTCTTGCCCAATGGGTAGGTAGTTTGGCCATCCCTCCTCCTCAGACATTGCCAATCAACCCAGCTGGCCGATAGCACAGATGAGATGGACCTGGATCTCAAAGGCACTATAGGCTGGCAGTATAAACCATTGTGCTACCCAAGCGCCTAGCCTTCCCACTACAGGGAGACGTGTTAATGTTATTGTGTCATCACTCATATGCTACAGATACAATAGTTAAAGAATAGGTTGAAAACATTATCATATTTATTCAAGGAGGCTGCTGTTGTTAGCAACTAAACTCTATCATGCGACAAAGTGGATTTTGAAGAGTATGCAAAGCTGCCCTTCAACACGCAGCATGGCACCAAGCTTTTACTGGCTGGGAGCCATGTGGCTTAGGGTAGTGTGAGTGACTTTAAGGATTAAAGCCAAGATGCCCACTATGTATTACATAAGGTAAATATAAGTAGAAGGTAAAATTCAAATACTCCACTAATTTATAAATGTAAAGATTCTGTGTGTATAAAGTAACACCACAACTAAACATACCTACAAATGCTCATGTACACTGATCAGCCATAACATTTAAACCACCTTCTTGTTTCTACACTCACTGTCCATGTTATCAGCTCCACTTACCATATAGAAGCACTTTTTTAAATACCGTGTCCATTCACTGTCCACTCCATTAGACACTTCTACCTAGTTGGTCCACCTTGTATGACGATCGCTCATCTATTGCTGCTGTTTGAGTTGGTTATCTTTGAGATCTTCATCAGTGATCACAGGACGCTGCCCACAGGGCGCTGTTTGCTGGATATCTTTGGTTGATGGACTATTCTCAGTCCAGCAGTGACAGTGAGGTGTTTCAAAACTCCAGCAGCATTGCTGTGTCTGATCTACTCATACCAGCACAACACACACTAACACACCACCACCATGTCAGTGTCACTGCAGTGCTGAGAATGATCCACCACCCAAATAATACCTGCTCTGTAGTGGTCCTGTGGGGGTCCTGACCATTGAAGAACAGCATGAAAGGGGGCTAACAAAGCATGCAGAGAAACAGATGGACTACAGTCAGTAATTGTAGAACTACAAAGTGCTTCTATATGGTAAGTGGAGCTGATCAAATGGACAGTGAGTGTAGAAACAAAGTGGTGGTTTTAATGTTATGGTTGATCGGTGTATATACAATCTGATTAAGTTGGTTAGGTAGTCGCATGGAACAGCATATACAAATGATCGTTCATACAAGTGACAAATTAAAGAAAAATTCCAAGTGTCCTAGCCCCACACTGCTCACTCTGCTGCGGGGACAGTGGTAGCCTAGTGGTAGCCTAGTAGCCTAGCTTTGGGATATCAACTGAAAGCTTGGTTTGAATCCCAGCTCTGCCATGCAACCACTGTTGGGCTCTTGAGCAAGGCCCTCAACCCTCTCTGCTCCAGGGGCGCCATACAATGGCTGACAAAGCTGTTGAAATGTCATGGTACATAATGGTACGTCATGACACCAAAGCCTGCTCATGCTTTACATGTTGTTGCCGCATTTTAACTGTCAGCTTGAATGCATTCATGTTTGGGTGGTCTAGATTATAGTAAGATGTTGGGTTGAAACAAGTGGGAATTAGAATACGTTCTACAGTGAGACACCTTTATTTTAAAAGAAGTAATAGTTATGGTAGTAAAGAGCTACCATGTCCAATATGTCAGTCCATACCCTACCATAGGTCTACAATTACGTTGGGATCTGGTGACTGTAAAGGCTTTAGCATATAATTGCATTATCATCATGCTCTGCAAACCATTCAGTACATCTCTTGTGCCCTGTTGATGTGGGTATTGTCATCTTGGTCAGGATCACCAACTTTTGAATAGATTTGTTCTGTTACATTGATCAGATAGTCAGTCAGAAACACTTTGTACTGATTTGCTTTGATCATTATAGTTTTGTTCTCTTTACTTTTTGTCTTCTTCTCAGTCTGTTTATAAAAAGCCTTGCCCTGAATCTTGTTTGCATTCTTTTAGATGCAGTATTGATGGTGTGGATGACAAGCGCATCATCAGCATGCAGATCGACAACAAGAGTCACTCTCTCTTCGTGGCATTCACATCTTGTGTGGTAAAGGTGCCACTTTCACGCTGTGAGCGACATGGGAGATGCAAAAAGTGAGTCAAGATTGGCCCATAAGATTATCTGAGGCTTCTTATCACTAGAAAACGATGTGAGCCTTAAACTCTATCAACTGAGCACATAGAGGATGTCAATAAGAGGTGTAATCCTAGTAAGAGGTTTTCTGATAGGACAGTCCTGAGTGGTGCAGTGAAATAGAGTTTGACCGATTATATGGATATTAGGAGTTACAACAAACTTGTGTCCAGATGAACTGATTCAACTTTGTGGATGCTTAGACAATGTACTGTCACAATACTGTAAGTCGCTTTGGAAAAAAGCGTCTGCTAAATGTCGAAGATGTAGATGTAAAAATTTACACGTGTACAAAAGTGGGTAGTTAGCAACCTCCTTTAGGATTGATTGTGTACATAATGACACTGCTCAGTGATGAGCATCAGTCTGAAAAGGCACAATGGCTGGCTTCTGTATGTTACGCCGTACTCACACGATGAGGAGAATCAGTGGGTTTGGAATAGCAATAATGATAATAAAAATAATACGATTTTCTGATAGACCTGGTGTGTGTTGTTTTTTTGCAGGTCTTGCATCGCCTCCAGGGATCCGTACTGCGGCTGGGTTTCAGACGGTGCCTGCAAGGAAGTCACCAACACCAAGTATGTTAATCAGTACCATTCACCAACACAGTTTTGGCTCTGTCTGCGATAGCCTCGTTCACCCACTGGTCTTTTGATCCATTCACTTTTGTAATTTATACTTGTAAAGTGGAATACTTGAAGACAATCACACCATTTAGTACAATGAAACTGATTTATAACCACTCAGTTCTTAGAAAGGAACCACAGGTAGTGCCTCCCCCTCTTAGTTTCAAACTCAATTGTATTTTTATAACTGTACAAACTTTGAACTTGGAAAGTCTTGAAAGAGCAAGAGAACAAAGATGGAGAGAAACCATGCTGATGAGGAAAATATATTGATATGGAATGAGGGGGGAAAGCTCATTTAGGCTATGTAGCCTTTTTAGTCTTTTGTATATTCGCAGAATCATTGAGTTTTATTATTCCTTTGGGTTTTGTTCCTATCTCGTGTATTTATGTAATAAAATGGCAAGGAAATTAATGAAAGGAACAGCAGCTATATTGACCCAGTTGGTGGAGTCGAACACCACTGAAAAGTTTGCCAAATAAGCATACACCAATCAGCCATAACATTAAAACCACCTCCTTGTTTCTACACTCACTGTCCATTTTATCGGCTCCACTGACCATATAGGAGCACTTTGTAGTTCTGCATTTACTGACTGTAGTCCATCTGTTTCTCTGCATTCTTTGTTAGCCCCCTTTCATGCTGTTCATGATGGTCAGGACTACCCCGGGACCACTACAGAGTAGGTATTATTTGGGTGGTGGGTCATTCTCAGCACTGCAGTGACACTGACATTAGTGTGTGTTGTGCTGGTATGAGTTTTTAAACACCTCACTGTCACTGCTGGACTGAGAATAGTCCACCAACATAAAATATCCAGCCAACAGCGCCCCGTGGGCAGCCTCCTGTGTCCACTGATGAAGGTCTAGAAGATGACCAACTCAAACAGCAGCAATAGATGAGTGATCGTCTCTGACTTTACATATACAAGATGGACCAACTAGGTAGGAGTGTCTAATAGAGTGGACAGTGAGTGGACACGGTATTTAAAAACTCCAGCAGTGCTGCTGTGTCTGATCCACTCATACCAGCACAACGCACACTAATACACCACCACCATGTCAGTGTCAGTGCAGTGCTGAGAATCATCCACCTCCTAAATAATACCTGCTCTGTGGTGGTCCTGTGGGGGTCCTGTGGGGGTCCTGACCATTGAAGAACAGAGTGAAAGCCGGCTAAAAAGGTATGTAGAGAAACAGATGGACTACAATCAGTAATTGTAGAACTACAAAGTGCTCTTATATGGTAAGTAGAGCTGATAAAATAGACAGTGAGTGTAGAAACAAGGAGGTGGTTTTAATGTTATGGCTGATCAGTGTATAATGCATTGTGCAGATCAAATCATTATTACAGTGCCCGGTCCAAACGATTAATCATTATGTGCTGTTTTTTCTATCCTATTATTATTTTTAAAATCACGTCTGCCATGATTGAGCGTTTCACTTTGGAAATGGAGTGGAGAGGTAATAAGGGGTAGATGATCTCACTCAGGCTGAACAGTGCTTCTGAAGTGACTGAGTACAGGATTACACGGTTATGATCTGTTGGCTTTTGCGGTCAGCAATTGAAAGCATTCAGCTAGACACTCTGGGCAGCATTTAATGAAAAGCTACACAATAAAACAGACCCTAGAGAGAACTGAAAGTTCACTTTTATTGTTGTTTACTGCAGTCAGTAAGAACTTTAAACGGTGGATTAAGATGTATGTACTTTTAGGAGGACCAAAAACCTTTTTCCTGCATGTTTGTGAGTTCAAACTGTTATATATAGAAATACTTTTTGTCTGTCTTGTACTTTGCTGTGTACTCTTGAACTGCTTGAGACCTTATTACTTTAGAAAGTTTATAACTATAACTATACAGCAGCTCTGTTCACCAAGTCGAGTCTGCAGATGAAGTAAAAAGCCTGTATATGAAAATGTTCTGCTGCAGTAGGTGAAGTGGGTTTATTGTTTCCCAGAATCTAATCTCTCATATGGTTGACCTAACTCTTCTGATAGCATTGCCTATCAGGAATAGCAGGCTCAACCAGACACAAGACGAAAGATTCAAGGTTGATAACAGAATGCTCTGTTCCTCAGTGTATTGTCTGTGTTATGTTTATTTAATGAAGGTACTGCTCTGAGAATTAACTAAAGCGTTCGTTTTTTAACTATGATTTAAGTCAATGATCGAACAAGAAGCTCCACCAAATTTCCTGCATCCACTGAAAGAGTTATACACCGATCAGCCATAACATTAAAACCACCTCCTTGTTTCTACACTCACTGTCCATTTTATCAGCTTCACTTAGCGCTTTCATGCTGTTCTTCAATGGTCAGGACCCCCACAGGACCACCACAGAGCAGGTATTATTTGGGTGGTGGATCATTCTCAGCACTGCAGTGACACTGACATGGTGGTGGTGTGTTAGTGTGTGTTGTGCTGGTATGAGTGGATCAGACACAGCAGCGCTGCTGGAGTTTTTAAATACCGTGTCCACTCACTGTCCACTCTATTAGACACTCCTACCTAGTTGGTCCACCTTGTAGATGTAAAGTCAGAGACGATCGCTCATCTATTGCTGCTGTTTGAGTTTGTCATCTTTGAGATCTTCATCAGTGGTCACAGGACGCTGTTGGCTAAATATCTTTGGTTGGTGGACTATTCTCAGTCCAGCAATGACAGTGAGGTGTTTAAAAACTCCAGCAGCGCTGCTGTGTCTGATCCACTTGTACCAGCACAACACACTAACACACCACCACCATGTCAGTGTCACTGCAGTGCTGAGAATGATCCACCACCCAAATAATACCTACTCTGTGGTGGTCCTGTGGGGGTCCTGACCATTGAAGAACAGCATGAAAGGAGGCTAACAAAGCATGCAGAGAAACAGATAGATACATTCAGTAATTGTAGAACTACAAAGTGCTTCTATATGGTAATTGGAGCTGATAAAATGGACAGTGTAGAAGCAAGAGGTGATTTTAATGTTATGGTTAATCGGTGTAATTTCAAATGTTTTTATTTTGCTTTCTGTGTTAATAAGGTTGGTGTTTAGTGCTGGTTAAAAATACTGACACCAATTTCAATACATTCGTATAAAGCAGTTTTGTGATAATTTCCCCGAAATATTGCTACCTCACTAAAATGTCACATTATGTCATGACTTGACAGAATCAGATCCCATGAGGATGAAATACCAGCTCTGATGGATTAGACACACCTGCTTAGAATAATAAGGATGTCTGACCATGTAACACCGTTAGTCTTAGCACAGACAGCACTGCAAGTGTTGAGAAAAGACTAACATAATGACACAAAACAATTTGGGATTAACTTAACATGGCATGGAAAAAGAACTGACAACAATTACTGACAGGCTTGTACTGTATACTGTAATAGTATACAATCCCAGGCTTACTTGTATTCTAAACTGTTGTGCTCACTTTTCTGAAGAGGTATTTAAGGTGGTCTGTATAATGAATGCAAGTTTATAATTGTTAGTGAAAAACCTTAAATTTTAGAACCTGACTTAAACTTTAGAAAATACATTTTTGGTGTATGTGTGTAGTCTCGCCAAAATAAACATGTACATGGTACCTGCCTGTTGCCATGTTGGAATTTACTCATGCGGTCATTATATCTCAATAACTTTTAAGCTTTGCTAAATCACACATATGGCAATAAAACCTGCAATTATTATTAACACTTAAATGTATTTTGCACACTTAAGTAGTTGCTCCCTGAATTGCATACTTATTTACAATCATGTATTGGGTGGATTCTCTTATCCAAAGTTAATACAGGATACATTCAGATCAACTCTTGAAGTGCCTTGCTTAAGGTAACAACAGTTTTTGCTTTAAAGTAATGGGCTTGATCCCTTGACCTCCTTGTCAATAGTCCAATGCCTTGATCATGGTACTACCACTTTCCACATTACTTCTACATTGCATATTTAAAAGGCATAATCACCAGTAGAATCTGTTGGTAAATCAAGTGTACACATTTTCTAAAGCCTGAAAGAGGGCCTGACAATGTCCAAAATGTTTGTATCAAACCAGTAAGAACAAATGGGTTTATGCATGATGATGTTTTGTGAGCTCATTACTACAGGGTTGTTATAAAATGTACATTATTAAATTATTATTAAAGCCATTGCATCTTACAGCCCCAACCCTTTCAAAGAACCTGACTGATTGAACTGCTTCATATACTACAGAAATGTGTTACATTCATTCTAAAAATAAGGCTATAATCTCAGAACCTGACCACCCGGGGCAGAAGTCAATAAGTCCCTGTGAAAAATGCAGGCTTTCAGCAGGGTTTGAGCTCATATGGGTCAGTTGAAGGCAGCAGGGCAGCAGCGGCTCACCACCATGTGCCTTGTCTCTGTTGATTATGCAGATGGCCGTTCGAGCAGGACGTAGAGCAGGGCAACACAGATGGACTGGGAGACTGCCAAAGTAAGCAAGGGCCTTTTTCTTCTCGCCCTGCCTCTCTCGATCTATCTCTCCTTTCTCTTTTTTCTCCCTCCTGTTTATCTGGGCTCAGCCTTGACCCTGTCCTTCAGCTGCACCAACACACTGGACACAAGGACCTGCTTTAACCACACACATCACTCACAGAAGCTTTCACTGTGAACTATTCACTACACTAAGCTCTATAGAGGCCGGCATTCAGTCGTCTGCATTCATTAATGACATCATTTTATCTGCTTTGAATAGTGAAATGCTGTAATTGCTTTTCAAACAGTTGCAAGAAAAGGTTTGTAAAACCTCTGGAATGACCTGGACTTCTGTATTAACTTACTGTGACAGAATGTGGTCTGACCTTCATCCAAATCATATTAATACACAATCACATTCTGCCAAAATGAAATGAAAATACCTTATAATTATACTTTCATATATGAACCCAAATCCTAAAAAAAAGGTTATGGCATTTTGTGAAATGCAATAAACTGAGAATCTGGGATTTGTTCATTTGTTTTAACCTTTATTTAACTGACAAAGTAAAAAGAAAAAATACATATTTTTTAAATAGCATTGAAAATCTCTCCCAGAAAGTTCTACTTCTGTCTCATCAGTTTACAGCCCAGTGCCTTAGAAGTGCTGCAGAAGAATTGTTTGTAGGATCAGTGACTTTCTTTGTGGTGTTTTTTTAAAGTAAACCCATGAACACATATTTCTTTTGGTTTAATCCTTCATAGATCACTCCTAGTTAGAGAAGCAAGAGTAAGAGTAAATTGTCTACATCTGTTTTCAGACCCCTTGACCTTTTTGCATTCTGTTTTGCCACTGCTTTATTCTAATCAGTGTATTGGAGGGCCCGGTATTCCTAAATGCAATAACACATCATCGATAGGACTCCAATCCATCACAGGGCCTCAGTCATCCCCTATCTACAGACACAGCCAATTGTGTCTGTATGTACAGTAGATGCCCGACCGGCTGATCGAACCCTGAATCCCAGCGGTAGTGGGCTAGCATAATTTACTGCTGTGCCCATAATTTACTTGAGCACCCTGCTTTGTAATGCTTTATATCAACATTGATTAATAATTTAAAACTAATATTTTATTCACAAAAGTAGGCCTCTTCAGAGCATTTTCTGTGACACTTTAAATTGCGGTCAGGTGCATCCTGTTCTTGAGATGTGCCTAGAACTCAGTTGGAGTCCATAGACTGCACATAGTTTGAGAAGGCACACACACAGGTCTGTAAGGGGCCACAATTTACACTGTACTTTCAGGACAAAAACAAGCCATGATTCAAAAGTACTGTCTGTGGAGCTCTGCAATCAAATAATGTCTAGGCGTATAAAACAACATCTAAGGTTTTGAGTCTTTCCAAGACCTCAGTAGTCTCAATAATTTTAGTCTCAATCATTTTGGAATAGAAAAAGCTCGGCACAACTATTGGCAAGAAGGGCCTTGCTTGAGAAGGTAAAAAAGAACCAAGCAGTCACTCTAAAAGAAAGTCTCTCTAAAAGTCCTGTGTTGAGATGAGAGAACCTGTTAGACAGACGAACATCTCTGCAGCACTTCATAAATCAGACCTGTATGGTAAATCAGCAGGAGTTGCCACTGTTGAGTGAAAGACACATGACAGCCTGCTTGAAGTTTGCTAAACGGCATGTTGTCTTTAAAAACTGATTTTGAGCAGAACAGCACTACAGTAAAAGACAGCAAGACAGTAAAAGAAGTGTTAAAAAAGTTTACTTAGAATATGTGTTTATTATTAAACCTATTCTTATCTACTGTATTCTTATGTGCCTAGAACTCAACTGGAGTCCATAGACTGCACATAATTTGAGAAGGCACACACATGGGTCTGTAAGGGGCCACAATTTACACTGTACTGTCAGGACAAAAACAAGCCATGATTCAAAAGTACTGTCTGTGGAGCTCTGCAATCAAATAATGTCAAGACATATAAAACAATATCTAAGGTTTTGAGTTTTCCAAGACCACAATCATTTTAGTATCAATCATTTTAAAATAGTAAAAGCTCGGTACCTTTCTAACTTTCTAAAGTTGAGCAGACGGGCAAGAAGGGTCTTGCCTGAGAGGGTAAAAAGAACCCAACAGTCACTCTAAAACAAAGTCTCTCTAAAAGTCCTGTGTTGAGATGCGAGAACCTGTTAGACAGACGAACATCTCTGCAGCACTTCATCAATCAGACCTGTATGGTAACGCAGCAGCAGTTGCCACTGTTGAGTGAAAGACACATGACAGCCTGCTTGAAGTTTGCTAAACGGCATGTCGTCTTTAAAAACTGATTTTGAGCAGAACAGCACTACAGTAAAAGACAGTAAGACAGTAAAAGGAGTTTAAATAAAGTTACCCAGAATATGTGTTTATTATTAAACTTGGATAAAGATCAGTCCACATTTTATGAGCAAAGGGTTAAAAAAACCCTATCAACTTTTTACAAAGTGATATTTTATGATCTACACCGACCAGACGTAACATTATGACCACTGACAGGTGACGGAGGCAGTGTGATGCTTGCTTTGGGCAATGTTCTGCTGGGAAACCTTGGGTCCTGCCATCCATGTGGATGTTACTTTGACACACCACCCACCTAAGCATTGTTGCAGACCCATGTACACCCTTTCATGGAAACGAAATGGCTTTCCTAATGGCTGTGGCCTCTGTCAGCAGCATAATGCACCCTGCCACAAAGCTAAAATGGTTCAGGAATGGTTTGAGGAGCACAACAACGAGTTTGAGGTAGTGATTTGGCCTTCAAATTCCCTAGATCTCAATCCACTCGAGCATCTGTGGGACGTGCTGGACAAACAAGTCTGATCCATGGAGGCCCCACCTTGCAACTTACAGGAGTTAAAGGATCTGCTGCAGCAAAAGGGGGACCAACACTATATTAGGAAGGTGGTCATGATGTTATGCCTGATTGGTGTATTTACAGCAGACGTTTTTACACTGTTAAATCTATAAATGTATCATTGCCATACTTTTAATATACACAAATATTACAATATTTGACCATGCCTAAGTTACTGATTCATTTCATTAATACATTTTACTATTTGTTTTTTTTCCCAGATTCATTTGTGGCTCTAAATGGTAAGTACGATTAATCAGAGACAACTTGCAAAGCAGTTTTTGCTTTCTATCTGTTTTCTCAATTTAATGAGAGCATTTCCTTTTTCTTCTGAGCTGCCACCACATTCATTACTGATATTTAAATGTTCTCTAAGGCTACAGTGCAATTTTATTTACCCACAGAATTTGGATTGCAAATGATAATGTTTCTTTTTACCCCATACAATTTGTTATTTACACATGACATGTAGCAAAATGTTCACCTGCCCTTTTTAAAGCATGCAAACTTATATTTATATTAACAACATAATTGAAACCCCAACCAGAGAAATATATTGTCTTATTTTATTCCAGACTACATGTGCATGATGTACCAAGTATTACACAATGACTAATGTATGGTGTATTCATTTGTCTTACAATTTAATTAAGTAAAATGTGGTTTGGAATTCAGCCATTGTTAATATCACTTTCTTTTCAGCGTCACTTTTATAAGCTTTACATTGCTAATACATTTGAATGAGCTGGTTTTATCTTAATGGCTCAACATTTTCGCACAGCTTGTTTTTTTAGACAACCATTCTCATTTTAAAATCATGTCTGGTTTTGTGAGACATGGTTGAGTCCTTTAGTTTCTAACCTTTAAATGACAAATTACATTAGATTGTTCTTTTATGTGTATTTATGTGTATGTGTATTCCCGGTCCTAATAACTTAAGTTACCATATTTTACTGGTCATAACAAACGTAGCTGTAGTTTAATAGCCTTGATGTGATTTTTAAGCTCTTTAAAGGTCATCTAAGGCTCCAATATAGTATAGCGTTATAAAAGCTTTTGCTTTGTAAAATATTATGTTCATTTTACAGCATATATTGTGTTTTGTGCACTTGTGACACATTAGCTGCATCTTTACCAAACCTGGCGTTTCCACCCTATCATACATTAATATTGTACATTTAAGTTCCTCTATCAGTTTTTATGATGCAAAATACAGTATACCGATTCATACATTCACCGCATTATCTTTCAAAAACTGCAACTTCATTTTCTAAGTCTTCCATCTAAATCCCTCAAAAACTCATTCAGTACAAACTCAGTACAATCAATGTATACATTTAGCATTAGCTTCATGGCTCCGTATGTTTAAAACTCCTACTCTCTTACATACATAGTGGACTTTGACCTTCTTACATCTCTGAAATCCTTCTCTGCTAATACAACAACACGCTCACTTAGATCCTCAGATACTGACCTTCTTACCATCCCTGTCACCAAAGTGCCACAGCCCCAAGACTCTGGAATTCACTAACACAACACCTCAGGGAAGCCACAAGCCTGTTTCCTTTTCCATACATAATCCCAATATGTCACCTACCATTAAATCACACATTATTATTATTATTATTATTATTATTATTCACTACTCCATTTTACGGCATTTCATTTTAGTTTGTTTTTGGCCGGTCAGTGGTAACAAGCGTACCTGAGTGTTTTCCAGGTTTCTTTTTCAACTGCACATGACATTTAATAGTGAGTTGCAACTCAAGGGTGATGTTCTAATTAAATAAACTGTTCAGTGCAGTACTTTGTAGTTGCAACTTATGATTAATAACTCTTACGTAAGTGCCGCCTGAATGAGGTGTTGAATTGTTCCCACACTGAATTTCTTTTCACTCCAATTAGTTGATTGTTTACGAACCAGTTTCATGACAGACTTCATCACAAGTATTTAGGTACAAGACTAAGATAAAGAGTTCTAAAGTCCGAATTCACCTTCCTAAAATACACAGATCAGGCATAACAGTATGACCACCTTCCTAATATTGTGTTGGTCCCTCTGTTGCTGCCAAAACCCTGGAACTGTGATGCACTGTGTATTCTGAAACCTTTCTATCAGAACCAGCAGTAACTTCTTCAGCAATTTGAGCTACAGTAGCCCATCTGTTGGATCGAACCACATGGGCCAGCATTCGCTCCCCATGTGCATCCATGACCCTGTCGACGGTTTACCACTGTTCCTTCCTTGGACCAGTTTTGATAGATACTGACCACTGCAGACCGGGAACACCCCACAAAAGCTGCAGGTTTGGAGATGCTCTGACCCAGTCGTCTAGCCATCACAATTTGGCCCTTGTCAAACTCACTCAAATCCTCACGCTCGCCCATTTTTCCTGCTTCTAACATCAACTTTGAGGAGAAAATGTTCACTTGCTGCCTAATATATCCCACCCACTAACAGGTGCCATGATGAAGAGATAATCAGTGTTATTCACTTCACCTGTCAGTGGTCATAATGTTATGCCTAGTCAGTGTATTATCACTGGCCAGTTGAAAATATTCAACGTTTTAGTCATTTGGGAATTTCTGTCTAGTGAGGTCATCATTAGCAGCTCAGATTTCTTGTATCCTTCATAGTTGATTCAGTAGAATTGAAGGATCCTTCACCTTCTTCCCTCCATACCCCCATATTCTCTGCAAGCCTTCACTACTTCCATTGATTCACCCTGACCTTTGATTTCCTAATTAGATGGATCTAGCAGCTTAATAGAAGGCGGCTTCATGGGTTAGAGATGCAGCCAAATGCAAATGATGGTGGAAGCTGTTTACAGAGGCTGAACAGCAGCATGTTCTCTAAAGCTTCTTTAGAAATTATTCATGAAATACAATCCAGCGAAAGGAGGGCACATCGACAGTACACACTCTCACACACACACAGTTATGCACAAGCCACCCACATGGACCCATTCTTATAAAACCCCATACACACGAACCCACACACAACACTGGTGTGGTGTTGCATGATTGATAGAGCTTCCTCTGGCACAGGAAAAACTGCTAAGCATTTGATTGGTGGGAGGTGGTGAGAATGTCTACCTTTGTGACCCACATATCACATTATTAGTCATGTTAGGAAAAGGTCTCATTATCATTCACATTTCTAACAGGAAAGAGAAGTTATCATCTTTTAGAGCTTGTCTTTGATTTCTCAAAGCGTTTTCACTTCTGTTGCTCATCTCTGCCTTTTGACGTCACACTGCACCAAAAACTGACAAGTGCACAATTCTCTTGTGTAAGAGTGTATTGATTCAGTTTATTCCCTTCGCTCTGTCTGTAGAAATGAGTTCAGACTTTCTAACAGATACAGTGGATTTGCGAAGTATTCAGACTTTTTGACCCTTTGACTTTTTGCACACTTTAGTTTAGTGTGTCTGGGATTTCACTTTGAATGATATATGGTATAACTGCTATTTTGAATTGAAGACATCTCTTCACATAACCTCTCAGAGCCTTTATTCAATACGTCTTTACAAGCTTTGTTTGTTTGTTTATTAGGATTTTAAAGTCATGTTTACACTTCGGGTACATTCATGACAGGAAACGGTAGCCACTCATTACACAAGATTTATCAGTTCACAAGTTTATATCGAACACAGTCATAGACAATTCAGCTCCTCCAATTCACCTCACTTGCATGTCTTTGGACTGTGGGAGGAAACCGGGGCACCCGGAGGAAACCCACACAGACACGGGGAGAACATGCAAACTCCACACAGAAAGGACCCGGATCGCCCCACCTGGGGATCAAACCTAGGACCTTCTTGCTGTGAGGCAACAGTGCTACCCACTTAGCCACTGTGCCTCCCTTTACAAGCTTTGTACGGCTGCATTTGGGCAGTTTAGCTCTTTCATCATGGCATCCCCTTAAACTCCATCAGTTTAGATGGTACTCATATGTAAACTGCCATCCTCTGCTTTTCTGTAGATGTTTAATGGGGTTTAAATCTGCACTTTGGCTGGGTCATTCCACACATTCGGATCCCTGCCCCTAAGCCATTGTCCATATTTTTGACAGGAGCCGTCATCATTGGCAGGTCCTTCCCATATAAATCGGTATATTTGTGGGATGTTTCTCTGACTTCTGACATAATTCTTTCTCTGATTATTTACTGCATCCCAGCCTACATATGTTTTTTATCATTTATTTTCACAAACTACTTCATCCTGATCAGGGTTGCATTGGGTTTGACAGGGTCATGGGCGGCCAAGGCTCATCGATGCACATATGGGACCGAAGGCTGGCCCGTGTGCTCCGATCCAACAGACGAGCTACTGTAGCTCCAATTGCTGGAGAAGTTAATGCTGGTTCTGATAGAAAGGTGTCAGAATACACAGTGCATCACAGTTGAAGGGCTGTTTTGGCAGCAAAAGGGGGACCAACACAATATTAGGAGGTGGTCATAATGTTATGCTTGATCAATGTACTTTAACTAGCACAATTTCTGAACTCTCCTACTTTCTGAACAGTTCTGTTTCCCACACACTAAACGATCAGTGCTGAAGTAACAGTTAAAATATGGTCCCTTTTCTTCCAAGGTCTATTTATATTCTATGTACCCAGTTACAAGGATGTGCAAGTTGGCATTTTAGAGATAATTTTTCCAAAAGTCTAAGCCTTTTTCTGTATGTGTGTCATCCGCTTCTGTCACACTTCCCCCGGCCGTGGAAAATGAATTATAAAATAGCTGTCACACTAATCACTCAGCCCCTGGCAAAGTCTTAAATAAATCATTTTAATGATTGCTACTGGGAGACAGTGAGGCTACTGGGCATGACAGACTGATAGCAAACAACTTCAGATTCCAAACACTTGATGCATTTGGGACTATGTTTATCACTTAATTATTGTATTTATGATACAAGTCTACACTATATGTTCAGAAGTATGTAGACACCACTCCTGATTATTACATTTAAGTGTTTTTGCTTCCAACTTTGTGGGCCAATTTGTGACCCTTTTCATGCTGTTTTAGCATGATTGTGCTTTATGAACATAGACACAACTTGACAAGTTTGGTGTGTAGTAACTCATGTGGCCATCAGAGATCTTTGATCTCAACCTTGATGAACATCTTTGGAATGGATTGGAACATTGATTACTAGCCATGCATTTCCATATCATTAATGTCTGGCCTCACAAATGCTAATCCTATCCCTAATCCCAGAAAAGGAGGCTGTTATAGCCCAATGGGGGTTGTCTAATAAGATTATGGTCAGTTGTCCACATAGTGTTTTTTATCTGTAAATTCTGCAGAGCCTAAAATACAGCTGTCTAATCCCAGTAGTATACACAGATCAGCCATAACATTAAAACCACCTCTTTGTTTCTACACTCACTGTCCATTTTATCAGCTTCATTTACCATATAGAAGCACTTTGTAGCTCTACAATTACTGACTGTATTCCATCTGTTTCTTTGCATGCTTTGTCAGCTCCCTTTCATGCTGTTCTTCAATGGTCAGGACCCCCCTCAGCACTGCAGTGACACTGACATGGTGGTGGTGTGTTAGTGTGTGTTGTGCTGGTGAGAGTGGATAAGACACAGCAGCGCTGCTGGAGTTTTTAAACACCTCACTGTCACTGCTGGACTGAGAATAGTCCACCAACAAAAAGTATCCAGCCAACACATCCTGTGACCACTGATGAAGGTCTTCGAAGATGACCAACTCAAACAGCAGCAATAGATGAGCAATCGTGTCTAAATTTGCATCTACAAGGTGAACCAACTAGGTAGGAGTGTCTAATAGAGCGGACAGTAAGTGGACACTGTATTTAACTGTCTGATCCTCTCATACCAGCACAACACACACTAACACACCACCACCATGTCAGTGTCACTGCAGTGCTGAGAATGACCCACCACCCAAATAATACCTGCTCTGTGGTGATCCTGTGGGGGTCCAGACCATTAAGTGAAAGCAGGTTAGAAAAGTATGTAGAGAAACAGATGGACTACAGTTAGTAATTGTAGAACTACAAAGTGCTTCTGTATGGTAAGTAGAGCTGATAAAATGGACAGTGAGTGTAGAAACAAGGAGGTGGTTTTAATGTTATGGCTGATCAGTGTATTTGGTTACAAGATAGTCATGTTGTTTGCCTAGTGGTAACACTAAAGTAATTCATTTTCAATTTCAATAAATCTGCATGTAATTAACAGCCTGTTGTGATTTATTCTTTAAGCACAGTGAGGCATTTACTTCAAAAAAGACTTTGGTGTGAATATAAGCAGTATCTCAAGGCCTTTGAGGCTATACAAAGTGAATGATAATGTAAAATAAGCTCAGCTGAATGAAAAAATGTGGGTCCTTAATTGAATATAACGTTTACGTTAAAGGGGTTTTTGCAAGGTCAAGTGTGACACATTGACATCGTTTACTCTGTAATTCAGTTCAAACCTCAGACACTGTAACAAGGCTGAAACAAATATACTGTATTTTTCCCAACATTATCAGTGGTGGTTCATTCTTTAACTACATGTATTATTTTACTATTTTAATGTCTTTACTAGAAAGGTTCCAGTTAAGTTAGTTAAGGCTAATTGTTCCTATACGGATGTGTGTTTTAACCTGTGTTGTGCTTCTGGCAGACCACTCCAGCTCTTCGCTAAGCACTGCGCACCCCAAGGACCCCCTTGTGCCCACCGATAAGAGGGACCCTTATATTGCAGTGCCCTCTCTAACCCAGCACGAGTCCACCGGTAAGCCTTGGAACTGATGAGTCAATTTTTGTCCTGTGGAGGATGAGATTTTTATAGGTTTTTACTGCTTCCATTTGACCAGTGCATGAAGCGAGAGATACACTCATAGACTCATAACAAATTGCCACGCTTCTGGAAGAGAGAGATTTATTTAACAAAAGCTGTAATGGTTCCTGAGGATGGGTGCAATATCAAGGCTATTGCCTTCCTAGGAGAAGATTGGACTGTTTATTTGCCCGAGCATTTGATGACCCAATCTTTATCTTGTCTGGTTAAGCTGACACCGAACACACTTACATGGCAATATCTGTTCACCGACATTTTCAAGGTCAGTCTGCCACAGCCATTTATAATGAACCATATGACAAGAGAAACACATGTTGCTGTAATGTTCACTCAGTCAGTATGTCGTTTAGCGAGGCTAGCCTGGGAAATGGCTTTGGTAAATGAATCAGGAGAAATCGGGCCTGATTTGTGCTGCCTAGCTGTGCTGTTTGTAATTAGTTAGTCTGTATTTGTGTCCTGAGGCATGACCACTTTTAATTTCTATGCAAATTGAGTTCTTGCTTAAAATACTCTTAATTATTGGCCTTGTAGGGCAGTTACACCTGCATTAAATCATGATTTCTTGTGTAGAAACATGTAAACTCGATAAACCTCACGAAAAATACTTTTTTACTGCATTTTTTGGGTGTTTTAGGGTGTTTCTATTAATGGATGCACAACAGAAGACAGTGTTCATTTCGTTTATATTAGATTTATTTGTTGCTGTCTGAGTGTGAATTACCAAATCCCACTGATTTAGTGAATGGAAATTGCACATGTTCACTAATCAGCCATAACCTCAAAACCACCTCCTTGTTTTTACACTCACTGTCCATTTTATCAGCTCTACTTACCATATAGAAGCACTTTGTAGTTCTACAATTACTGACTGTAGTCCCTCTGTTTCTCTGCATACTTTTTTAGCCTGCTTTCACCCTGTCCTTCAATGGTCAGGACCCCCACAGGACCACCACAGAGCAGGTATTATTTAGGTGGTGGATTATTCTCAGAACTGCAGTGACACTGACATGGTGGTGGTGTGTTAGTGTGTGTTGTGCTGGTATTAGTGGATCAGACAGAGCAGCGCTGCTGGAGTTTTTAAATACTGTGTCCACTCACTGTCCACTCTATTAGACACTCCTATCTAGTTGGTCCACCCTGTAGATGTAAAGTCAGAGACGATCGCTCATCTATTGCTGCTGTTTGAGTTGGTCATCTTTTAGACCTTCATCAGTGGTCACGGGACGCTGCCCACAGGGCGCTGTTGGCTGGATATATTTGGTTGGTGGACTATTCTCTGTCCAGCAGTGCTGCTGTCTGATCCACTCATACCAGCACAACACACACTAACACACCACCACCATTTCAGTGTCACTGCAGTGCTGAGAATGACCCACCACCCAAATAATACCTGCTCTATAGTGGTCCTGGGAGAGTCCTGACAATTGAAGAACAGCATGAAAGGGGGCTAACAAAGCATGCAGAGAAACAGATGGACTACAGTCAGTAATTGTAGAACTACAAAGTGCTTCTATATGTTAAGTGAAGCCGATAAAATGGACAGTGAGTGTAGAAACAAGGAGGTGGTTTTAATGTTATGGCTGATCGGTGTATATAAATACAGTTGAAGAGCAGGTACTAATCTAAGGCACAGTTAGCACCATGACTGCAGGTACGATGACTAAAAAGCTCTTTAAAAGCATTTTTATAGCTCTAATGATTAGGTAGTATTATTGCCCCACCTACAACTGTTCATAAAGCAGTGTATCTTTGAATTACACTAAAATAGAAAATCTAATTAAGTCTGATTAAATCATGTTGCATTGGGTTACAGTTACAAATTATAGTGATTAATAGTGTTGCATTCTATCATATAACAATTTAAAATGTTAACAATATAGTCCAGCACAAGTTAAATAACATGTATTCTAAATCGGACCTGAAATTACCTCAGTGAAATTTCCACAAGACAAAATGAGACTGCGAAATTGTTTTTAATATACTGCTAATGCAGCGTGTCGCAATATCCTCCGACAGTTGTGCCTATATTTTGCTTCGACTGTAAGACAAGATAAAGCACAGCGTGTAATCTCATAACTCGCCCGGGATGATTTTACTGCTTCACCCTTGCTTGAATGTGGGAAGTGATGTACTGCATAGACTTGCTGAGGCTTAAATCATTATTTCTCTAAAGTGCACTGCATATATGACTTGTAGACGGGTGGATATGAGTCTCCAAATATCAGTTTTAAAAATATTAAGACTGGGGCTAGTACAACATTAATACCAGCTATTAAACTAATCATGTGGTATGAAATGATTTATATTCCTATTTTTTATTTCAATTTTTTTTCTTGAAAAGACATAGTGGAAAGTGTACAAGACAGGGGCGTAACTACTGGGGGCGGGGCAGGGGGGCCAGGTGCACTGGGGCCCATGGTGGGTGGGGGCCCTCCATGACATGAACTAAACTCCGCACCACACTGCCCCCCCCCCCCTTTGGCTGTACTCGCCAGGTCGTTATTATTATTTACAATATTTTTGTTAAGTAAAATACTAAAAGTGAGTGAGTACCTTATGTATATATGAAATTTGTTGAGGGGGCCCAAATTCTTTTTTTGCACTGGGGCCCCTAGTGCCCTTTAGGGCACTGGTACTAGACCACTAAATCTAAAACTAGATATTTTGGAGGTTATTTTAAATTACCCCCCCAACATGGCAACTACCAGTCTGGAAATTGTTAGGGCTAGCACCTGCTTCCTCCAGGAAACACAACCTGCCACACCCTTTTTTTAAATGTCTTTACAATCTTTACAAACATATTACATACAAAGTTCAATTTTGTTGTTTGATTAATAGTGGAGACAGAAACAGCACCCCTCCCACCCATTAATTCGTTAGCAAGGATATTAGCTTTATTCGCATGGTCATTGGAAGCAGTACACTAGTTGAATGTACACAATGGTGGCAGAAAAATGGCATGTTTATTTGGCATCACTGCTTGTGTTGCTGCCTCTACTGCCAATACCCAGTGCAGTCATCCAGACGCAGCACTGAGGCATAGGCAAGAGGTCACATTTAAAGCTTCTGTTTGCTTCTTCTGTTTTATCGTAGCTGCTATTATTATTATTGTTATTGTTATTATTATGTGCAGGCTTTTAATGTCAGTTGCTATATGCTATATGTTAAGCTACATGAATCAAAGCAAGTGATGGTTTTAACCGGCTGTGTGTTTGTTTGTTTGTTTTTTTCTTTCTTTTGCATGATTTTAATTTATGAGACGTGTTTTGCAATCCGTGCTCTCTCCTCTGCTCTGCTGCAATATTATTTCTGCTTCTTAACATTTTAACAGCACTTTCATAAATATTCATGCTTCCCTGTGGCCTCCTGAGGGCATCTCTGCTGATCTTGATCGTCAATTTCAAAATGACCAATGTACTCTGAAAATAAAAAAGGAGAGTGCTGTGGTGTTAAACCAATTAAAACGGTATTTATAATTTATATTAAAAAACATACCAATAATTTTACTTAAATGTATTATTCAATGCATATGCAGGAATACGGCAATTCATTGCAGGGCTTTGGCCATACAAAAATTTATATACAGTATATATACAGTGTATCACAAAAGTGAGTACACCCCTCACATTTCTGCAGATATTTAAGTATATCTTTTCATGGGACAACACTGACAAAATGACTTTTTGACACAATGAAAAGTAGTCTGTGTGCAGCTTATATAACAGTGTAAATTTATTCTTCCCTCAAAATAACTCAATATACAGCCATTAATGTCTAAACCACCGGCAACAAAAGTGAGTACACCCCTAAGAGACTACACCCCTAAATGTCCAAATTGAGCACTGCTTATCATTTTCCCTCCAAAATGTAATGTGATTTGTTAGTGTTACTAGGTCTCAGGTGTGCATAGGGAGCAGGTGTGTTCAATTTAGTAGTACAGCTCTCACACTCTCTCATACTGGTCACTGAAAGTTCCAACATGGCACCTCATGGCAAAGAACTCTCTGAGGATCTTAAAAGACGAATTGTTGCGCTACATGAAGATGGCCAAGGCTACAAGAAGATTGCCAACACCCTGAAACTGAGCTGCAGCACAGTGGCCAAGATTATCCAGCGTTTTAAAAGAGCAGGGTCCACTCAGAACAGACCTCGCGTTGGTCGTCCAAAGAAGCTGAGTGCACGTGCTCAGCGTCACATCCAACTGCTGTCTTTGAAAGATAGGCGCAGGAGTGCTGTCAGCATTGCTGCAGAGTTTGAAAAGGTGGGGGGTCAGCCTGTCAGTGCTCAGACCATACGCCGCACACTACATCAAATTGGTCTGCATGGCTGTCACCCCAGAAGGAAGCCTCTTCTGAAGTCTCTACACAAGAAAGCCCGCAAACAGTTTGCTGAAGACATGTCAACAAAGGACATGGATTACTGGAACCATGTCCTATGGTCTGATGAGACCAAGATTAATTTGTTTGGTTCAGATGGTCTCAAGCATGTGTGGCGGCAATCAGGTGAGGAGTACAAAGATAAGTGTGTCATGCCTACAGTCAAGCATGGTGGTGGGAATGCCATGGTCTGGGGCTGCATGAGTGCAGCAGGTGTTGGGGAGTTACATTTCATTGAGGGACACATGAACTCCAATATGTACTGTAAAATACTGAAGCAGAGCATGATCCCCTCCCTCCGGAAACTGGGTCGCAGGGCAGTGTTCCAGCATGATAATGACCCCAAACACACCTCTAAGATGACCACTGCTTTATTGAAGAGGCTGAGGGTAAAGGTGATGGACTGGCCAAGCATGTCTCCAGACCTAAACCCAATAGAACATCTTTGGGGCATCCTCAAGCGGAAGGTGGAGGAGCGCGAAGTCTCGAATATCCGCCAGCTCCGTGATGTCGTCATGGAGGAGTGGAAAAGCATTCCAGTGGCAACCTGTGAAGCTCTGGTAAACTCCATGCCCAGGAGAGTTAAGGCAGTTCTGGGAAATAATGGTGGCCACACAAAATATTGACACTTCAGGAACTTTCACTAAGGGGTGTACTCACTTTTGTTGCCGGTGGTTTAGACATTAATGGCTGTATATTGAGTTATTTTGAGGGAAGAATAAATTTACACTGTTATATAAGCTGCACACAGACTACTTTTCATTGTGTCAAAGTGTCATTTTGTCAGTGTTGTCCCATGAAAAGATATACTTAAATATCTGCAGAAATGTGAGGGGTGTACTCACTTTTGTGATACACTGTATATATATATATATTGAGAAATCACAAGAAAATAATTCAAATTAAATTAAAAATCATTATCATTAAATCTAGTGCAAATATATAATAAAGGTTATAATATAATACAATATCATATAGGTTATTTGAACATATTCATGGCATATATAAGATCAAACATGGAAATTAACGCAAGGATATAAATACAGTGGTACCTTGAAACTCAACGTCAGTTGGTTCTGGGAGTTTAAAAGGCGTTGAGTTTTAAGGTATTTCTTTTGGGATGTATGGGAAACCTGCGTTCCATGGTCCTGTGGAACTGCATATATTTTAGTCTAATGTAAAATAATGGGGGTGTTTTTGACACTTATATACTGAAAATAACACAAATATACAAAAAGCTGATTCATACAATTTCTCAGAACCCCAAGCTGTAACACAAGTTTAAAAGTGAAACAGTGAGGAAAATCCAGATATACACAGATACATGTGGAGCTTTCAGAGAGAATCTGGTGGTTATTCCACACAAATGCAGATTCGTCTCATATGCACACTTTGATGACGTTTTACCGGACCGCTCAAGTCGATCGCTGAACAAAGTGACTGTTTATTGTTTATTTGAAATTAAATAAGTACATTAAAAAAAAAAAAAAAACTTGACAAACACATTGAGTTTCAGGGAAACATTGAGTTAAAGGGTACAAATTTCTCGACAAAGAGCGCTGAGTTTCAAAGATTTTGAGTTTAGGGGACGTTAAGTTGCAAGGTACCACTGTATGTCAAAAATTGAAAGTACAGTACAATAGGCTGTAGAAGACCCAATGCTGTACACAGTATAGTACCAAAAATAGAGAGAAAAATATAGAATAGGAAACAATTGGGATTAAACCCATTCCATACAGATGCAACATAGAAACAAATGCAATAGGTGGAAAAGACATAGGGATAATTAATCATACACCCAGTGTACATTCTTATCGTATGGTTTCCTTTTGTTTTTGCATTTGTTTGTGGATGCAAAACTTTTGGGAAACACTTTAAAATGGCATAAAATTTAAAACTGTGTTTTTAAAATAACTCACATCAGTGTGAACCAGGCCACAATTTATCCTTTACCAACATTGACCTCTATTTTTTTCTTTCTCTCCATATCCATATCTTTAAATAACTCATTATGGTTATATCAGTATAAAACATGGTAATTTAGCCAGTTTCATTTCATATGCCCGTAATATTACTGCATCATGGCATATTAGGATAACGGACAGCATTTCAATTCAATGATTATTCAACAAAAATATTTATCAGTCCCACCGTACCGCCCTGACCGGTGGCTTTTTTTTTTCACAGTACATTTGAGCTCTGTGTGTCTGGTCTCATTTACTTGTCTGTGTATGTGCTAGATCCCACTGCTCCTGCTCTCCCCCACACTACAAATTCACATACACAACCATTCATCCCCACCCTATCTGCACCCCCACCATCTGCTGCCATTGTGAGTAGTCTTCCTTCCACAGGACCTTTCATCTTTCCAGATGGAACGTTCCAAGGCTGTACCTTAATGTAGCGAGCATTTACTAACCCTAATCTAGCACACAGCGCATCCTCTTTCTTCCCAAATGGAGCTGTAGTTTTCGTTCCCTCGATGGGGGAATCGTTTTTGTCAGCCCCTCCCTGTTCTCACTGTGCTTTCTCTTCCTTTGTCCACCAAAATCAACCTGTAGCTACCTGTGTGCACCCTGGATTTATAATCCAACTACAGTATAGACAATAAGAAATATATCGTACACACTTAGATATAAATGATAAAAATGGACAACAACTAGGGGGTCTGCAGGGTGTATTTTGCTATGTCTTTATATCACTGATTGTTACTACATATTTAACATATAAAGGTAGAACATGCCCTGCTGTAGAGCTGCTTTCATTTTTTAATAGCAGCCATGTATAGGAGTAGTCAGCAGTAATTAAGGTAAATCTGCTTTTCTCCTTTCCATTTACAGTAAGTCAGCATTTCTGACCCACAAAATAAGGTCTTAATAAATATATAATTATAAATGTACACCGATCAGGCATAACATTTAAACCACCTCCTTGTTTCTACACTCACTGTCCATTTTATCAGCTCCACTTACCATATAGAAACACTTTGTAGTTCTACAATTACTGGCTGTAGTCCATCTGTTTTTCTACATACTTTTTTAGCCTGCTTTCACCCTGTTCTTCAATGGTCAGGACGGCCAAAGGACCACCACAGAGCAGGTATTATTTAGGTGGTGGATCATTCTCAGCACTACAGTGACACTGACATGGTGGTGGTGTGTTAGTGTATGTTGTGCTGGTATGAGTGGATCAGACACAGCAGCGCTGCTGGAGTTTTTAAATACCACTCACTGTCCACTCTATTAGACACTCCTACATAGTTGGTTCACCTTGTACATGTAAAGTCAGAGACGATCGCTCATCTATTGCTGCTGTTTGAGCTGGTCATCTTCTAGACCTTCATCAGTGGACACAGGATGCAGGGCAGTGTTTGCTGGATATTTTTGGTTGGTGGACTATTCTCAGCCAGCAGTAACAGTGAGGTGTTTCAAAACTCCATCAGCACTGCTGTGTCTGATCCACTCATACCAGCACAACACTCACTAACACACCACCACCATGTCAGTGTCACTGCAGTGCTGAGAATGATCCACCACCCAAGTAATACCTGCTCTGTGGTGGTCCTGTGGGGGTCCTGACCATTGTAGAACAGCATGAAAGGAGGCTAGCAAAGCATGCAGAGAAACAGATGGACTACAGTCAGTAATTGCAGAACTACAAAGTGCTTCTATATGATAAGTGGAACTGATCAAATGGACAGTGAGTGTAGAAACAAGGAGGTTATTCATAAATAAAGCAAACATGGTTACGTGAGATATTGAGATCTCATTTTCTATCAATATGAACATTAAAAATGTAAAACATTTTCTGTATTATTATTATTATTTGTTATTCTGTAGGCTATAGACAATATAGTTTTAGTTATGGATGGAAAAAAGCTTGTCCTTACCTAGCCCCCTTTTACTAACCCTATCTACAGCACAGTGCATCCCTTTTTTCCTCCCAAATGGAGCTGTAGCTCTTGTTCTTGCTCGTCAGGGGAATTGCTTCTGTTCGCCCCTCCCTATGCTTTTGTTTCTCTTCCCCTCCTTGTGTCCACACCACCCAACCTGTGGCTGTCGATGTGAGGTTCGGTAATTTATAGGTTAATTACAAAGGCAATATAGAAACCCTAAAAGAAAGCCGGATCTCTTGAGTCCTGTTGGCCTACATTTTGTGTAGAGTAATCATTGTTGTTTAATTGACAGGTATATATTGTAACCATCAATGCTAATTCAGCCTAATGATCAGGGGCAGGAGGGGCTGAGCTGTAACCAAAATGCTGATGCTTGATAACTGAGTCTTATTAATGACATGTCTAGATAAGGAGCACCAACCTCCTGCACTAGGTTCTCTGTTTTTTTGTTTTTTTTTATAAAAACGTGATTTCCCTCCAGAAATTGGATTCCTGCCAGCGTGTACATCTGCTAATTGTTTTTCCCTGAGCTGTGAGGGGGAAAAAAAGCTTTTAGGTGTAAAGTGGGGTTCATTATGGAATGCTTAAAATTTTTATTACATTTTTGACACTCTTTACAACCCGGTCTTCCATCATACTGTCAGTTATAGCGAAGTATGAGGCTAAAGTAGAGGATAGAGTCGTAGTATTTTTCATCTGTCTGTGTCTTAATGACATTCAAATTAGTTCCTTTTACCTTGAGCACAATTTAAAACTAGATTTATTCAGGGTAAAGTTCTGCTTAGCTACTTTTTCATTGCACGGTGCCCTACAGTACAATACAATACAATATGCTTCCAAATCCAGAACTATCTGTGCCAACCCTTGAAAGCAGAAGCAGTTAGCTATAGGTGAGGATGTGACAGCATTCTCCACCAAACGCTGAGAGCAAATACACCATAATGACCGTATAGGATAGAAGTGACCATATCTGTATATAGTCCATCGAGTCGTATCCAATTATCTGATTGCATTATGCTTCCTCTCTACTGATGCTGATCCCCACTGCTGATTGAGGAGAGCGAGACTGTCACACGCCCCCTCCGACATGTGTGCAGTCGACTGCATCTTTTCACCTGCACAAGGCGAGTTCATATGTGGATCACCTTTGTGTACAGAGAGCCACACCCTAATCCTCATTATCCCTCAACTCTGTGCAGGCAAATTCTGTTGTAATTATTTTTAATTACTCAGAAGCTGTCTAGACCCTGAGTCAGGCAAAGCAGCCCAAAACCATAATGCCTCCTGCACCAGACTTTACAGTTGGGATTAAGTTTTGGTGTTGGAGTTTAGAAAATAAAACTGAGTTTCCATCATTTGTGAACCATTTGGCTTTTTGTAAATTGATGGACATTCATTTCTACAGAATACACATGGATTTACACCGATTAGCCATAACATTAAAACCACCTCTTTGTTCCTACACTCACTGTCCATTTTATCAGCTCCACTTACCATATAGAAGCACTTTGTACTTCTACAATTACTGACTGTAGTCTATCTGTTTCTCTACATACTTTTTTAACCTGCTTTCACCCTGTTCTTCAATGGTCAGGACCACCACAGGACCACCACAGAGCAGGTATTATTTAGGCGGTGGATTATTCTCAGCACTGCAGTGACACTGACATGGTGGTGGTGTGTTAGTGTGTGTTGTGCTGGTGTGAGTGGATCAGACACAGCAGCGCTGCTGGAGTTTTTAAATACTGTGTCCACTCCCTGTCCACTATATTAGACACACCTACTTATTTGGTCCACCTTGTAGATGTAAAGTCAGAGACGATCGCTCATCTATTGCTGCTGTTTGAGTTGGTCATCTTCTCGACCTTCATCAGTGGTCACAGGACGCTGCCCACGGGGCACTGTTGGCTGGATGTTTTTGGTTGGTGGACTATTCTCAGTCCAGCAGTGACAGTGAGGTGTTTAAAAACTCTATCAGCGCTGCTGTGTCTTATCCACTCATACCAGCACAACACACACTAACACTGACTCTGCTGAAAATGATCCATTGGTGTATCAGCATTTGTTGTCGGACCCAATTCAATTTATTATGTTGTAAACACGCTTTAAAAACTGACAGCTGGTTTAAACTTTATATTCTTAAATGTCCACAAACTTCTTTATCTAGGTTTTCCTTCTTATTTACACAGTAATAAGAACAGTTTCCTGTTATGATCTGCATCATCTGTAACTGTTTTCATGTAGCTAGGATGCAGGTAAAATGTCAGCTTGACATTTTCAGAGAGATGATTTTGTGCTTGTAAACAAAATCAAAGTGACATGTGCATCACTGACAGGTTTAAATGGACGATTTCTTTCTCTGACATATGGCAGGCTTAAATGTTTCATCATCGTGCGTTTGATAGACTTATTCTACCCTCAGAAGGCAAAGCTTTTTATTTCTAGTGCATTAGAGATTAAGGGATTTAGACGATGCACATGATCAGCCTTTTATTATCCTGACAACAAATGCACCATTAAACTTGTTCAGAATTGTTTAAAGGTTTATTGGTTAAAATGCTGTTTTATGAGCTGAATCTAAAAGTCTAAATGGAATAAGATATGAAAGGCATGTAAATTAATAAGCCATTAGTAAGCTGTTCCTGTTCCAACTTTGCCTGAGAAGGATTTATTAAAGGCAGTTAGACATTATTGAATTGCTGTTGATTGAAGACACTTATTTTTATTGCGTAATGTGGATGGATTGCCTGCAACACACTCAAAAATGGACAATAGATGGTAAAGGATCAAAATAATTTGCAGTCGTGCTTTAAGGAATGATAAAAATGTTGAACTGCTTGACTGTTTGGCACACAGTGGTGAGCCTTGACCCCTTCCCTCCTTGTTTGCAAAGACTGGGCTGGTGGATCCTGCTTTTGGTTCCAATCATGACATGTTACAAATTCTTCTTACAGTTGCATTTTCTCCCAATTTACTCACTCACTCACTCACTTTCTTGACCGCTTATCCAATTAGGGTTGCGGGGGGTTGCTGGAGCCTATCCCAGCTTTTTAATGGGCGCAAGGCACACAGTAATTAGACCAGTCCTTCGCAGGGCAGACACACATACACACAGACACACCCATTCACCTATAGGGCAATTCAGTGTCTCCAATTAACCTGACTGCATGTTTTTGGACTGTGGGAGGAAACCGGAGCTCCTGGAGGAAATCCACGCAGACACTGGGAGAACATGCAAACTCCGCACAGAAAGGACTCGGACCACCCCGTCTGGGGATCGAACCCAGGACCTTTTTTGCTGTGAGGCGAAAGTGCTACCAAACCGAGCCACTGTGCCGCTGCTGGGGGATCCTCAATTGCAGTCGAGGAGGGTATATTGCTGCTCACGCCTCCTCCGACTCACATGCAGCCCTTAGTGGAACCCTTTTTCACCCATGCATTCTGCACAGGTGCCTCTCTATCTACTAATCAGAGTTCTTACACAGCGTTTGAAGATCCCACCAACATAGTCTGGTCATCTCGCCCTGCAGACACTGCCAATTATGCCCGCTAGATGGCGGAATATCCCACTGCGCCACCTGGGCACCATATTTTTCCTCCTTTCAATGTGTTTTGAGTGTGGTAAAATACAATCTAGTCTGCCAAAATGTTGTCATTTCTTTGTGCTTTTGTTACTTACATAAAGGTTTGAGGATTAACAAATCAAGTATAGACTATCATTTAAAGAAAAGAACTTAGGAATAAAACAAAGACAGCATCTAAACAAAATGTTTTCAAGACCAAGTCCAAGATCAAGTCTCAGTGGTTTCTATTCCAGTCATATAAATTACAACCTTGTTGTGTACATGTAATTAAAAATCCAATTACAGCTCTGAAATCAAGATGTGTTCATCAGATTTCCTAAACTCTAATTATAGCCTTCATCTCCAGTTCAAGATTAGAAAACAAATGTATTATAGAGTGTAAATCACCTAGCTGTCTGTAAATATGTGCAAATCACCTATTGTGAAAGGATGGAGCATGTTGACAGGCAGGAATTAGTTTTGCTTCTGTGAACTGCAGAAAAGCATTTTCCAGCATGCCTAATTTGTCTGGAATTGAATCCTCATGAAATTTAAATAAGAGAATTCATACAGTGAGCTCAACTGTCTTTGAAGGACAGGATACACAATAATTTTAATGGTGTACATGAGCTTGAATGTTTGATTAGGCTGTTTAATTAGGCTGGGTTTAACCCCGAGGT
Organism: Trichomycterus rosablanca; assembly: GCF_030014385.1. Classification (NCBI taxonomy): domain Eukaryota; kingdom Metazoa; phylum Chordata; class Actinopteri; order Siluriformes; family Trichomycteridae; genus Trichomycterus; species Trichomycterus rosablanca. The sequence continues at coordinate 6,689,329 of NC_085994.1, forward strand.
TTTAATTTAAACAGCTCAAAGTTTTGGTCATGCACCATCATTTAATAGCAGTCTATTTGTCCAAGACCAGGTCATCTTTAAGGACTGCAGCTCTTTTGAAGCTGACAATGGCTTTCATCCATAAAAGTTAGATATCTTCAAAGGTCTGATGAAGCCCGCAGGCCCTGTTTAGGCAGGCCCCTCTATATCCTGGTAGCACAGTGTCAAGGTCAGAGCGAGTGGCCCGCAGAGGCATGGGAATAGCACTTAACATCTCTTTTCCCCTGGGAAATGCTTTGAGCTTCTGTCCCTGAGCCTGCTTTCTTCCTCTCCACTTCAAACAAGGTTTACAGGCTAGACAACTCAGATTGAAGACTTAGTCTTCTTCATGCAGCTGACCAAAGTCAAGTTATTCCCTTCATTCTGTGTTATCTTTATAGCTAAATAAATGTCTTAGGAACAGCTGTAAATCCTGTTAGGCGCTTTCAGCACTGTTGCACACTTATATAATGGGGAAAAAAGAACAAGTTTATATATTTAGTGGACATTTTTACTCCAGAGTGACTTACAGTTCAGTCAGCGTTCAGTCCAAGTAAATGATGGTTAGAGGCCTGAAAATGTGTTTTATCCCCATTGAGGTTAAAGAATCCTTGTTTTTTTTGTAAAATTTTTCTATTTTTTCAGTTTTACTGACTGTTCCTACATATTGTACCACAAATTATGTTATCCTTCCAGTCATATGACAGTTGTGATGGTAAGCACTAGTAGTGATTTATCTGGGAAGTCAGCAATAATACAGGTCAAGCTGCATTGTATCAATCATATCAATTAGCATCTAATATTTTATTATAATAATATATTATTCACATGAAAGTTTAATAAATTCCGAACTGATTTAACCCTTTCAGACCCTGCATCCATTGCAATGGACATCACATGTTTTCCTCTTTTTTAAAAGTTTTGTTGCAAATAACACCAATCCAGACCTCTTGTCCACCAGAATAGACATTTACCAGCCAATCAAACAGCAGCTTAGTCCCTCCCACTGCATCAGGAACAAAATCAGTACACTTAAGTTAGGCATAGCAGCACTCCAATCAAGGAGGCAGAGTAAGCACTCATTTAACTCATTTTATCTGATTTAAAGCACTGTTTTTCATCATGTTATGAGTTTATTTTACTCCTAAGTGACAGGTTGTGAAATTAAAGTTTCAATATTAATTATAAAATAAAGTAGAATAAAGTGAAGGATTTGCTACCATAATAGAGTTTGTTATTGAGAATAGAAGTAACATTTAATAGCTGTTTAGTCTTGGCCTGACTTTAAGCCACATTTACTACACTATCCAGCCAATTAAAAGCAAAGGAAAAATAATAACATTGATTTAGACCCAATGTTATGTAAGTTAAAATGCATGGATGTAAATAAAGGCAACAAAAGCACGGCTGTAGTACGTAGTGCTAACAGTAGCCTATTGATATGTAGAGAAATGGGACCAGAATCACATTTATATTACATTTATATTACAGCAGACGCTTTTATCCAAAGCAATTTACAGTACTGTGACAGTATATTTTCTAAGCAATTGAGGGTTAAGGGCCTTGCTCAAAAGCCCAACAGTGACAACCTGGCAGTGGTGGGGCTTGAACCAGTGACCTTTTGTTTACTAGTCCAGTACCTTAAACGGTAGGCTACAACGTATCTAACTTTAGTTAGCTAAATCAAATAGAGAATCTTAGTTTGTGTTCTTCTTTGATTCTGCCTTATCTGTTACAGCAAATGAGTAAATGTTTAGTGCCAGTAATTTCATATGGCCCGCATACTGTGTGGAATAACAGCAGTGAGCTCATCCAAATTCGGCTGCAAGAGACCTTTACAAGCTCATATTTTTAGCACAGTATGGACCAGAACTTACAGTTAAACAACATTCAGCACAACAACACAATTCCACATGCAGTAGATACAGCTGTTTGCAGATTTTAAATGACTAAAAAGCTATAAATCATAATTGGCCTGATATTCTCTGCTTTCTGAGGTTTCTAATATCACACATGAAGATATTACCTTAGTAAAGAATGTATGTTATTTTATATTAAAAATGTAGTTTAGGTCATATTGACAAAGGCACTGTAGCATGTCAAAAATGCACTTCATACAACGATGACCAGTGGCAATATGTAGACGGAGAAGATGGTAATCTATGGCAAATGCAAAAAGCCACAAAAACCCCAGCCAATGGGGTTTATTAGTCATAGGCTCGCTGTGATTTTTATAAATAGTTAAAAGCATTTTGAGCACCACATCTGTAATTTATAGCTGGGAAACACTCCATTAAGTGCATTTGTTCTACATTGTTACATAAATCACAGGTTATGATGAAAGCTTTATAGTGCGTGTTAGTCTTTGCCTAAACATTAGCTAGCTAGGATGTTGTGGATGTTGTGTAAGTGTGGAGTTGTGGATGAAAAACCCTTTAAAACACTGAAATAGAAAAGAGCAAAATCACTTTGACCAAAAAAAAGACGTTAAATGGAAAAGCTTCTTAGATCTGTCCATTAGCAGAAAAGAAGCAGATGTGTACTGTACCAACATGTCACTTTGTCATCCAGGGTTTCATACAAAACATGACATGCATTCATCTACTCTACAGAAGATAACATCTTAAACTGCATAGCAGTCTTTAAAAAAGCAGAGACTGATATTTAAATAGTGTAGCAGTGACAGTCGTGAGTGAATATAGTGTCAGAAACGTGTTAATAGAGGGCAGGGGGAAGTAGAGTCTAAACATGACCCTGTAGCTTTCATGAGGATCTGTGCTGATGTGACTTATTTCACCTTCTACTGTGTGTGTGTGTGTGTGTGTGTGTGTGTGTGTGTGTGTGTGTGTGTGTGTGTGTGTGTGTGTGTGTGTTTGTGTGTGTGTGTGTAGATGATGGAAATCATTTGCCTTAATCTCCACAGAAAACAGATGAATCTCTTTTGTATTGTCTCTAAGATTTATACAGTTCTTATTAGTCTTCATTAGTCTTCTATCTATCTATCTATCTATCTATCTATCTATCTATCTATCTATCTATCTATCTATCTATCTATCTATCTATCTATCTAATCTATTATTATCCCTGATTTTATGAAGAATGGAGTCATATTTCTTAGAATGCAAAGATTTAACAGCTTTTATTGAAACTTTGTAATTATTAACAGTAGAGCCACAAACAACCCTTTTTAATTCACATTACTCTTTGTACATTCTTACAATACTTGATATAATTTTCTGTCTTTGAACTGTCTATCTTTTTAATGAATGTTTTTTATTTCTTGAGTTTGTTGGGTTGTTAGTTTTGTAGTATAATATTATAATAGTAGCACTTATCTAAAGCTCAAGCACAAGCAGAACTAATCTTTTTTTTTCTTTAACTGTGTACATTTTAATTAGTGACACCCTTGGAAAAGATGATTAAAAAGAATTATGAAAAATGTATATTGTTACCTAGTCTAATCTTACGCTGAAAATAAATTTCAGTTTTTTGCAGAACACAAATGAATATAACTGAAGAGTGATCCCAAATTTCACTTCTTTATTTATCAATCAGATGTATTTTAAAATACACAAGTAAAATTAAACTGTTATAATAATTTGGAAATATGTATTTATAATATATCATATTATATCATTTTAAATAGGCAGTGGTAGCTGGTTCAAGCCAGTTTGCCATTGTTAGCCCTCAATTGCTTGAATTTAAATTAATGTCAATTGTAAGTCTAACAATCCACTGCTGGTGTAAAGGTGTAAGATTGTCTCCTTCACCAGCGTTAGTGTCATCCATGAGGTAGGGATCGCCAGAGTGCACAGGAAAATTGGGTATATCCAAATTCAGACAATGCAAATAAGGGAAAAATCCCACATATACAAAACACATCTGTAATGGTGCTCACATATTTACACACAGACATGTTTATGAGTCTATTATTACATCTGTTATATTACTAAAAGTGTGTGCTGCGGACATAAGCTATAAATGGTCAACTATATATTATATATTTATGCACGTAATTTCTGTTACGTTCTGTTCTGTTCTGTAGTTTATTGTAGTTGCATTATATTACTTTTAATGTTTTAAACCGAAGACATAACTGAATGTCATAATTGGATTCTGTTGAATGCTCACTTGGTACAGAATATTGTTCCTGCAAGACAATCCAGTTTATATTACACTTTAAAACATAAAGATAATAAAAGGAGCAATGAGGAGCAATAATGCTTTTATCTACTGTGTAATATGGACATTTGCTTTATGGAGTTGCTGATTTACAGTGTATTCTTTTATTCATTCATTTAATTTTAATCAAGGATTTCTTTTTATTTGATTGTTTCTTTTTTGTTCTTTTATTTAAATTATTGTATCTGTGCTGTTTTCTGTCCTGTGAAGCAATTTGAACTGCTGCAATATGAATGGTGCTATATAAATAAAGATTATTATTATTATAATTATTATTATACACTATTTATGACAATTTAATACTTATCCAAACACTAAACTTTTTACTTTGTGTGGCTGCATTTTTGGCCTGTTTGTTATAATCCCTTATGTAAGAACACATGAATGTTCTAATTTTAGTTTTATGTACTATGCATTATTCTTAAAGCAGCACAAGAACAGTAGTTCAGTAACAGTAGTAGGGACTCACTGTTATTTTGTTTAGGTTGAAAATGCAGGTGAAGTGATGTGACATTGCCTTTAAGAATATTGAGAGCCTGCTGGTTATAGTATGTTGTTGCAAGTCATTCTAACTTGCAATGAACACAGTTAAAGGTGGGGTCAGTAATACTTGGTCTGAAAAGTTTATCTTATTCTGGAAGCTGACAAAAAATAGGTTTACAGGTGATTGTGGCAGCTAAGGCTCTGTAAACAGAATACAAGATGAAATGGATATTCAAAATTCAGTGCTAAGAGGAATGTTGCTTGACTTTAATTGTGTTTAAATGCCCAACGTATTTGGGCTTGACTACAAAGAGAACTTTTAAGAAACACGCTAAAACGATTTGTTTCAAAACTGTTAGCTTTAGCTTAAAATGTACTGACAGTTGTTTTTATTGTAACTGGACCGTCTTTCATATATAGTGTGATTCTGTAGGACATATCTGAAATATACATAAAACTGTGTATGACTTCACATAAAACAATAAATCTTCTTAGATGAACCTTACTTAGTGCTAATATTTATCTCCCAGTTTCCAATGTGCAGGTGAATGAACAATTGTGAACTCTCCTTCACAGGTGTGATTCGCGAGAGCTTCCAGAAAGGCCGTGATCAGATGGTGCCCATTACACTGCTGGCTGTGGCCGTGGTCCTGGCCTTCATCACAGGTGCCGTCTTCTCTGGAATTGTGGTTTACTGTGTGTGTGACCACCGTCAACGGCACCTCGAGCCAAGGAAAAAAGCCAAGGATGCAGTGAACTCAAGACGTGGGTCCATGAACAGCGTCACCAAGCTGACAGGCCTGTTTGAGACACAAGCCAAGGATGGCCGGCCTGAAGCGATCCTCACTCCACTCATGCACAACGGCAAGACGCTCATTAAGGCCGAGCAGCAGCAGCACATGGATCTTGTTGCGTTGCCCACACCTGAATCAACGCCCATGCAGCTGCGCCGCAAGCCTAGTCGTGCCAGCCGGGACTGGGAAAGAAACCAGAACCTGATCAACGCTTGTGCCAAAGAGCTGGTCTCCATGGGATCACCCACTGTTCTGATTGGCACCGACCTTCCATTGAGGGCATCTCCAGGCCACATTCCGAGCGTAGTGGTGCTGCCTTTACAACAGCATCAACACCAGCAGGTAGTATACCAACATCAGCATGAATATGTGGAGCAGCCACATCGCGTAGACTTGCCCGATGACCAAGCTGCCACATTGGAGTACAAAACCATAAAGAGTCCATGCCACCCTGGCATGGGAGATGGAGATGTGATGCCGCCCCGTGTGCCCCAGAGGGAGGCGTCGCTAGCTGTTGTCCCACCAGCTGTTCCACAGATGGGAAAGAGGCTGGATGTTTATTGCCGTGGATACCCGATGGGCTTAAAGAAGCAACACAACACCAACTCATCCAACTCATCCCACCTTTCAAGAAAGCGAAGCTTCAGCCGCGCTGAGACGCCCCCACCAGCTCCCCAGAGGCTCGACTCAATGCATGTCTCATCTCCGCCCGGCCTCTCTCGCCACTCCAGCATGAGCTCGTATGGCTCGCTGCCCCGCTGCAACTCCAGGTACCTCAGACCCGACGTCCCACCTAAACCCTCACAGCTCGCCCTCTCCGGGAAAGTCAAGTGCAGTGACTCAGGCACATAATCCGTACCAGCCGCACTGGGAACATCACGTCTGTTTTGTACAGCTGTGTACAGAAAATGCTTTCTGTTTTTTTCAAGAAAACAAAACAACGTTTTTCAGATATATGTCCGTGTTAAACTGTTGGTCCTGACACGCCGAAAGATGAGGACGGAAAAGAGAAGGACTTAGAAGTATCATTTTTCTGTGAGCCTCGTGTTGCTCTGTGTTTTTTGTCAGTGATGACAGTATGTCAGGCTGAGGACATGACCACGTTGCAACCGATGGTTGTTTTCTTAAAAGCCTGCCAAAAGCACATCACAGATCAAGGAGTGGAACGTAATTGTATAGTTCTGATACTGGGATAGGCCGCGGTAAGAAAAAAAATGCTTGGACGACAGCAAGTTCAGACTGAAACAACTGGTGCACAATGAAAAACTGTGAAGTTAAAGAGATAAATTGCCTCTGTCAGTGTTGCAGCTACTGGACACAGCAATCGAGTTCTGCCTTTAGCCAGGTCTGAAAAATCTACTGTAACCAGTGACTGAATAACCTGTGACTCTTCTTACTAATAGCTGTTGGTATTTATTTTTTAATAAAGTGCTTTTAAAGAAAGACTGACTCTTTTTCGGCTGGAAGACAAGATCTTTTTTTTTTTTTCATTTTTAATTCCTTATGTGAAATTATTTAAAGTCATTTAACTGGAGCCAGTACAAAAAAAAGACTAATTTTTTTTGGATGTTGATGAGTAAGTAAGGAATTACGGCCTCAGCTTCGAGGCTCTATTTATTAAACTGTGCCAGACAAGCTCGGGAAGAACTTAGCTCAGATCTAGCGACGCATTAAGACCGGCAGAAAAAAACTAGGAAAAAAAATGGAAGTACTAAAATCCACCATCACCTCTTCATGGACATCATTCAGCACTGTGGATTGTCTCAGAAACCTTTAGTCTAATGGCCATAGCTTCACTGAGTGCCATTTTGGTTTACATTTTGCATGGACGTGCAAAGACTGAGCCGAGAAAGAACAAAAAAATAAATAAAGCCCCAGATAATCTGCACTTAAAACACAGTAAGATGAAAGACTAGATGCTGGCGGTCGGCTAGCATGTAGGAAATGCTTCTTATGGTTTTGGCAGGTATCAAAACTTATAATTTTTTAGTTTCACCTTCACACAGACCCTGTTATTAAATTTAATGTTTGATAGGCTGTTTTTTGTTTTGTTTCGTTTCGTCCTGTTTCATCCATGTGTAAATTTGTGCCTTACACCCCTGAGTAGTGAAGAGTTTGTTAGCTGTTAACTGTTAACCTAGTAGTTCTTATGAAAATGTATTTTTCTTGTTTGGTAAAAAAAAAAAAAAAAAAAAAGCAATTAAAGAATGTAGGTATTCTTGTTGTTCATTCTGGTCACGTTGGAGATTTCCTGGAGATTGGAGGGCTTTAACCACACAACACTTTGTGACTGATTTCTGATTGTGCCAATGAAACGCTTGAAAACAGCCCATTTTTGTGCTAGCAGTGTTTTTCTGTTTGTTTGTTTAATCAAGTGCTGATAATGTTTTCACTTCTGTTTCATTGTTTACTCGACTAGCTATGTTGAGAAGGCCTCCTGTATAGTCCTGGCTGGTACAACACAATTACATAGCTACTTGTTAGCTGGCTATATATGAAAAAATCAGCTGTTATGTATCTATCATGTAATGTCTCCCTAGTATCACACCAAGCTCCTAAACTACACTATATAGCCAAAAGTATGTGGACACCTAAACATGAGCTTGTTGCTTATTTCCTACAACATCACAGTATTAATATGAAGTTGCCCCCCTTCAGAAAGGCTTTCCACAACATTTAGAATATAACCCGTTTATTTTTCATATATACTGTACATATACAGGTGTACAGTACTAATCCTTTCTTGGCATATCCCAGCTTGTTTGGAAGTTGGGGGTCAGGGCACCCCTGGAGCAGAGTGGGTTAAGGGCCTTGCTCAAGGGCCCAACAGTGGCTGCATGGCAGAGCTGTGATTTAACTCCCAACCTTTCAGTTAATATCCCAAAGCCCTACCCACTGGGCTACCACTGTCCCAAAACGAATCCCGCTGCTACCGAAACCTGGGATAAAACCAGGGATAATTTTGGAGTGTGTCTGTGGGACAAAATAGCATTTGTGAGGTCAGACGTTGAATGAGGAGACCTGGCTTAGTAGATATCAGGACTCTGCACAGGTCACTAAAATTCCTCACCTCATATTCACAGCAAATAACATGTTCAAAATGACTGATTTTAAACACGTTAGGGGTGGCACGGTGGCTAAGTGGGTAGCCCTGTCGCCTCACAGCAACAAGATCCTGGGTTTGATTCCCAGGTGGGGCGGTCCGGGTCCTTTCTGTGTGGAGTTTGCACGTGCTCCCCGTGTTTGTGTGGGTTTCCTCCGGGTGCTCCGGTTTCCTCCCACAGTACAAAGACGTGCAAGTGAGGTGAATTGGAGACACTAAATTGTCCATGACTGTGTTCGATATAATCTTGGGAACTGATGAACCTTGTGTAATGAGTAACTACCGTTCCTGTCATGAATGTAACCAAAAGTGTAAAACATGACATTAAAATCCTAATAAACAAACGAACACATGTTGGCAATGGGTGTTACACTTGAACTTGATAATTATTACGGGCGTCCACATACCTTTGGCCATATCATGTAGTTAATTCAAATATGATTACTTGGCAGCAAGTACAGGCTGGCTCCTGTGACAGCGCTTGAATAATAAAGAACATATCGATGCTCTTAATGCTCATCACTAATGCCAGCTAATGTCATTTTCTATTGTATAAAATAAAATATGAAATATGGGTTTTGATCACATTTAGGTAATGAACTACTTTTAAAGTATTTTAAGTATCGTTTCCAAAAACGAACAAAGCACTCTTCTAAAACAGTCTTTGTAGATTACGTTTTTATATATATAAATAAATAAAAAAGTTACTTATAAAAAAAAAGCCACTTACAAATCTGAGTGGAGGGACCAGTAGGATTCGGCTTCTCCCCCTAATGTTACTTGAACTAACGTGTACATAGGTGCTTTTGTAGGGTCAGACTAAATTGGTTGTTTCTGATCTGGTTAGGAGTAGTAAAGGGCCACTTACATTTACTTACACACTCACTCCCTTTCTGAGTAATGCATCTTAGCCCACAGTTTAAACAGCATTTGTGCACGGTGTGCCCTTTGGTGTGCCTTTATGTCTTTCACCCATTAGCTATACACTGCTAAAGGCGAACTGAGCAGGACATTCCGAAATCATGTGAAGTCTGTACGCCTGTTTGATATTGTTCTGTCACCAGGGTATTTTTCTTGCCCTCCTTAACATCTGATTTGCAAATATATGTATGTTGTAAAGACATTGTTTAATAAATGATGAAAAAATCGTAATAAAAACATCAAATTCTTGTCACAAAAATTATGTTCTGTTTTTATTCATCATTTTATTTGTGCAAACATTAGGTCACATCTTTATTTGAGGAAGTCATATATATATACATTTTGAATGCTTAGCTCAATACCTACAAATTTACATTTACATTTACATTTTTGGCATTTAGCAGACGCTTTTATCCAAAGCGACTTACATTACAGTTACAGTATACAGTCTGAGCAATTGAGGGTTAAGGTCCTTGCTCAAGGGCCCAACAGCAGCAACCTGGCAGTGGTGGGGCTTGAACCAGCGACCTTCTAATTACTAGTCCAGTACCTTAACCAAATCACTTGTTGATACAAGTATTAGGAGATCCACAAGGGATATTTAAAAAGTTTCCACACTTTTATATTTTGGTTGGAAACGGTGAGGAGGACAGGAGTAGTAATTGGTTGTGTCTTTTTGGAAGTTCAAAGAAGCTTTAAGGCAGGGGTGTCAAACTTAAGGCCCGCCACATCATTTTATGTGGCCCACGAGAGCTTAAAAGACGAATGATTGTTGTGATGGTTCGAGCAGTTACAGAGACGCACTTATAATTTAATGGGACACCTGCGCCTTTAAGCGCCAACCGTTGACATCATAGTCATGGCAACTAACTTTAACCTTCGCTAAGAAGCCATGTCACTTTTACGTTTTAGCAGCAAAAGAACGCGGGGTAGCGTAGTCAGTAGCGTAAACAATAATACAAGTTAATTCTCTTGCAATCCAATACAGAAGCATCGCCTGTAGGTAGCAAACGTTTATATTCTCAGTTGTTTGTAAATGTTCAGTGAGTATGTTGCAGTGTTTCAGTTACAAATTTACCGTACTTTCGTAATTAAATACGGTTGTTACCGTTACTATAGCAAGTAGTACTTTTACACAAAATGCTAACTCATTAGTGCTATTTTAAATTTGGTTGAATTTCAAATAAAACCGACCTAACTGTATTTTGGAGGGAGTTGACTGTCTGTCTGTCTGTCTAGCTGAGAAAGGGGGAACTCCTAGCGAGGGCAGAACAATTGTCTTAAGATACACTGTAAAATCGTACATAAACTGCATCTCTCACAATGCATGCCGATTTTGTGACCTGCAAAGTGACCGCATCCCGCCACTAGATGATGTTGAGAAATATTTACAAATAATACCAAAATTTACAAGAGAAAGAGAAAATTAAAGCAGAAGGAAGGTAATTTAATAAAAGATGGGAAAGTGAAAACAAGTTTGTGCTTCAAGAAGAGAAACCGGTACGTCTCTTGTGTTATGAGGCCATGTCTGTGGTAAAGGAGTACAATATAAATGCAGATATACATTATAAATATACAGTATTAATTTGACATTTTGACACCAAACACAGAATTTAGCCTCCAAGAAAAACAACAAATTGTTAGGGCTGTCGAAGTTAACGCGATAATAACGCATTAACGCAATCTCAATTTAACGCGATTAAAAAAAATAGTGCCGTTAACGCAAATTCTAGTTCATGTTGAGACTTGACTGGTAGAACCAACGTTTTAATGTCGGACTTGCCACCGTTGTTCATTTGCGGTTTGTTAAAATAATATAACTGAGCGTCGTAGGGATGCACTTGCATAATAAAGAAATAAATACACGGTATATTCACAAGTTGTCGGGAGCAAAACACTTCATTAACTTAATCTGTTACGGCACTGAATACCGGAGTCAAGCACGCTAGTCCATGAACTATGGAAGCCCCAAAAGGGTCAAAACACACTCACTTCGTGTAGAAACGTCCACTTTTCACATTTCACTTAAAAAACCTTGTTTTCTATAACATTTACACAGATTTTATTTAATGCGATTAATCGCGATTAACTATATGAAATTCTGAGATTAATCGCGATTAAAAATTTTAATCGTTTGACAGCCCTACAAATTGTCCAAGACTTAAAAGGCAGACTGCAATCACAGCAGGAAACGTTACAATCGGCCCTTTGAGTGCCACTCGGTGAAAATGAGTTCGACACCCCTGCTTACAGGGGAAGAAGATTTTCATGTGATGATGATGTGAAAGCAGCGGGGCATCAGTGGCTATGCACTCATACATCGTATCGAATTCCAGCTCTGCCTGCCGGCTGAGGCTGAGTGGCTACATGGCCTGTTGTTCAGATAGGGGCGGGATTAAGCCGGATGGGGTGATAATATGTTCGATTGCTGTGCACGTGTCGGAGGGGGCATGGAGCAGCCTCGTCCCCCCCAACCAGGAGCAGGGACCAGCATTAGTGAGAGGATGATTGACGGGTAGAAACTTTTCTAGCAGGTCGGCTTCTTACTGAGCTGCTCCAGACAACAATAACAACAGTGCAGTTGTAATAATTTGAAACGCCTAGGGCGCACAGCAGCTCAGATACTAAGCCACAAAAGCTCACAAAATGCAATCACTAAGTGCAAAAGCATTACGCGGGTTGCAAAACACCAAACTGCCTTTGGAAGCAATGTCAGCACATGAACTAGAGCGTGAAGTTTTATGGATTAGGTTTTCATGCTCAAGCATCTGTACACAAACCTAATGTATTCATTTCTGAACTAGAGTAATGTAAAGCACCACCAAATGACCATCTAACAGTCTGGGAAACAAACCGAGGTAGCGGTATTGCCAGCAGATTGGGCAAATAGTTTTGCTAGGGTCATAAATGGTCTGGCGCTGTTTTTGGTGGATTGGCATGATATTCTTAGTCCAGTGCAAAAAATATTTACACTATATGGTCAAAAGTATGTAGACAAAAGCTATATACAAGTACATATACATATTAAAATGAAACAACATTCCTCCAGGACCAGGTTGCAACACAACACAAGTGCAAGACAATACAATACACAGTGAGGATAAAAAAACAGTACAATAAATACAAAGACCTACAGCAAATACAGAACATATTTCTAATCTAAAGGAGTTGAGGGGGACAGGACTAGAGACAAGTGTAGTGTTGGCCAGTACATGGTACTGAGTAAATAATAAGTGAGGTAAAAACATATTCTGATATACAGTTTGCAGCGTAAGGTTTTCATAGTATGAAATTATTAAGTTTAGGTGTTTCAGCTACTCAGGTGTAACAGGTGTATAAAATCATTTGAATGACAGTTTGGAGAAGACTTATCTTTTTCGAGCATGACTGTGCCCTTGTTCACAAAGTAAGCTTTATAAAGATGTGGTTTGACAAGTTTAGTGTGGAGGAACTTCAGTGGTTTTTAAAGAACCCTTACCTAAACTCTGAACTGAACGGGCAGCACGGTGACTCGGTGGGTAGCACTGTCGCCTCACAGCAAGAAGGTCCTGGGTCTGATTCCCAGGTGGAGTCGTCCGGGTCCTTTCTGTGTGAAGTTTGCATGTTCACCCCGTGTCTGCGTGGATTTCCTCCGGGTGCTCCGGTTTCCTCTCACAGTCCAAAGACATGCAAGCGAGGTGAATTGAAGATACAAAATCGTCCATGACTGTGTTTGACATTAAAGACTTGAACCGATCAATCTTGTGTAAAACATGACAATCAAATCATAATAAATAAATATAAATAACTCTGAACTGAACACTTTTGGGATGAATTAGAACAGTGATTGCATGCCGGGCCTTCTTGTCCATAATCAGTGCCTGACCTTACTAAGGGGCACAAATTCCCAGACACATACCAAAATTCTTCTGAGAGCCTTTACATAAGAGTAAAGGTTGTAAGAAGAAGATATACTTTATTTGTCATATATACATATACAGATGTACAGTACAATGAAATTCTTTCTTCACATATCCCAGCTTTAAGGGACTTGCTCAAGGACCCAACAGTGGCTGCATAGCAGAGCCTGGATTTGAACCGACAATCTTCTGGTTGATAGCCCAAAGCTCTACCCACTAGGCTACCACTGTCTCTAAACAAGTTACAGTTAAGTTAAGTTACAGCCTTTATAGTGTTATTGTCCACAATTTTGGAATGGGATGTCCAACACATGTCCACATACTTAATGATAAGGGTTATTCAGCCATTAATGTTTTGAATTGTTGATGATATTTAAAATATGTTCTTAGTGAACCAAATGAGCAGAAATAAACTCTTGTGGAAGCGTAGGTGGTGCAACTGACTTGTAAACTACTGCCAACAGTTTTGCAGATTTCCTGGCGAGATAAATATGAGCTGAGGTACAGATAAGCCGTCATGAGCTTATCATCTGTGCAGCTCTACACAAAAGCGCACTTCACAACAGCCATTAGTATATAGTTAAAAATCATCTGCTGTGCACAAGCAAGAAGATAAGGATCGGTCTGGAGCCTGGCGTAGACACACTGAAGTGAGTCGTCAGACACGGTGTTAACGTGGCGTACAGGTGAGTCAGGAGTACAGGTATGTAGTTTCATAAACAGCTAAGACCTTCAGATCTTCTGAACTCTTTTCCCTTATTTTGTTTTAGCATAGTAATAAAAGTGCATTGCTAGCCTGCATGACAAATAGACCATATTGTCCACAATACATGCTAGGAGAATTTACTGGAAGGATCCGAAGTAAATTCCAGATGCTTTCAGGGTGCCAAAGGAGGTTTTAAATCAGAGTCTCACCAAATAAATACATTAATTAAAAGCTTTTGTTAGTCATTAAAAGTTTATAATCCCAGCAGCACTTTCTGGGGCTTTGTAAGCAGTTTTCACAGGCAGTGTGAGTCTCTGAGGTGTTCAGGTGCGAAGATTTAACACTGCAAGGCCAAGAGGAAAAGGTTGATGAGTACAAGAAGTAGGGGAAACAGCAGGATCATACATCACTCTTTAATCAGACAGGTCCAGGGGCAACAAAAGGAGACACAGTAGGCCAGTGCATCATGGTTCTTCAGCAACAGTAGCACCAGGATATAAATCAGCATTTCAATTCCTGCAAAAGTACCCCTTTGCCGCTCAAAAGAGAGAACATATTATTAAAAATGATAGAAGCGTACAAAACTAGGTGGAACAGGTGATTACAGTGCAAGCAGAGACTATAAAGAGTCTAAAGGTACCACACACATAAGGGTAAACTGTCCACCAGTAAGGTGTGAAGAAGACGAGGGTTATTTGTTCAGTGTAATATGGTGTAAGTCTCTAGATATTAAAAGCAATACAAGCATTATAAGGAAGAACTTTGTCCTGGTGATTTTATTTGTATAAGCTTTAAATGAGAGTCTAGGGTCAACATTTACACCAAGGTCTGTCCACACTACACTCAAGTGCCCTTGAGAGTTAGCATGTAATTAGAAAATGCACTTCTGGCAGTCAAAAGCACCCAGTTAAAAGCACAGTCATCAAAATTAAGAAGAAAAAAGTTACCCAGCATGCAGTGTTTCATGTACATGTTTGTTTAACCTAATAAATGACTGTCTCTCATCTGGTTTGGCTGATACATATAGTTTTGTGCTGTTAGCACAATACGTAAAGCTAATGTGATGTTTATAAATTGTAACAAGGCTGGACACACCTTGCTGCAGAGATCCCCACACACACTCGCAGGAAAGTAAATGTAGATATGTAGATAATTTAATCAAGATAGAATGATTGTATGGCTAAAATGTCACTTAGAAAAGGGGGGAACATTAGTTAATGATTAAGGTGACCACATTTCCGAAGCAAAGAAACAAATTAAAAACAAAAACATCCACAACGGAGAAAGTGGATAGAACATGGATAGTGCAGAAATAAAAACAGGATGCCATGATATAAGAGGCTACTCTGGCTGTTCATGACAAAATCAGCTCTTGGAAAACAGGGAAAAAGACTCAGGAAAAGGGACGTCATGTCGCCTCTTGGGAAATTCACTTCCCCAGGGCGTCTCCCTTGTAAGGTCCAACAAGCTGCCACACTGGGACGAGTTCCCAGAAATAAACAGAATGCTGACATTCTTATTGGCAGAAAAGAACCGTCACGGCATCAGAGAGTGCAAGAGTGCCAACCAAGGAGCTGGCAAAGATGACAGAGGGAAGTCGTAATATATAGGAAACCTTCCACCTGAAGCAAATTAAGGATTATGACAGATCACAAAAAGATTAGCATCTGTAGCCCATCTACTGGCCAAACTGGGCAGCACAGAAAAATAGAAGGCACAGGTGATTGTCAACTATGAGAAGTCGACAAATCAACATGTTTCTATGCCTCCGTGCCCCCAACTAGGTGGCGCAGAGAGACACGACTCCTACAGTTCTTAGTAACAGGTGTGGCTGAAACACCTAAAATCAATACTTAGGTGTTTTGTCTGTATAGTGTATCTAAGTATGAACCTACTGTAGCAGCTGGGCTACAATTTTTATAAATGTTTCAAATAAAGAAAAAGTAAGAAATTACTTGTTTAGACCAAAGTTTCGTATTTGTGGCTTAATAAGTGCTATTTTGCAAAATGTGCTCTTTTCCCAGAAAATTAGGACATTTTGTAAAATGGTAATATAAACATGTATTTAAATGACAAGAGTACAAAGAAAAGATTTTTTACTGACCAAATTAATTGTATTTTGTAATTATAAACACATGTAACATTTGAGCACCCAATGAACACATGTCTGATGCATTTTAATCTCACTTAGTTGACCCGTTTTAACCTGAGGGGTTAATGTTGTATGATTGGCCATTTAGTAAACCAGCTCAAATAACTGCTGGTTCAAAATGACAGCTGATATTTCAGCTGATAGATAATGAAAAAATTACCAGGCGTGCCCAGGTGACGCATATTCCGCTAGTACACCAGCGCCAAGATTTTAAACTACTTGGTTCAAAACTCGGCATTGCCACTGGTCGACTGGGCGCCATCTGGCGGGCATAATTTGCAGTGCCTTTGTGGAGGGATTACCGGAATATGTGAGCGGGGTCTTCAAACGCTGTGTAAGGACAGTGACTGATGGATAGAGGCATCTGTGCAGAGTGCACGGGTGGAAAAAGATTCCGTTAAGGGCTGTGTGCGGGTCGGAGGAGGCATAAGCAGACATACAACTAGCAGACACTAAATTTGGAGAAAATGGGAGAAAAATGCATAATATATACACCGATCAGCCATAGCATTAAAACCACCTCCTTGTTTCTACACTCACTGTCCATTTTATCAACTTCACTTACCATATAGAAGCACTTTGTAGTTTTACAATTACTGACTGTAGTCCATCTGTTTCTCTGCATGCTTTGTTAGCCCCCTTTCATGCTGTTCTTCAATGGTCAGGACTCTTCCAGGACCACCACAGAGCAGGTATTATTTAGGTGGTGGATCATTCTCAGCACTGCAATGACACTGACATGGTGGTGGTGTGTTAGTGTGTGTTGTGCTGGTATGAGTGGATCAGACACAGCGCTTTAAACACCTCACTGTCACTGCTGGACTGAGAATAGTTCACCAACCAAAAATATCCAGCCAACAGCGCCCCGTGGCCAGCGTCCTGTGACCACTGATAAAGGTCTAGAAGATGACCAATAGATGAGTGATCGTCTCTGACTTTACATCTACAAGGTGGACCAACTAGGTAGGAGTGTCTAATGGAGTGGACAGTGAGTGGACACGATATTTAAAAACTCCAGCAGCACTGCTGTGTCTGATCCACTCATACCAGCACAACACACACTAACACACCACCACCATGTCAGTGTCACTGCAGTGCTGAGAATCATCCATCATTTAAATAATACCTGCTCGGTGGGGGTCCTGTGGGGGTCCTGACCATTGAAGAACAGGGTGAAAGCAGGTTAAAAAGGTATGTAGAGAAACAGATGGACTACAGTCAGTATTTGTAGAACTACAAAGTGCTCCTATATGGTAAGTGGAGCTGATAAAATGGACAGTGAGTGTAGAAACAAGGAGGTGGTTTTAATGTTATGGCTGACTGGTGTATATATACATATACAGTATATTGCAAGTCAGTATAGTGGTGCATGTAGTATTTTACATGTCTATATCCAATTAGCAGTAAACTCTGATCCTTGAACAGGTACTTATGTTACTAAACTCAGAAAACTTTAATAGTCTCCTGGTAGTTTTATTTTCTAAAGTAAAGCAAAAAAGTTTTTGTAATAGTGGGAATCCTCTGAAGGTAGGGTGTCTGGAGGTGAGAAAGCTTGTATGCATCAGAGAAGTGAAGAGCTTTGCTGCCTGGAGTTTTATTTTCTGTCAGGGTCTCCCATGGCAGAAAGGTCTTAGCAGAGGTGCCAGACTAAACCTACCACATATATTGGGCAGCAGCAATATAGGACAATATCAGAGGTGGATGATCATAAAGGTGACAGGAGCAACGACATCAATTCAACTGCACTGAGAAGGCAATATTAAACCACTTCTGTTCTGTACCAAGAAAATCGAATAGAAAGGAACAACAGAATGACTGTCAGTATAGTGCCAGACGGTGGGCTGTTTGGATCGGAAGCACTTCTACACATTTGATGCGACTAGGTCAAAGCCTTCTGTATGTCTAGTTGCTGAGGCTGACAAGAGAGTAAAAAAAATTCATAGCTGCAGAAACAAATTCATAATTATAATATTCTAAATCAGAATCAGCTTTATATAAATAATATTTAAAAATATATATGACTCATAACAAGCTGTAATTCATGAAGACGCTCATAACACAAACTCAGGAAGACCTGAATGCCTTTATAAGAAAAACAGAGTGAAAGCTGGGACTTCAGCTCAGTGTAAAAAAGCCAAAATCTCGACAACTTGAAAAAACAATGACTTCACTATTGATGAAGAAGATGTCAAAGTGATGGACAGCTTTTGCCTACAAGGATCAATTATTAAAAGCAAAGGATTCAGCTGCCCACGAAATATGATACAGGTTGGCAGCTAAAAGTTGTTAAAAGTACAATATATACAGGAATAAACTGAATTTAAAAAGAATATTAAGTCATTAAACAAGAAAGGTCTTTTACACTTAAACAGCAAACATCAACAGCCTTTGGGATCAGTAAACTAAAATGGACACGCATCATTAACAAGAATGTTAACAAGATCGTTATAGGATACCAATTATTGAATGATATACATACTGTCATCCAGGTTTGTGGTCCAACAGTATATTCCAAAAAAAAAAAAGTAAAAGTTTTATGCCGCTTAGGTGGCGCAGCGCTATAACACACTAGCACTCGTCGGTTTGAAACTCAGCTCTGCCATCCGGCTGGGCTGGGTGGCTACATGAACAACGATTAACTCCTGTTCATACAGGGTGGAAGCCGGAGCAGGGACCTCATAACTGGTGCAATTACGACCTCTGCTGGCTGATTGATGGCGCCTGCACAGAGTCGAGGAATAATGCGTTGATCCGGATGTGGCTCTCCGCACACAACACTGATCCGCATATGAACTCGCCTCATGAAGGTGAAAAGATGCAGCCGGCTACTGCACACGTGTCGGAGGGGGCATGTGACAGTCTCACTCTCCTTAATCAGGAGTGGAGATCAGCATCAGAGGAGGAAAGTGTAATGCAATCGGGTAATTGGATATGACTAGATTGGGAGGAAAATTAGGAAAAATGAAAAAAAAAATGATGAAGATCAAACTGAAATTGACAAGACCTGCAAACAAGATGTCGTACTGGTTATGGTCAAAATATCGGCCCGGAAAGAGAAAAGAAGCCAGAGAACAACTAATTACTTTTTGCAAGTACAAAGATTATTAATAGATTCTTTAAGTATACATTTACTCCTGGACATCACCTGAAGTGCACACAGACCAACTTAATTTTAACCTTGAGCTGCTATGCTAATGTCCACTGACAAGTCGTAACTGATCAAACAATCACGGAAGTAATACACAGGAGATCTTCAGTGCTTAAAAATTAAGCCAGACAGGGCTTAAGATCACTACCAAAAAGCCCTATTTCAAGATACTAAAGAAGATTAAGTTAAATTTATGACCAAATTATGCCAACAGTGGAAGAGTTCAGTTTATATCCCAATACAATGTGTGAGTGTATGTGTGTTAGTTTATGTGTACATACACACACATAAACTAACACACATACACTCACACACTTAACTGCACACATACTTACACTGGCACAAAAGTACTCACATTATACAGTATATACACACTCACATGCACATACACTCACTTACACCCACACACGTACATGCACACAGAATACACACACTCGTACCCATGCACAGACAATCACTCACACGCACTTGCACATGCACACACACGACCACACACATAATTAACACAGTTTGTTCACTGGACTGTGACAACTTAAATACATACAACTACTGTATTGTACTACTGTGACTGTATTACTTGCATCTTTGCACAACATTGCAATTTGCACAAGTTTTTGCATTTTTGCACCTTACTACTTTTACATATCTGCTGCAATAAAAACCCTATGCTGCTAACTGCATATCAGAATATGTTTTCTACCCCACCTATCATTTACTTAGTACCATGTACTGACCAACACTTGCCTCTAGTCTTGTCTCCCTTAATTACTTTTTAGATTAGAAATGTATTTATTGTACTGTTGTTTATCTGCACTGTGTATTGTATTGTCTTGCACTTTTTGTTCTGTTGCACCGTGGTCCTGGAGGAACGGTGTTGTATACAGCTGAAACGACAATAAAGCCTCTCTTGACTTGACTTGACAAAAAAAGAAACAAGAACAGACCAAGGATTCAAGAATGGTGGAAGTAATCTTTGATATGTGAATAACAACACTTGTAACACAAACTCAGGAAGACCTGAATGCCCTCATACGAAAAACAGAGTGAAAAGCTGGGACTTCAGCTCAGTGTAAAAAAGCCAAAATCTTGACAACATGAAAAAAACAAAGAGTCCTACAAGAGTCCTACAAGGATCAATTATTAAAAGCAAAGGATTCAGCTGTCAGGAAATGTGATACAGGTTGGCAGCTGGCAGGAGAAGAATGAAGAAAATAGAACATATTTTTAGGTGTAAAGATTTGTGTGTCCAAACAAAGATCAGAATTGTCCAGACTGTGATCTTCTCTGTGGTGGTTGATGTGAAAGCAGGACAGTAAAATGTGTGACAGAAAGACTATCAATGCCTTTGAACTTAATGTTTTAAAGGGTTCAGTCATAATTAATAAATATTCATATGGGTGGGGCTGAAAAGTAAACATACAGATGTAGATTAAGTGTACACTGATCAGTCATAACACTAAAACCACCTTCTTGTTTCTACACCCACTGTCCATTTTATCAGCTCCACTTACCATATAGAAGCACTTTGTAGTTCTACAATTACTGACTGTAGTCCATCTGTTTCTCTACATACCTTTTTAGCCTGCTTTCACCTTGTTCTTCAATGGTCAGGACCATTGAAGAGCAGCACTGCAGTGACACTGACATGGTGGTGTCCACTCTCTGTCCACTGTATTAGACACTTCTACCTAGTTGGTCCACCTTGTAGATGTAAAGTCAGAGACGATCGCTCATCTATTGCTGCTTGAGTTGGTCATCTTCTAGACCTTCATCAGTGGTCACAGGACGCTGCCCACGGGGCACTGTTGGCTGGATATACAGTGTATCACAAAAGTGAGTACACCCCTCACATTTCTGCAAATATTTTATTATATCTTTTCATGGGACAACACTATAGAAATGAAACTTGGATATAACTTAGAGTAGTCAGTGTACAACTTGTATAGCAGTGTAGATTTACTGTCTTCTGAAAATAACTCAACACACAGCCATTAATGTCTAAATGGCTGGCAACATAAGTGAGTACACCCCACAGTGAACATGTCCAAATTGTGCCCAAAGTGTCAATATTTTGTGTGACCACCATTATTTTCCAGCACTGCCTTAACCCTCCTGGGCATGGAATTCACCAGAGCTGCACAGGTTGCTACTGGAATCCTCTTCCACTCCTCCATGATGTCATCACGGAGCTGGTGGATGTTAGACACCTTGAACTCCTCCACCTTCCACTTGAGGATGCGCCACAGGTGCTCAATTGGGTTTAGTCCATCACCTTTACCTTCAGCTTCCTCAGCAAGGCAGTTGTCATCTTGGAGGTTGTGTTTGGTGTCGTTATCCTGTTGGAAAACTGCCATGAGGCCCAGTTTTCGAAGGGAGGGGATCATGCTCTGTTTCAGAATGTCACAGTACATGTTGGAATTCATGTTTCCCTCAATGAACTGCAGCTCCCCAGTGCCAGCAACACTCATGCAGCCCAAGACCATGATGCTACCACCACCATGCTTGACTGTAGGCAAGATACAGTTGTCTTGGTACTTCTCACCAGGGCGCCGCCACACATGCTGGACACCATCTGAGCCAAACAAGTTTATCTTGGTCTCGTCAGACCACAGGGCATTCCAGTAATCCATATTCTTGGACTGCTTGTCTTCAGCAAACTGTTTGCGGGCTTTCTTGTGCGTCAGCTTCCTTCTGGGATGACGACCATGCAGACCGAGTTGATGCAGTGTGCGGCGTATGGTCTGAGCACTGACAGGCTGACCTCCCACGTCTTCAACCTCTGCAGCAATGCTGGCAGCACTCATGTGTCTATTTTTTAAAGCCAACCTCTGGATATGACGCCGAACACGTGAACTCAACTTCTTTGGTCGACCCTGGCGAAGCCTGTTCCGAGTGGAACCTGTCCTGGAAAACCGCTGTATGACCTTGGCCACCATGCTGTAGCTCAGTTTCAGGGTGTTAGCAATCTTCTTATAGCCCAGGCCATCTTTGTGGAGAGCAACAATTCTATTTCTCACATCCTCAGAGAGTTCTTTGCCATGAGGTGCCATGTTGAATATCCAGTGGCCAGTATGAGAGAATTGTACCCAAAACACCAAATTTAACAGCCCTGCTCCCCATTTACACCTGGGACCTTGACACATGACACCAGGGAGGGACAACGACACATTTGGGCACAATTTGGACATGTTCACTGTGGGGTGTACTCACTTATGTTGCCAGCTATTTAGACATTAATGGCTGTGTGTTGAGTTATTTTCAGAAGACAGTAAATCTACACTGCTATACAAGCTGTACACTGACTACTCTAAGTTATATCCAAGTTTCATGTCTATAGTGTTGTCCCATGAAAAGATATAATGAAATATTTGCAGAAATGTGAGGGGTGTGCTCACTTTTGTGATACACTGTATGTATGGTTGGTGGACTATTCTCAGTCCAGCAATGACAGTGAGGTGTTTAAAAACTCCAGCAGTGCTGCTGTGTCTGATTCACTCATACCAGCACAACACACACTAACACACCACCACCATGTCAGTGTCACTGCAGTGCTGAGAATGATCCACCACCCAAATAGTACCTACTCTGTGGTGGTCCTGGGAGAGTCCTGACTATTAAAGAACAGCATGAAAGGGGGCTAACAAAGAATGCAGAGAAACAGATGGACTACAGTCAGTAATTGTAGAACTACAAAGTGCTTGTATATGGTAAGTGGAGCTAATAAAATGGACAGTGTGTGTAGAAACAAGGAGGTGGGTTTTAATGTTATGGCTGATCGGTGTATATTAGCCAGAAAATCCAATAATTAATGTATTCATTCATTCATTCATTCGCTTTATCCTGGTCAGGGTTGCCGTGAGTCTGATTAATTGAGTGAAAGACAGAAAACAGTGACAGTGCGGCCCATTGCACCACTGCGCCACCCTTAGAAACAAAGGCTTGCAAGTAAGCATTTAGCTTTCATATTTATCCACTTTAAAGCAATATAATATTACCATGCTTGTTTGATGTAGGTAATAGAGGTTTTAGACTAAAATTGGTCCTTTTGAAACCTAGTAATAATATAAGACTTACTTTCACTTTCTCTGTTGTTGCATCTGAAATATAATGTTTAATGTGTCTTTATTTTTTCCTGTCTGCCATTCTTTGGCTTCTGGATTACTTATTCAGTGTCTAGACTCTTTGCTCATTGCTTTGTGACAATGTCTGTTGTTAAAAGTGCAATATAAAAAAGAATAAACTGAATTTTAAAAAGAATTTTAAGTCATTAAACTTTGAAAGGTCTTTTACACTTAAACAGCTTACATACACGGTCATTATTTTTAATATTCTTCATCAAACGAATGTTCCAGAGCATTAGTCTCACCCATTTAATCTCTGACTTTTCTTTGAGTTTCATAATCCTTCAACATTATTCCATCTATTTGATCAAGCATTTAATATCTGGTAAGAACAGGCAGCTACAGTCTTGTCCTGCTTCAGTCTGGTTGTGTTCATTCAGACCATTTCCACAGTAAAACTAAATTTAATCCTTTTTAGAAATGTTTAGTATTGGTCCTTTTTACTAGTGAGCCAGAACAGTGGTCCAGTTGATTAAATGGCCAAAAGTAATTGGATGCTCAAACATTCAATACATATGTGCTTGTTAAACATCCCCCTCAAGACCACTGCATTTATAGTACATTTGTCCTTGCTTTTGCTGAGTCCAATATTAGGGAAAATCTATTTAGTAGATTGTAGAATATTTATTTATTTATTTATTTATTAATGCTTTATCTTCATCAAGGTCACAAGAGGTCCAGCACCACCCAGAAACACCAGGCACAAGGAAGAAATAAACGCAAGTCTATATACAGTGTACACTGATCAGCCATAACATTAAAACCACCTCCTTGTTTCTACACTCACTGTCCATTTTATCAGCTCCACTTACCATATAGAAGCACTCTGTAGTCCATCTGTTTCTATGCATGCTTTGTTAGCCACCGTTCATGCTGTTCTTCATTGGTCAGGACCCCCACAGAGTAGGTATTATTTGGGTGGTGGAGCATTCTCAGCACTGCAGTGACACTGACATGGTGTGTTAGTGTGTGTTGTGCTGGTATGAGTGGATAAGACACAGCAATGCTTATGGAGTTTTTAAACACCTCACTGTCACTGCTGGACTGAGAAAAGTCCACCAACCAAAAATATCTAGCCAACAGCGCCCCATGGGCAGCGTCCTGTTACCACTGATGAAGGTCTAGAAGATGACCAACTCAAACAGCAGCAACAGATGAGCGATCGTCTCTGACTTTACATCTACAAGGTGGACCAACTAGGTAGGACTGTCTAACAGAGTGGACAGTGAGTGGACACGGTATTTAAAAACTCCAGCAGCGATACTGTGTCTGATCCACTCATACAGCACAACACACACTAACACATCACCACTGATGGTCTGTAACGCGTTACTTAGTAACGCGTTACTCTAATCTGACCACATTTTTCAGTAACGAGTAATCTAACGCGTTACTATTTCCAATCCAGTAATCAGATTAAAGTTACTTATCCAAGTTACTGTGCATTACTATTTTTGTCATTTTCCTTAGTGAAAAGATATTTTTGCTTTCTTCTTGGCAGGGGCGGAGCCAGGGGGTGGCCAGTGGTTGCCATGGCCACCATAAAGTACTCTTCGGCCACCCCTCTGGCCCCCCCACCACCGCTTTGCCGGCAATTTTTTGCGGAAGGACGCAGGAGCAGCGCACCTCAGATGAGTAGTTCTTCACCAAAACAGTGCAGTAATACACTCAACATAAATGTCAACCACCAACACCATTACAGAAGTACTGTAGTACTATTTAGTAGTATTCGTGGCGCGCTACGAGTAAAAGCGACAGCTGACTCTGCGCATTCCAGTGTTGCCAGATTGGGCGATTATCCGCTAAATTGGGCGGATTTTGTTGGAAAACAATTTAATAGCAGGTAAATAACACTTCTATGTAAAAGAAAATCTTCCGTTTTAAGAAGCTCCAGCATTGTAGAAGGCTATTAAAAGTAAAGTCAATTTTCAATGCTGATTTAGCGTAATAGTGTTGGTCAGTCTATCATATTCTTGAAAGAAAATTAAAATTTGTTTTCCATGCATTCACACTAGCATGTTCTGGGATTCAATTGAGTCTCATCAGTACACACAAGTTGGCAGCCAAATGATAAAGTATTGCAAAGGAATATCTTTGAAATATTCCGCATTATATAACTAATAAAGTAACTTGTAATCTAACTTAGTTACTTTTAAAATCAAGTAATCCATAAAGTAACTAAGTTACTTTTTAAAGGAGTAATCAGTAATCAGATTACTTTTTCAAGGTAACTATGCCATCACTGCACGTCACCATCATGTCAGTGTCACTGCAGTGCTGAGAATGATCCACCACCTAAATAATACCTGCTCTTTGGGGGTCCTGGGAGAGTCCTGACCATTGTAGAACAGCATGCAAGGAGGCGAAGCATGTAGAGAAACAGATGGACTACAGTCAGTAATTGTAGAACTACAAAGTGCTTATATATGGTAAGTGGAGCTGATTAAATAGACAGTGAGTGTAGAAACAAGGAGGTGGTTTTAATGTTATGGCTGATCAGTGTATATAGCCACAGTGTATATATACAGTGAGCAAACATTCGGACAGCGGACGGTGTTTTTTTGGTGTTTTCTTTATATTTTGTAAAATTCAATATTAAAATGTCCCCAAAAAAGGTGCAGAGAAAGCACAGTGGTAAGAAAAATCACTATTTGTTGTGTTGTATAATTACTCCTGCCAGTAGCTGTCACTGTGTATCAGACAGAGGGAACAGTGAGTGAGAGAGAAGAAAGAAGTTCCTGAGTAAAGTATTCTTTCTTTCGTGCAATTACACCTACAAAATACAACACTACTGAAATAAAAAAGGAAATAATAGTGAAATTTGAGCATTATTGTTATTTCTGGTAGATACTTTTTATATAAAAAGAAGGAAATGTATTATGGTGTATGGTACAGTGTATGAAATGTGATGTGTGTTTTATGTACAGTACTACTGTGTATTGTTGTTTATTATTGTTTATTACAGAAATGTCTATTCTATAATTTAAGATTTAGGGGAAAATATACTTGTATTTATAACAAAAAAGAGCATTTAAGACATTAGAAAGGTTAGGTAAGGGGGTGGTTTGGGAGGTCTGGCACGGATTAATTCTATTTACATTATTTCTTATGGGAAAAATAGGTTTAACTTACAAACATTTTGACTTAAGAACAGCCTTTCGGAATCAATTAAATTCGTAAGTCAAGGGTCTACTGTATTAGGTAGGCCAGTTCTTACTGCTTTAAAATCACATGTACATGAAATCAAGTATAGTTTATAATGATTTTTTCCTCCCTTCCATTTTTCCGCATTGTTTTATTCATCAGAATGAGGACAAGACCACCAGCCGTGTTTAAATCCCAGACCAGCAACAGAGGGGATAAAGAAATGCAATGTAAGCTGCAGAGCATGACGAGAACGAGCAGTTTAGGCATGACGACTGCTTTGCCTGAGCTTGTAAACTTTTGCAGCAACTCAACACTCTGGAGAGAGGCTGTCTTATGAGCTGTACAGGTAAAATGTTGGATACAATGCTCCGAATACAGAGTGAAGAAATAATATTCATAATACAGACGGTACTGTGCAACCAGGGAAGGATTTATATTCACCCTGACAGCAAACAACAAAACAACACCAGTGCACTGATGGAGCCTGTGGGGAACTGCTGACTGTGAAGAGCCAGATTTCAATTTCTTTCTTTTTTTGGGGCGACATCAGACCTAGAACAACTTCATTAGCATAATTAGTTGGATTGTGACATACTGATGTCGGTCTCTCCTTGATGTCTGCGGCCTTTTGCAGTATCTTTAATAATTGCATTTTATTTTCTGTTTAGTACATTTGTTTGTTTATTTATGGGTCAGTGATCTTAAATGCATAATTCTGAAACTGTTATGAGGCTCAGCTAATAACAAAACTTCAAAGAAAAGATTGAACATTTTAACACACTCTATGTTACCTTTGGGATGCAGAGAAAAGGTAAGTGGGACTTAAATTAATTTTTTCCTTTAAAAACTGTGGTACAGTGGCCCGGGGGATGTCAGATTCCACGTGGGTTTTCTCTAGTTACCTCTTACTTTTCGAAAACATGATGATAGTAGCCCACCTACAAGCTCGAAGACATGCAGTCAGACTAACTGGAGCTACTAAAAATTGCCTGTGTGCCGCTCAGGTGGCGCAGGGGTAAAACACGCTAGCACACCAGAGCTGGGATTTCGAATACATCGTATCGAATCTCAGCTCTGCCATCCGGCTGAGCCAATAAATAACGATTGGCTGTTGTTCACAGGGTGGGTAAGCCGGACCAGGGTTCCTCATAACTGGTGCAATTACGACCTCTGCTGGCTGATCTGTGGCGCCTGCACAGAGTTGAGGAATAATGCATTGATCAGGGTGTGGCTCTGTACACAAAGCTGATCTGCATATGAACTTGCCTCGTGCAGGTGAAAAGATGCAGTCGGTACTGCACACGTGTCGGAGGAGGCGTGTGTCAGTTGAGAAGCTCCTTGGTCAGAGGTGGAGGGTTGTATCAGTAGAGGTGAAGCGTAATGCAATCAACTAGATTGGGGAGAAAATGGGGGGGGGGGGGGGGGGTGTTCGGAGAAAAAGAGAAAAAATAAAAATAAATTGCCTGTGTGAAAGTGTGACTGTATGTATGAATTAATGAATGAATGTGTGTGTGTGTGTGTGCCTGCCCTGTGATGGACTGGAAATCTGTCTGGGGTGTTTCCTAACTTTCGCCCAATGAATCAAACCCACCGCCCTGGACCCTCCCTGACCAGGATAAAGCAGTGGTAAAACAGACATTGACTGAATGAACAAATGAATGGCTGAATGAATGACTGACTGAATGAATGAGTAAATGAATGAACGACTGAATGAATGACTGACTGAATGAATGAACGAATGAACAAATTAATGACTGAATGAATGACTGAATGAACAAATGAACGGCTGAATGAATGACTGACTGACTGACTGACTGACTGAATGAATGAGTGAATGAATGAATGAACAAATGAATGACTGAATGAATGAATGAACGAATGTATGACTGAATGAATGAACGAATGACTGAATGAATGAATGAATAAACGAACGAATGAATAAATAAATGACTGAATGAATGAATGGATGAATAAATTAATGACTGAATAAATGAATGAACGAATGAATGAATAACTAAATGAATGAATAAATGAATGAACGAATGTATGACTGAATGAATGAATGAACAAATGAATGAATGAATAAACGAATTAATGAACGAATGACTGAATGAAAAAATAAATAAACGAACGAATGAATAAATAAATGACTGAACGAATGAATGGATGAATAAATTAATGACTGAATGAATGAACTCCAATAAAACAAATAAAACATTTAATCTGATCTGAAACGATTCGATTTAAGGGTGTCATTCTTTATCAGATGGAAACACTGTATGTCCACTGTGGGTTTGTGGATTCCTGACCATGAGGTTTTTTAGCCATTCCATATTAAAGCCATGATTGTGGGATTCTGTGCCTATTCAGTCAACTAAGTATTTGTGAGAAGCCCTAACTCACAATTAATGTTCCAATTCAGTCCAAAGTTGTTTAAATGGGTTGAGTTAATGAACAGCACCATGACCTGAGACTCCGGAGCAGAGGAAATTCATTCTCTGAAATGATGAATTGTGCTTTACAATCTGCTAGTCAGAAAGAACATTTATCAATGCCAGGAGAACACCAACTGCCTGAAAAAGAGGATTTTTGTCCCTCAGTTTAAGTGAGGTGAAGCAAAATGTATGAGGCTAAAAAATTGTGTGCTTCCAATGTTGTGGCAACTGCTTTGGAAAGGAAAACCAGTCACATAACAAGTTCCATCAAGAAATGATTTGCCGAGCTTGGTGTGAGAGAACTTAACTGGCCTACACGGAGTCCAGACCTCAACTCATCAAACGTCTTTAGATGAAGCAGAGCACAACAACTCCCACCCCCTAACTCCCACCCTCTAACTCCCACCCTGCACGCCCAACACACACACAGAGAGAGACACACAAACATATACCACACACCACACACGCCATTTCTTATGTTTTAGAGACCCTAAGTTGCATGCATGCCATTTATCTATTTTCCTGGTTTATAAGTTATGTAATTACTGTATATGTACAGTAATGCTGGTACACACTCTCAACAGCTACATAAAAGGCTAATTATGTTAAATAACTGCACAATTATAAAGTTAACAGGGCTAAATTAAATCACCTCCTTGTTTCTACACTCACGATATAGGCCCAAATCACTGGATCTGATATCGGAAGGAAAAAAACGTGTAATCCGATTCTATTCTGTTGCTTAATGTAAATAACACTTAATGTAAATAACACTTAATGTAAATAACACTTAATGTAAATAAGGCTGTTGTTTGTCTGTAAAGCAAATAACACACGAAGATACGTTCCAACCGTTTATTGCCAGCTCATTCAGCAACTGCTATAACCAGGTGCATCTTGATGACATCATTAACATGTGCCACTCATCTGCAACAGCCATTCAGAAATTAAAACACACTGATCTACTTAAACTTTTAGCATTTAAAAAAATCATCTACTACTGCCAAACCACTACTACTAAAACCACTGTTTAAACACAATAAAAATCTCTTTATAAATGATAAATCGCTCACATGAGATAAAGAAAATCTATCTTGTCCCGGCTTGGAGATCTCTCACATCCTCAACGATTAATTCATTAGTGTTATGAAATTAAACAAATGACACCGTTTCCCGTTTAGCCACAGATGTCCTCTTAAAAATCCAGCAGGGTTTAATAATCTAAAAACGTGACAGAACTTTAACGGAAAATCTCAACCAAACTCTGCGTCAATTTTAATTGGTCCATCACGTTTGATTGACATCCACATCTTACCAATCTTGGACGACACGCCGTCAAGCGAGATGTGTCACGTGAACAACAGCTCGAGCGTAAGTGAAACCAAAAATGCTGCTAAATGTTCTGTGTGTAAAAGTTACAATAAAAACAGCAGTTTTGCATAAGTGTGATGTGTGTGATATCGGACATAAAAAAAGTGGTATCGAGCCAGCCCTAGTTAAGACAGAACAGCAGATGTTTAACGTGATTTATACTTTGTCATTCTTTGCTTTTGTAATGTGTCCTGCGACTGACCCTGGTCTTGCTCTCTAATACTTGCCGGTCATAGTGTAACTCGTAACACTGTCTGTCCTCAAGGTCACAACTTGGTTTCCATGGAGACTATAAAAAACAGCATACAGATACTTAATGTCTTATTAATTTTGTCCTACAATGATAAATCATTTTTTGCTTTTCTTTTCTTCCAGCAAAACCAGCCAGGTGCCTGAGGATCAAAACAACAGGTTGGAGCTTTCTGCTCGTCGGCCTATTTTTCTTCTTCTGTAAATACTTGCCCTATTTTTACTCTTCTCTAACTCAGCCGAGACAATTTCCAAGAGTCTGTGGGTGTTGGACTGTAAAATATAGATTGTCGACTGAAGCAAATGCTACAAAAAATTCTAAAAGTGTAATTCATTACATTTTAAATAACAATTCCATGTACAGTTTGACACAAAAAATAGTTGATAGTGCACTTGACGATCATTCGACTGTATCGTTCCATCTCCAGGCAGCGTCTGGTTCTTTTATCTATCTATATTTCGCTGTCATTCTATCAATCTGAAATGCACTGGGCCCAGGTGGCCTGAGCACAGCGGGGTACGAGGGATGGCCTCCGCTAAATGACAATTTTGTTGCGGTGGTGAAGGTCAGTCAATCCAGGCCAGCTGCCTGAGCTCAGCTTATTGATTTTTCTGTCTTCTTAAAAATGATTTTTACTATTCATAGCATATCATGTATCAGGGTAATAACAGTAGTTTAGTATGAGTAATATTGCCAGTTAAAAGCGGACATCAGTGTAATGACTAAAAGATTATACATTTATTTCTCTTCGTCTGATGCAAAGTGTGATTGTAAAGATTATTCGTTTCATGACCATATATACTGTATATATATATACCGATCAGCCATAACATTAAAACCACCTACTTGTTTTTACACACATTGTCCATTTTATTAGCTCCACTTACCATATAGAAGCACTTTGTAGTTCTACAATTACTGACTGTAGTCTATATGTTTTTCTGCATGCTTTTTTTAGCCTGCTTTCACTCTGTTCTTCAATGGTCAGGACTCTCCCAGGACCACCACAGAGCAGGTATTAATTAGGTGGTGGATCATTCTCAGCACTGCATTGACACTGACATGGTGGTGGTGTGTTAGTGTGTGTTGTGTTGGTATGAGTGGATAAGACACAGCAGCACTAATAGAGTTTTTAAACACCTCACTGTCCCTGGTGGACTGAGAATAGTCCACCAACCAAAAATATCCAGCCAACAGCGCCCTGTAGGCAGCGTCCTGTGACCACTGATGAAGGTCTAGAAGATGACCGACTCAAACAGCAGCAATAGATGAGCGATCGTCTCTGACTTTACATCTACTAGGTGGACACACTAGGTAGGAGTTTCTAATAGAGTGGACAGTGAGTGAACACTGTATTTAAAAACTCCAGCAGCACTGCTGTGTCTTATCCACTCATACCAGCACAACACACACTAACACACCACTACCATGTCAGTGTCACTGCAGTGCTGAGAATGGTCCACCACCTAAATATTACCTACTTTGTAGTGGTCCTGGGAGAGTCCTGACCATTGAAGGGGGCTAACAAAGCATGTAGAAAAACAGATAGACTACAGTCAGTAATTGTAGAACTACAAAGTGCTTTTATATGGTAAGTTGAGCTGATAAAATGGACAAAGAGTGTAGAAACAAGGAGGTGGTTTTAATGTTATGGCTAATCAGTGTGTATATACTGTATATATATACAGTGTATCACAAAAGTGAGTACACCCCTCACATTTCTGCAAATATTTCATTATATCTTTTCATGGGACAACACTATAGACATGAAACTTGGATATAACTTAGAGTAGTCAGTGTACAACTTGTATAGCAGTGTAGATTTACTGTCTTCTGAAAATAACTCAACACACAGCCATTAATGTCTAAATAGCTGCAACATAAGTGAGTACACCCCACAGTGAACGTGTCCAAATTGTGCCCAAATGTGTCGTTTTCCCTCCCTGGTGTCATGTGTCAAGGACCCAGGTGTAAATGGGGAGAGAGGCTGTTAAATTTGGTGTTTTGGGTACAATTCTCTCATACTGGCCACTGGATATTCAACATGGCACCTCATGGCAAAGAACTCTCTGAGGATGTGAGAAATAGAATTGTTGCTCTCCACAAAGATGGCCTGGGCTATAAGAAGATTGCTAACACCCTGAAACTGAGCTACAGCATGGTGGCCAAGGTCATACAGCGGTTTTCCAGGACAGGTTCCACTCGGAACAGGCTTCGCCAGGGTCGACCAAAGAAGTTGAGTCCACGTGTTCGGCGTCATATCCAGAGGTTGGCTTTAAAAAATAGACACATGAGTGCTGCCAGCATTGCTGCAGAGGTTGAAGACGTGGGAGGTCAGCCTGTCAGTGCTCAGACCATACGCCGCACACTGCATCAACTCGGTCTGCATGGTCGTCATCCCAGAAGGAAGCTGACGCACAAGAAAGCCCGCAAACAGTTTGCTGAAGACAAGCAGTCCAAGAACATGGATTACTGGAATGCCCTGTGGTCTGACGAGACCAAGATAAACTTGTTTGGCTCAGATGGTGTCCAGCATGTGTGGCGGCACCCTGGTGAGAAGTACCAAGACAACTGTATCTTGCCTACAGTCAAGCATGGTGGTGGTAGCATCATGGTCTTGGGCTGCATGAGTGTTGCTGGCACTGGGGAGCTGCAGTTCATTGAGGGAAACATGAATTCCAACATGTACTGTGACATTCTGAAACAGAGCATGATCCCCTCCCTTCGAAAACTGAGCCTCATGGCAGTTTTCCAACAGGATAACGACCCCAAACACAACCTCCAAGATGACAACTGCCTTGCTGAGGAAGCTGAAGGTAAAGGTGATGGACTAAACCCAATTGAGCACCTGTGACGCATCCTCAAGTGGAAGGTGGAGGAGTTCAAGGTGTCTAACATCCACCAGCTCCGTGATGTCATCATGGAGGAGTGGAAGAGGATTCCAGTAGCAACCAGTGCAGCTCTGGTGAATTCCATGCCCAGGAGGGTTAAGACAGTGCTGGATGATAATGGTGGTCACACAAAATATTGACACTTTGGGCACAATTTGGACATGTTCACTGTGGGGTGTACTCACTTATGTTGCCAGCCATTTAGACATTAATGGCTGTGTGTTGAGTTATTTTCAGAAGACAGTAAATCTACACTGCTATACAAGTTGTACACTGACTACTCTAACTTATATCCAAGTTTTATTTCTATAGTGTTGTCCCATGAAAAGATATAATGAAATATTTGCAGAAATGTGAGGGGTGTACTCACTTTTGTGATACACTGTATATATATATATATGTGTGTGTGTGTGTGTGCTATATGCTGTACACTGCTATACTCTGTGCTTATAGCACAAAAATTTTTAAATACAAATAAACAATGCCACGCAAATTATATTATCACCCATGTCCAACTAGTAAATACACTTTGTTCCTGCTGCTGGCTCTCGTGCTGCATTTAGGACTTGTATAATGTGTTTCATTCTCCTCCATTATGCCAAAGGTCAAGAGTCCAGACACATTAACCTATTCATCAATCACACTTGGCATTCAGCATTGACTATCTCTTGAGATTACGAAAAAGCACATAAGGCTGCACTAGTCTCAGGTGATACTAACATTGACTAGTCACTCATGCTTACCCATGCATCTAGCAGAGATGAACGGATTTGGCTGCATTTACACTTAAATAACATTATATGTCTCATAGGCAGACTGCTATTATGCCTGCAGCAGTGCTCGGGGGACTAAAGAAATGCTAAGTGAAATTATTTAATTTAATGATTTATGTTAACTGTAAAATAAATGTTTGCTGTTAAAGTGCAGAATGATTTTACATAAATGTGAATTTTGTAATGTTACAATATTATACTGGTAAAGTGAATCAGCAACTTGTTTATGGCGGGGAATCCTTAATGGTACAGACATCCATGTATTGGAGATCACTGGATTGAATTATTGTTTGCATGATCATATAACAGCCAGATTTGCAGGACCAGCTGCACCATATGGTGCAAAATCATTCCCATATTCCAGGAGGATAATGACCTACTGTATATGTACTGTTAAGTTTAAAAATTCATTCATTATTATTCCTCGCCTCCACAATCACTAATTTACATGAGTATTTTAAAGTACAGATTGTGAATAGATCTGAACTCTCTTTGTTCTTTAAATTACTGAAAGATTTTCTTTTGGAAGAATCTCAGCACAAATCATTCAGGCCTAAGAAAACATTCCAAAAGGAATTAAGACTGTTCTAGAGCCAAAAGCTGGACCTGTTTCTCAATATCTTCTATATATTAATATATTGTTGAATATATTAATGATATATTGTTAGTTTAGTATTTTGCTTTATTATTTTTTGCATATGGTAAAAAGCTTGTAACGAAACGCATGTATAAGTTATATGGCTATAAACTGGTGAGTCCATACAACAGAATTTTACTATGATTTGCTACTTCAGCAAAACTTAGATGTAACTTCATTCATTCATTTATTCATTGTCTTTTTTACAACTGCTTTATCCTGGTCAAGGTTTGCGATGGGTCTGTTTCATTGGGCGAAAGGTAGGAAATACCCTGGACAGGTCACCAGTTCATCACAGGGCAGGCAAAAAACTACAATTATAAGTTTACATACATTTGTAAAAGATGTTTCTGCCAAATAAGATTTGGGATTGGAATGGTTTCTGTTCTTTTGCAACTGGAACAAATACTTTTTGTCAAAGAAAAAAAAAAAAAACTTTTACCAATTTCAGTTTGTTTGTCAGTTTTTTGTGTGTTTTCTGTAAACATAACAGAAGTGACAATCTGCTGGGTCAAGAATGTACCTGTACATTTATCAAAACTGATATTTGATGCCGCTCAGCTGGTGCAGCGATAAAAACATGCTAGCACACCAGTGCTGAGATTTTGAATACATAGTATCGAATCTCAGCTCTGCCATCCAGCTGGGCTGGGCGACCACATGAACAATGATTGGCTGTTGTTCAGGGTGGGATGAGCCAGACCAGGGCTTCTCATAACTGGTGCAATTACGACCTCTGCTGGCTGATTGATGGCGCCTGCATAGAGTTGGGGAATAATGCTGATCAGGGTGTGGCTCTCTGTGCACAGGTCTGATCTGCATATAAACTTGTCTTGTGCAGGTGAAAAAAGGCAGTCGGTACTGAGCATGTGTCGGAGGGGGCGTGTGTCGGTTGCGAAGCTCTTCAGTCAGCAGTGGAGGGTTGTATCGGTAGAGGTGAAGCGTAACGCAACCAGGGTAATAGGATACGACTTTTTCGGAAAAAAATTCAGAGAAAAGAGAAAAAAAAACTGATACTTGATTACATGCCTATTATATGCTTACCTTGTCACCTCAAGGATCTTTGACCTATCAAATTTGTTAAATTTCCACACAGACTGGACTTTTTAGTCCACATATACCATATAGGCTTAATTTAAGTCTAATTTAGCCAAATATTAAACCCTGGGCATCCAGTTGTGTCTAAGATATAGTAATTTTGTGGTATTCGTCCTTTTCTCATTCTCTCCACTTTTTGCAGTGCAACAATTTTAATGATAGCTAAACTGCACTAAAACATAATACTACCACCACCACACTTAAGGGAAGGTACAGTGTTTTTCCCTCAAACATAGATTTTGATCATTGTGGTCTAATAACATGATCTTTGTTTTATTTGACATCAAAAGCATTTTCTATATCCATGAGATCAACAAAAATAACTTAAAATAAGCTTTAATGTAGCAGTGTGTCCCCGTGTTCTCATCTGTGGCAGACCTGTTCTTTAGTGGATGTTGAATCGACCATCTGAATAAATGCATTTTCAGCAGTAGGTGATGGTTTAAGGTTTCTTCCTGATCTCGTTAAGAGACCACAGTTTCTATATATGTTGTACTTATAGACAGTGGTTTGTACAGATGGTCTTGTGATATAAATATGTCTAGAATGGCTTTAAGTGACATTTCTGACTTGAACAGTGTATTTTCTGAGATCTGTAGAGAGTTTTCTTGACCTTACACTTGTAATGTTTCTGGACAGTCCAACATGTGCTTTTAAACAAGGAGTTGGACGGACGTCCATGCCACAAAGTTTAACTGTCATAACATTTTATATGCCATAAAATTAACCATAAAATTTTGGAGAGAAAACAAATAATTTTGTCAAACAAAATTAACAGGTAATTGAATCATTAAAATCCAAAGATGTACAGTGCCTTGCAAAAGTATTCAGCCCCCTTGAACTTTTCAACCTTTTGCCACATTTCAGGCTTCAAACATAATGATATGAAATTGTAATTTTTTGTGAAGAATCAACAACAAGTGGGACACAATCGTGAAGTGGAACGAAATTTATTGGATATTTTAAACTTTTTTTAGAAATAAAAAACTGAAAAGTGGGGCGTGCAATATTATTCAGCCCCCTTGCGTTAATACTTTGTAGCGCCACCTTTTGCTGCGATTACAGCTGCAAGTCGCTTGGGGTATGTCTCTATCAGTTTTGCACATCGAGAGACAGAAATTTTTGCCCATTCTTCCTTGCAAAACAGCTCGAGCTCAGTGAGGTTGGATGGAGAGCGTTTGTGAACAGCAGTTTTCAGCTCTTTCCACAGATTCTCTGGACTTTGACTTGGCCATTCTAACACCTGGATACGTTTATTTGTGAACCATTCCATTGTAGATTTTGCTTTATGTTTTGGATCATTGTCTTGTTGGAAGATAAATCTCCGTCCCAGTCTCAGGTCTTTTGCAGACTGCAACAGGTTTTCTTCCAGAATGGTCCTGTATTTGGCTCCATCCATCTTCCCATCAATTTTAACCATCTTCCCTGTCCCTGCTGAAGAAAAGCAGGCCCAAACCATGATGCTGCCACCACCATGTTTGACAGTGGGGATGGTGTGTTCAGGGTGATGAGCTGTGTTGCTTTTACGCCAAACATAACGTTTTGCATTGTGGCCAAAAAGTTCGATTTTGGTTTCATCTGACCAGAGCACCTTCTTCCACATGTTTGGTGTGTCTCCCAGGTGACTTTTTATAGATATCTTTGAGAAATGGCTTTCTTCTTGCCACTCTTCCATAAAGGCCAGATTTGTGCAGTGTACGACTGATTGTGTCCTATGGACAGAGTCTCCCACCTCAGCTGTAGATCTCTGCAGTTCATTCAGAGTGATCATGGGCCTCTTGGCTGCATCTCTGATCAGTCTTCTCCTTGTTTGAGCTGAAAGTTTAGAGGGACGGCCGGGTCTTGGTAGATTTGCAGTGGTCTGATACTCCTTCCATTTCAATATGATCGCTTGCACAGTGCTCCTTGAGATGTTTAAAGCTTGGGAAATCTTTTTGTATCCAAATCCGGCTTTAAACTTCTCCACAACAGTATCTCGGACCTGCCTGGTGTGTTCCTTGGTCTTCATGATGCTCTCTGCGCTTTAAACAGAACTCTGAGACTATCACAGAGCAGGTGCATTTATACGGAGACTTGATTACACACAGGTGGATTCTATTTATCACCATCAGTCATTTAGGTCAACATTGGATCATTCAGAGATCCTCACTGAACTTCTGGAGTGAGTTTGCTGCACTGAAAGTAAAGGGGCTGAATAATATTGCACGCCCCACTTTTTAGTTTTTTATTTCTAAAAAAAGTTTAAAATATCCAATAAATTTCGTTCTACTTCACGATTGTGTCCCACTTGTTGTTGATTCTTCACAAAAAATTAAAATTTCATATCGTTATGTTTGAAGCCTGAAATGTGGCAAAAGGTTGAAAAGTTCAAGGGGGCTGAATACTTTTGCAAGGCACTGTATATGACCATGATATACAGTATATGGCCCTTACAAGTCAACGTACACTTTTTACTGTATAAATATGTGTAGTGTATGTTATGACAGTTAAATGTGAATATAAAAAGAGTTTAAGTAGTCTATATTGTAATTTGGTTTGTCAGACTAAACAGGAATCATTTGCTTTCATAGTTCAATTCAGTCATGAACAAGGCAGAATGAACATGACCAGTGCTGTTCCCCACTGCAGTTTCATCCATTATAAATAATTGAGTGAGGTAAGGCAGTCCCATGGCTCGTCCCCAGCTGTGCTCCAGCAGTGCCACCATTTGCATGCGTCCCCACCCACTTTCCATAATCGCACTGACAAAGCGAGGGGGCTTCACCCGGCCGTAGCGCACACACATCCCTTCCACTTTTCATCACACAGCACAGAGCTGCCTCACATTTTAATAACTAAAGCACCTCATTTTCAGGGGGCTGGCCATTTTCCTAATGGAGCTGCCACCATCCGTTCGGAGCCATTTTTAAAGCAGGTCTCCAGACACATCCTCCATTACTGGGCCAGGTTTCAGTCACCACTGATGTCTAATGAAGCAGGGTGTCTCAGCTCCAGACCCAGCAGTAATCAAAAGAAAGAATCTATGCAATGACAGTAACGTGTTTTCTGCACGGTGGTGGTTCGAGGCAGTGTGAATGAAATGACTTATAACCACCCAGTCTGGGTCAGAGCTCCCTCGAGTATAAGCTTTGCTCCGGTAAATAGCAGCATAAAAGAACTGCACCGGGATAAATCTGAGTAAATGAAAACAACTTTCACTTAAGCATTAATAATGCATGTATGTGTAGCTCATATTTATTCCTGCTTGCTTCTCTAAACATCACAGCTGCTGTTACAAACAATTAAATGCAATCTGATATCAGATCATTAAACATTAAGTTTCTTTTCTTTACTGGTCTCTGTTTTTTTGTTTGTGGTCCAAGTTGCTCGTTACATTTTATTATGTAAACATGTAAACATCTTGCAATAAAATCTTAAATTATTACTTTAATATTTTGCATTTATTCTGCTTTGAGACATCTATTAGGTCATTCACGTAGATTCTTAAACTCAAAATTAATAGAATTAAATTTTAATGGGATTTAACTCAGTGTAAGCCATGCAAGTTCCTGTTGTAAATTATTTTGGCCTCATGTTGGAGGTTGTTGTCTTGTTAAAACCACTGATGACGTTTAATGCCCAAGAACTGTTTGCAAATTACAGCCACATATGATTCTCCCATCTCTGTATTTGTTTCTGAATATGGTTTCTTTATGACCCTTCCTTGTCCAATTCTGATAACCCAAATCACTGCCAAAAATGTGCTGTACATTTGGGCACCTGTATATTAGCTGGGATTGGTTGTGTTTGGTGTAGAAATAGAGATGAATGTGGTGCAGTTTGTTTGTTGTGCCTGCTGCTTTTAGGTCATCTAGTTTTTTGAGTGGGTGCCAGCCTCTGTGCTGCCTTTTTGTGTAACTATGTGGTGTTCCTATCCGGGGACGATTTGTGGTTTTATGAACAATTTAGTTGTTTAATACTGAGTACTTTGACAACCTCATTTACCATTACTATGATGACTTGTTACCAATCTTTTATAAGATAACCAGGTGTCTTGTGCACATAGATATTATTTATTATCACTAGTATGAATTAAAAAGACATGAGTCTTTTTATGACTAAGGCCCTACCTAATTCATGATATGGACCGTAAAATGAGCCTTTTCCCGTAGAATATGAAATTTGCTGTGTAATTCAAAATTTAAACTTTGTGTTTGGTAATTTAACATTTTTATTCATGTAGCACTCAAGTGTCTCACATTTACAGGTTAATTTGCACTATGGGGTGGTCCTAGCAATCCTACGGCAATTCAGTTAGCAATCGTTTAGTCAAAATGTCCAAGATGTTAGGCCGCTCAGGTGGCGCAGAGGTAAAAAAACACACTGGAACCAAATATATATCTCAAATATATTGTATTGAGTCTCAGCTCTGCCTGCCGGCTGGGATGAACGACCACATGAACAACGATTGGTCTGTTGTTCAGATAGGGGTGGGATATTAAAAAAGCCGAATAGGGACTCTCTCATAAGTAATGCAATTACAACCTCTGCTGGCTGATTGATGGCGCCTGCACAGAGACGGGAAGAGAGTGCTGTCAGTGTGTGTCTCTCCGTACACAGTGCTGATCCGCATTGCACTTGTCAAAGTGTAGGTGACGATGCATACGGCTGCTGCCCATGTGTCGGAGGGGGCGTGGGGTAGCTTTGTTCTCCTCAATCGGAGCGGGATCAGCATTGGTGGAGAGGAAGCATGACGCAATCGGGCAATTGGACGCGCAAAAAAGGGAGAAAAAGGGGAGAAAATGCATAAACAAAAAAGACTTTGGTAACTGAGTTTAGAAAAATTTTTACCAATTCTGTGGACGCAGGATGGGAGGGGGGTCAAAACACGGACAAATATTTTCCTATTTGAGACAGAGCATGAAGCCTCGCACCATCGCTGTATGTTCTAGGTTTACATTCACCTGTTAATGTAGGCTGTGCTGTGTATTGTAGCTTTCACTTATTCTATCATTCAGTTTATTCAGTTACTAAATGACTGCTGTGAAATGTGGCACTTTTCTTTAAAATCTGTGAAATCTGTAATGTTTGGAAAACAAGGTCCGTGAAATTAAGCAAATTTTCTTGTGAATTTAGTAGGGCCCTAATTTTGAGTATACATTTAAAGTCAATCTATGCACTGGGAGTATATAAAATTACAAAAGCAGCTGCTTTCCTTACTGTATGTAATGATCTCTTAATTTTTATGTACAATTGGCATTGAGTCGTACAGATGTGTGGGTGGCATCTGGCGCTAAACCTCCCAAATGCTATAAAAACATAAGTGCTGTATGATAGATACAAATCAAATTAAACGTACAGCATATCTGGGGGGATGGGAAGGAGCAGTGTACTCAGGAGCTCTGGGGGGAATTGCCATGTGTGTTGTAGAGGGTGAGCAGCATGACTCTTAACCAATCTTATTACCACGCACATGCTCATGCACACGCAAACACCTCCTTAATCTGCTCGCCATCCTTCTCCTGCACCCTTCCCCCATACTTAACCCATAATCATGAGTACACTCCAGCCACACTATTATCATTTTCTATCACGGCAACAGCTGTGTTCACACACACCGTCATGTGTTTAAAACAATCTGCTTCGAATAAACCTAACGAGGAGAATTTAACGAACTATCAAACGCACGTTTCTGGTCTATTTCAACTGTCACAACAACTTTCAGTTCATACACAGTATGGTAACATTATAGAAGGGTAACTGAGTTCACGCGTTGGCAGAATTTAAGACTCTGCTCTGAGATAAAGGAAAGACGAATGAAGAGCTGAACAGATGGAGAAATACGCAGCAGCAATAGGATTTTCTCCACAGAGCCGTAGGAATCTGGATTTGAGAAAAAGGATTAGCTAGTGTGTAATTATTAGGGTGCTGCGCGGGAAGGATTGCCATGCGCCGTCTCTCCTTGGAGAAGTAAAGAAGAAGCTGTGGGGTATTACGAGGATCTTTAAACAATGAAACTGCTCTGCTTAGTAAGATAAGAAATTAGGCAAGTCATTATTTAAGCAAAAGTGGATGATGATGTGATATATGTGTGATTTCTATATGAGGTTACATAATAGTGCTCCATTTAAGTGTAACAATATACTTTTGCAAGTTCAAGATTCTTGTACATATGCTACATGCTATAAAGAGGAAAACCTAAACCCTATGACCACCTTCCTATTATTGTGTTGGTCCCCCTTTTGCTGCCAAAACAGCCCTGCAACTGTAATGCACTGTGTATTCTGACACCTTTCTATCAGAACCAGCATTAACTTCTCCAGCAATTTCAGTAACAGTAGCTCGTCTGTTATGTAATGAAGAGATAATCAGTGTTATTCACTTCACCTGGAAGTGGTCATAATGTTATGCCTAGTTGGTGTATATACAGATATACACTGATCAGCCATAACATTAAAACCACCTCCTTGTTTCTACACTCACTGTCCATTTTATCAGCTCCACTTACCATATAGAAGCACTTTGTAGTTCTACAATTACTGACTGTAGTCCATCTGTTTCTCTACATACTTTTTAACCTGCTTTCATGCTGTTCTTCAATGGTCAGGACCCCCACAGGACCACTACAAAGTAGGTATTATTTAGGTGGTGGATCATTCTCAGCACTGCAGTGACACTAACATGGTGGTGGTGTGTTAGTGTGTGTTGTGCTGGTATGAGTGGATCAGACACAGCAACGCTGATGGAGTTTTCCACTCACTGTCCACTCTATTAGACACTCCTACCTAGTTGGTTCACCTTGTAAATGTAAAGTCAAAGACGATTGCTCATCTATTGCTGCTGTTTGAGTCGATCATCTTCTAGACCTTCATCAGTGGTCACAGGACGCTGCCCACGGGGCGCTGTTGGCTGGATATTTTTGGTTGGTGGACTATTCTCAATCCAGCAGTGTCTGATCCACTCATACCAGCACAACACACACTAACACACCACCACCATGTCAGTGTCACTGCAGTGCCGGCAATGATCCACCACCCAAATAATACCTGCTCTGTAGTGGTCCTATGGGGGTCCTGACCATTGAAGAACAGCATGAAAGGGGGCTAACAAAGCATGCAGAGAAACAGATGGACTACAGTCAGTAATTCTAGAACTACAAAGTGCTCCTATGTGGTAAGTGGAGCTGATAAAATGGACAGTGAGTGTAGAAACAAAGTGGTGGTTTTAATGTTATGGCTGATCATGTACATGAAACTCAAACAGAAATGTGCATGAAGTTATGCGTAAAGCTCTGCAATTGAGACAATGTGGGACAGTTTGGCCTCATGGGTAGAGCTTTGGGCTCTCAGTCGAAGGTTTTGGAATCAAATTATGGTTCTGCCATGCAGCCACTGTTTGGTCATTAAGCAAAGTTCTTAACTTTTTAAGAACTCCAGGGGTGCCATACGATTGCTGCCCCTGCACTCAGACTCCAGCTTCCAAACGATGATTAGGAATGGCACTGACATAGTGTCCTACCTTTTAGTTTATCCTTTTTTTGCCTTCTAGAACCGCCCTGGCAAATTATAATTACCATACCTGTAAATCAAACGCACACAGGAGCAGCAGCATCTTTAGCAAACAATCTAGACTCCACAAGTAATAGAACAAACTACAAAGTGGACACATGTGTGGCACGTAATATTCATCTAACTTCAGAAGTGAGAACTGTTTGTCACATGTTTAGTCAGACACAGAAATGGGCACACACAGCGACTTCAGACTCGACTCTGACTCGTTTCAAATGACTTGGTCTCGACTTGTGACTCGCAAAAAATGACTTGTGGACAACAAAAGTCAGCAACATTAGTTACGTGTGACAGTTGTTGTTATTTGTTTTATTCAGTTTGTGTCACACAGATGATGTGTCAATGAAACGCTTGATTGGCTTTCTAACGAGTTCGTGTTTTACTTAATAACCGGGAAAAGTTTGGAGGTTTTTAATTATAAGCACATTTACAAAATAACGAATTATATTCCTAACAGGACACACGGATATAAATTTAATAGCATCTGGAACAACATAAGCTAAGGTAAGCAGTATTATGGATTTTTTGCTGTGTTTGGGATTTTGGCCGCTGTGCCGTAATTTGCAATGAAAACAAAACGTCAGTTTAAGCTTTTAACTGGTACCTAGAAAAAGTAAAGGCACGAAGTTAAATGGCAAAATACAATCGCTAATCTGTTGTTGTTTTTTATCTGAACTTACATATTATTTGTTTATTTCTATGCTACATTTTCAATATATGTTTTGTGTATATTATATTGACTCGTGACTTGACTCGGACTCTAGCCTAAAGACTCGTGACTCGACTCGGACTTGTATTTTGTGACTTGTGAACATCTCTGGTCAGACACATGTTTGGCAGATGCCCCGTGAACAATATCAGCCTGAAATGCATAGCGCTAACTGTAACACTTAGTGTAGGATAAATAATATTCCAGGGCAGCTTTTGATATGTTGTACTAGGATTCTTCATTCCAGTAAAATGAACTCTTGATCCGGGATGGAAACGAACCTATTTACGGCTCTGATGATCCATATAAGAAAGAGGGGAAGCAGGAGTGGAACAAAATGACTTTCAAATGAAGTGGGTAGATTTAATTGACAGCCTCAGGGATAAAAAGTACCATATAGTTCAACATTTCTCCACATATGGACTTCATTTGTGGCTGGAGTGGAAGAAAATACATCACAATAAAACAATCCAGTCTGGTAGCATGACTGGGTC
This sequence comes from Trichomycterus rosablanca, assembly GCF_030014385.1. Classification (NCBI taxonomy): domain Eukaryota; kingdom Metazoa; phylum Chordata; class Actinopteri; order Siluriformes; family Trichomycteridae; genus Trichomycterus; species Trichomycterus rosablanca. The sequence goes on from NC_085994.1 coordinate 6,734,208, forward strand.
GTCAACTTGCTAAACAATATAGCAACACGAGCTTTGCACTGAAGCGCAGTAGAATTTATCTCTCAGAACAGACTTGTCTTGAGGGCAACAGTCACAGAAAGAAGCCTAAACAAAAGAGACGGGAGAGAAGAGCCAAGCAAGTCAGAAATGAAAAGGCGTAGTATTTGGCTAAAAATATCGTAATACAAGCTTGTGCTTTTAAGAAGCCAGAGACGTCCTCTCTAGACACAGCCAGGACTTAAGAGTCCTTGTCAAATGGACATTGGCAAACAATGTGGCCTGAACAATGCTCATTCTTCCTCGCTGCTTAATTTGAACGTTAGCAGAGTTAGCAGAAGCATCGTGAGCGTAGCATTGGCAGAGCAGTGTGATAAGTGAAGACGTACTTGTCTTAGCCATAGGGGACAGAATGGAATAAAAGCACAGTGTGTGTGTGTGTGTGCATAAGCAGGCTGATAAATCTGGCACCGAAATCAGGGTTGAGATTGAGACAACAATGGCACTACCCTCATCACAACAGTCTTGGCTTGTCTTTCCCACTGTGTGCTCCTCTGTTATCATATCATTAATCTCCCACTCAACATATACACCCATGAAAAGGTTAAAACAGGTCATTTACAGCAGGGGTTGATTTCTCGGTCTAAACATGTATGACCGCTGCAGCGTAACAAATCTGTTCATTCACTCATCGCTACCCTTACTCACATGCTACACCTAATGCATTTTTATAATACACAGTTCAAGTCAAAAGTTTATAGGGACCTCTATGGAATGAGCACATAAAATAACCAGAACTATGTAGACACCCTCTACTATTGCTAACAGGTGTATACAATCAATTAAATAATATAAATGGTATGCTTCCGACTTAAGGCAAAAGTGTAAGGAAGGAACTTTCATGTTACATCATGGCTTGTTGTAAAGTAACTCTAGTGGCCTGCATGTTGGATACATCTAAACAGCTATCCATCTAACCCTCCAAACATCTAGACCTTCATCAGTGGTCACAGGATGCTGCCTACGGGGCACTGTTGGCTGGATGTTTTTGGTTGGAGGACTATTCTCAGTCCAGCAGTGACAGCGAGGTGTTTAAAAACTCTATCAGCGCTGCTGTGTCTTATCCACTCATACCAGCAAAACGCACACTAACACACCACCACCATGTCAGTGTCACTGCAGTGCTGAGAATGATCCACCACCTAAATAATACCTGCTCTGTAGTGGTCATGGGAGAGTCCTGACCATTGAAGATCAGCATGAAAGGGGGCTAACAATGTATGTAGAGAAAAAGATGGACTACAGTCAGTAATTGTAGAACTACAAAATGCTTGTATTTGGTAAGTGGAGCTGATAAAATGGACAGTGAGTGTAGAAACAAGAAGGTGGTTTTAATGTTATGGCTGATCGGTGTATGTTCTATTTTTCTGGATCCAAAAATATTCTTTATTTCAGTGAACAGGTTGTTCTCATTTCCCTTTGCTTAACTTTATATCTACAGGGATAGAACAGCTGACTACCGTTCATCCAGCTCCATATATTCATCTTTGGCCAGACTTCCTAGATTCCAGTACCTGTGTTTTAAATCTATCTCAGAACCGAGCCCTGATGTCAGTGTTTACAGTCCAGAAGGTCTTCGGAGTGGCTCTCCAGAACAGAACTCGGTGTTCAGTGTTTTGCTGCTTCTCTGCTGGAGTCATTCAGCACCAGCCGCTTTCAGCATCGTGAGACACCGAGCTGCCATCTGTTCTCCATGCTGTGGGACTCTTTTCTCTCCATCACTTGCCCCGGAGCTTTTTTTTGTATGTTGTGGAGAAAAGCATAAAAAGGGTGAATCGGGAGCACTGAATGAACACGTACATGAATGTTGCTTGTACTTCTTAAAGGGCACCTGGGCTGGATTTCCTACCAGGGAGGAGAGATGGTTTGTGAATGTTCTTGGTGTGTGGCAGACAGAATGTTCAATTAAGCTAATCTTAAATGAAGGACTAACACACAGTGTTTATAGTCTGTCATTATCCTGTTAGACGTGGTGAGAAGTTATTGCCATATGTCTGCTTCATTAGTCTGTTTCAGCAGCTGTTTCCAAACACCTGCACTTCTGGAATTCTGTTTTTGGTTACTAACTTTTTTAAACCTTCTTTTAAACTTTTAATTTAAGTTACACTTCTTTGTGTAGAAAATAATTTAATGACTTTTATAAATTTATTCTGGATTTTCTTGAAATCATCTTTAATTCACCTGAGACAAAAACATTCAGACAAATTTGCTCTTAACACAAAGTCACATAAAATGGTCTTTTTTTCCTCAAACTTGGCAAATGTCCACTGTTCCATGCACAGCAAGGGTAAACCAGTATAAAACCACAATTGCTTCTGTTTTTTCATTTACCTCTACCGTATTTATCGACTTTAAATGTATACACAATGTCTTTTGCCTTTGCATTCACACACCTGCCAAAAAGGCATGTTTTTAATAGCATAAACAAAGTTGTGTTTAATTTGAGAAAAGGGGTTCAGAAACTGTTCATATATACACCGACCAGGCATAACATTATGACCACTGACAGATGAAGTGAATAACACTGTTTATCTCTTCATCACGACACCTGTTAGTAGGTGGGTTATATTAGGCAGCAAGTGAACATTTTATCCTCAAAGTTGATGTTAGAAGCAGGAAAAATGAACAAGCGTGAGGATTTGAGTGAGTTTGACAAGGACCAAATTGTGATGGCTAGACGACTGGGTCAGAGCATCTCCAAAACTGCAGCTCTTGTGGGGTGTTCCCAGTCTGCAGTGGTCAGTATCTATCAAAAGTGGTCCAAGGAAGAAACAGTGGTAAACCGGCGACAGGGTCATGGGTGGCCAAGGCTCATTGATGCATGTGGGGAGCGAAGGCTGGCCCGTGTGGTCCGATCCAACAGACGAGCTACTGTAGCTCAGATTGCTGAAGAAGTTAATGCTGGTTCTGATAGAAAGGTGTCAGAATACACAGTGTATCACAGTTGCAGGGCTGCTTTGGCAGCAAAAGGGGGACCAACACAATATTAGGAAGCTGGTCATAATATTATGCCTAATCAATGTAACTCGCCCCATGATCTCCAAAAAGCTTGACTTTGGACCCATCACACTGTAGAACATTATTCTTAAAGAGGAAATAAAAACCTTAAAGTTGTTCTTGGTTAGCAGGTTTGTTTGCCTTCCAGCTCTCCCATTTGTATAATTGAGATTTAATTGTGAAATCATGAACACCTTATCTAAGGTGAACATGGCCTGTAGTTTCTTAGATGTCTGTCTGTGTTCTTTTTTGACTTTCTGGATGAGTCTTTTTTTGACGCACTGTTAGGGCGCATTCACATGAGAAGCTGCAAAACCGTAAGGCTCTGCACAAATCGTCGCTTTGTTCAGCGCTCGGCTTGAGCGTTGTGATAAAACGTCATCAAAGTGCAAATATGAGACGAATCTGCATTTGTGTGGAATAACCATCAAATCCACTCTGAAAGCTCCACATGTATCTGTGTTTATCTGGATTTCTCACTGTTTCACTTTTAAACTTGTGTTATATCTCGGCGTGCTGAGAAATTGTGAGAATCAGCTTTTGCGAGAGTCAAAACGCTTATCGTTAAAAAAAAGCTTAACATGGCTTAATGTACTGTACTAAATGGAGGACACAGGAATGCTAAACTTCTCTTGATTATTACTGCTCATAAGTTCTCTCCACTAATGAAATTCCTCGCTCGTGAGTTTTGTTCACATTAAGCGTTGTTCGTACTGCTTGAGTTGCTTTTACTGCGTTGTAGCAAACAGTTTGCCTCATTGGAGGCGCTTCAAAAAGGTCAATGGCAAACTGGGTTAAAGTTTAATCACAAGCCCAATGCGGCAAAAGTGCACGGTGCACGCCGGTCAGGGAAATGCTACGGCAAGCTACGCAGCACCGCCACACTCCATAGGAAAGAACGGCACAGCTGGCGGTTTTGCCGCTTTTAATGTGAATGCGCCCTAAGCCTAACTAAATGCTTTGTATTGATTTCCAGACTGGTATGTATTTTTTGTCATCTATTTCAGTATTTACTTTAGAAAACCCTTTAGCTATGTAATCTTGCTTGAAAAATGTTATTTATGTGATGCTTAGATTTAACAGGGCTGTCATAAAATTTATGATACACCATTCCTTCAACTTCATGCATTTATGAATCCCATGGGCCATTCGAATGAATGATTTGGACTAAAGTGGTCATCAATTGTAATTTAATAACACTTTATTGCAGCATTACTCTTGTCGAATGTGAACTGAACGAATGATTTCCATTAAACTAGAGTAACACATGTTTAATTGAGTGATAAGATCATTTTAACATATAAAATATGTTTTAGAATCTATGTAGTCAGTATAAATCACTGAATGCTTCACTTAGCCATCACGCAAAAAGCAGAGGAGCCTCAGATGACCTTTATCTCTACCCCATCAAACACTTTGTGATGAACTAGAATGTAGATTGTGGACCAGGCCCTCTCGTCCAATATCAATGTCTGACCTCAGAAATACTCTTCTGGATAAATGGGCACACTCCAAAATCTTATAGAAAGCCTTCCCAGAAAAGTGAAAGCTGATATAGCTTCCATATCAATCATATTAATGCCTATGGATTTCATATGTAATGTCAAAAAAGCTCCTGTAAATATATACAGATCAGCCGTAACATTAAAACCACCTCCTTTTTTCTACACTCACTGTACATTTTATCAGCCCCACTTACCATATAGAAGCATTTTGTAGTTGTACAATTAATGACTGTAGTCCATCTGTTTCTCTGCATGCTTTGTTAGCCCCCATTTCATGCTGTTCTTCAATGGTCAGGACTCTCCCAGGACCACTACAGAGCAGGTATTATCTGGGTGGTGGATCATTCTCAGCACTGCAGTGAGACTGACATGGTGGTGGTGTGTTAGTGTGTGTTGTGCTGGTATGAGTGGATCAGACACAGCAATGCTGATGGAGTTTATAAACTGTTACTGCAGAATTGAGAATAGTCCACCAACCAAAAACATCCAGCCAACAGGTCTACCACCACCTAAATAATACCTGCTCTGTGGGGGTCCTGACCATTGAAGAACAGGGTGAAAGCAGGCTTAAAAAGCATGTAGAGAAACCGATGGACTACAGTCAGTAATTGTAGAACTACAAAGTGTTTCTATATGGTAAGTGGAGCTGATAAAATGGACAGTGAGTGTAGAAACAAGAAGGTGGTTTTAATGTTATGGCTGATCAGTGTATAATGTCCATATAGTGTATTACAACTGCAATTTTATGTAAACAACGCAGCTACCTAGTAGAGTGTAGCAGCAAGCCGCTATTAGAGCTAGCACAGCGAGTCAATTTATTATTATTTTTGTAATAAAGACAATTTACACGAGTAGATTTTCAGCATGTTACAGAATATATTTTGAGCAATTTATTTAATAGCACTGTTGCTGTTTAAATAAGCGAAACATTAGCAGAGCAGCTGGATAAAAGCTTTACGTTTATGTGATGTCATTATCTAATAAAGATTTGCTTGTTCGATGTGTTCGCCTCAAAACTAACTCCCTCATTCAATAAATTGCAAACTAAACGTCCTCCTTCCTAATGTGATTCTGCTGAGGCAAGATTTTAATCATATTTAATGATAATTGAAACATTTTAGAGTTACTTCAGCATTTGATTCAAAAGGACTAAATCAACATATGCTAACTGTGCTAATAAACTAATGTTTTGTTTTTCAATAGCAACTTCCAGCTGAAGTGAGAGAACAGGGAGCTGAAGATTATTGTAAGACTGAGAGTTTTGGTTTAAGTCTTACATGAAGAGTTCTCCATTACAGTATAATGACATATTTATTAGCTAATTGTACTCAGCCACAATTGTTAGCCACTTTGACTACAAGCAGATGCTAAATATAGTAAATATAAATGTATATTGGCCGCTCAGGTGGCACAGCGGTAAAATACACTAGCACACCAGAGCTGGGTTTTCGAATACATCGTATTCAGCTCTGGGCTGGGCGGCTGTATGAACACCAATTGGCTGTTGTTCATAGGGTAAGGGACACGCCGGATAATGGGTCCTCATAACTGGTGCAATTATGACCCCTGCTGTCTGATTTGATGGCGCCTGCACATGGCTGAGGAATAATGCTGATCAGGGTGTGGCTCTCCGTGCACAGTGCTGATCGGTATATATGAACTCGACTCATGCAGGTGAAAAATGCAGTCTGTACTGAGCACGTGTCGGAGGGCGTGTGTCAGTTGAGAAGCATCCTCAGTCAGCGGTGGAAAATTAAATCAGTAAAGGATGCAATCAGGGTAACTGGACACGACTAGATTAAGGGAGAAAATTAGGGAAAAAAGGTTGAAAAAAAAAATATATATATATATACAGTGTATCACAAAAGTGAGTACACCCCTCACATTTCTGCAGATATTTAAGTATATCTTTTCATGGGACAACACTGACAAAATGACACTTTGACACAATGAAAAGTAGTCTGTGTGCAGCTTATATAACAGTGTAAATTTATTCTTCCCTCAAAATAACTCAATATACAGCCATTAATGTCTAAACCACCGGCAACAAAAGTGAGTACACCCCTTAGTGAAAGTTCCTGAAGTGTCAATATTTTGTGTGGCCACCATTATTTCCCAGAACTGCCTTAACTCTCCTGGGCATGGAGTTTACCAGAGCTTCACAGGTTGCCACTGGAATGCTTTTCCACTCCTCCATGACGACATCACGGAGCTGGCGGATATTCGAGACTTTGCGCTCCTCCACCTTCCGCTTGAGGATGCCCCAAAGATGTTCTATTGGGTTTAGGTCTGGAGACATGCTTGGCCAGTCCATCACCTTTACCCTCAGCCTCTTCAATAAAGCAGTGGTCGTCTTAGAGGTGTGTTTGGGGTCATTATCATGCTGGAACACTGCCCTGCGACCCAGTTTCCGGAGGGAGGGGATCATGCTCTGCTTCAGTATTTCACAGTACATATTGGAGTTCATGTGTCCCTCAATGAAATGTAACTCCCCAACACCTGCTGCACTCATGCAGCCCCAGATCATGGCATTCCCACCACCATGCTTGACTGTAGGCATGACACACTTATCTTTGTACTCCTCACCTGATTGCCGCCACACATGCTTGAGAACATCTGAACCAAACAAATTAATCTTGGTCTCATCAGACCATAGGACATGGTTCCAGTAATCCATGTCCTTTGTTGACATGTCTTCAGCAAACTGTTTGCGGCCTTTCTTGTGTAGAGACTTCAGAAGAGGCTTCCTTCTGGGGTGACAGCCATGCAGACCGATTTGATGTAGTGTGCGGTGTATGGTCTGAGCACTGACAGGCTGACCCCCCACCTTTTCAATCTCTGCAGCAATGCTGACAGCACTCCTGCACCTATCTTTCAAAGACAGCAGTTGGATGTGACGCTGAGCACGTGCACTCAGCTTCTTTGAACGACCAACGCGAGGTCTGTTCTGAGTGGACCCTGCTCTTTAAAAACGCTGGATGATCTTGGCCACTGTGCTGCAGCTCAGTTTCAGGGTGTTGGCAATCTTCTTGTAGCCTTGGCCATCTTCATGTAGCGCAACAATTCGTCTTTTAAGATCCTCAGAGAGTTCTTTGCCATGAGGTGCCATGTTGGAACTTTCAGTGACCAGTATGAGAGAGTGTGAGAGCTGAACTACTAAATTGAACACACCTGCTCCCTATGCACACCTGAGACCTAGTAACACTAACAAATCACATGACATTTTGGAGGGAAAATGACAAGCAGTGCTCAATTTGGACATTTAGGGGTGTAGTCTCTTAGGGGTGTACTCACTTTTGTTGCCGGTGGTTTAGACATTAATGGCTGTATATTGACAGTGTATCACAAAAGTGAGTACACCCCTCACATTTCTGCAGATATTTAAGTATATCTTTTCATGGGACAACACTGACAAAATGACACTTTGACACAATGAAAAGTAGTCTGTGTGCAGCTTATATAACAGTGTAAATTTATTCTTCCCTCAAAATAACTCAATATACAGCCATTAATGTCTAAACCACCGGCAACAAAAGTGAGTACACCCCTAAGAGACTACACCCCTAAATGTCCAAATTGAGCACTGCTTGTCATTTTCCCTCCAAAATGTCATGTGATTTGTTAGTGTTACTAGGTCTCAGGTGTGCATAGGGAGCAGGTGTGTTCAATTTAGTAGTACAGCTCTCACACTCTCTCATACTGGTCACTGAAAGTTCCAACATGGCACCTCATGGCAAAGAACTCTCTGAGGATATTAAAAGACGAATTGTTGCGCTACATGAAGATGGCCAACACCCTGAAACTGAGCTGCAGCACAGTGGCCAAGATCATCCAGCGTTTTAAAAGAGCAGGGTCCACTCAGAACAGACCTTGCGTCGGTCGTCCAAAGAAGCTGAGTGCACGTGCTCAGCGTCACATCCAACTGCTGTCTTTGAAAGATAGGCGCAGGAGTGCTGTCAGCATTGCTGCAGAGATTGAAAAGGTGGGGGGTCAGCCTGTCAGTGCTCAGACCATACGCCGCACACTACATTAAATTGGTCTGCATGGCTGTCACCCCAGAAGGAAGCCTCTTCTGAAGTCTCTACACAAGAAAGCCCGCAAACAGTTTGCTGAAGACATGTCAACAAAGGACATGGATTACTGGAACCATGTCCTATGGTCTGATGAGACCAAGATTAATTTGTTTGGTTCAGATGGTCTCAAGCATGTGTGGCGGCAATCAGGTGAGGAGTACAAAGATAAGTGTGTCATGCCTACAGTCAAGCATGGTGGTGGGAATGCCATGGTCTGGGGCTGCATGAGTGCACCAGGTGTTGGGGAGTTACATTTCATTGAGGGACACATGAACTCCAATATGTACTGTGAAATACTGAAGCAGAGCATGATCCCCTCCCTCCGGAAACTGGGTCGCAGGGCAGTGTTCCAGCATGATAATGACCCCAAACACACCTCTAAGACGACCACTGCTTTATTGAAGAGGCTGAGGGTAAAGGTGATGGACTGGCCAAGCATGTCTCCAGACCTAAACCCAATAGAACATCTTTGGGGCATCCTCAAGCGGAAGGTGGAGGAGCGCAAAGTCTCGAATATCCGCCAGCTCCGTGATGTCGTCATGGAGGAGTGGAAAAGCATTCCAGTGGCAACCTCTAAAGCTCTGGTAAACTCCATGCCCAGGAGAGTTAAGGCAGTTCTGGGAAATAATGGTGGCCACACAAAATATTGACACTTCAGGAACTTTCACTAAGGGGTGTACTCACTTTTGTTGCCGGTGGTTTAGACATTAATGGCTGTATATTGAGTTATTTTAAGGGAAGAATAAATTTACACTGTTATATAAGCTGCACACAGACTACTTTTCATTGTGTCAAAGTGTCATTTTGTTTGTGTTGTCCCATGAAAAGATATACTTAAATATCTGCAGAAATGTGAGGGGTGTACTCACTTTTGTGATACACTGTATATATATAAAAATGTATATTTAGCACTTAGCATTTTTATTACAAAAGTAATTAAAGTTCAGGCAGTTCAGCAGTGACATGCAACATTTCACAGAACAACAACGATTAAGAAGAGGCACGTACATCTCAGTGAACTGTGTCTGTAACGACTAGCACCATGTGCTCTAGTTATACATTAGTGCAACCGATCTTAATTAGCGCAGAGCGATCGCTCCACCGCTGAGTCAAATCTGCACACCCATCTGACGCAGGCCCGCCAGTATTCTCGAGTGTGAAGTCACACTCTTGATCACTTCCTTACACGTTAAAGTGATGAAACCTACAGCTAGATGTGGTGTTGAGGAGCTCGGGGCATGTGGTTATGAATTAAAGTAAAGCAACTAGCAGGGTTGCCAGATTGCAATTGTGGTTTTCAGCCAAAAACCTTTTCAAAATCCACCAAAATGCATGAAAAACCGACCAAAACAACACAGGATAAGCAGATGATGTTTAGCATTTCAAAAATAATAAACCAGTTAAACCACCATGATCTACAAATTAATATATTTTAAGTTCTGGTAATGTGCCCTGATGTCAGTGTTACAGTACTTGCAATGCGCCTTACAATCATCTGTAGCAGGTGATATCCAGTGCTTTAATTCAGGGTCACTTTCTCATTCCTTTCAGTAATTTCATTTGTATTTTCCCCACTTTTGCATTGTGAGCACTAAACAAGCCAAAACCGTTAGCCTAGAAATGAGTAAAAAATAAAAAAAAGCCTAGCCTATGTCGTTGCCGTCTAACATATGAATCTCTGTATTGATGCACGTGGCAACTGTGTCTGTTGGACTGGAAAGAAAACCTATCAATCAAACTTTTGACAACGGGTTGGATGTGGTGGGAGAAGGTAGGCCTATTTATATTCCAGCTGCTTTACATTTACATTTTCGGCATTTAGCAGACGCTTTTATCCAAAGCGACTTACAGTACTGTGACAGTATATTGTCTAAGCAATTAAGGGTTAAGGGCCTTGCTCAGGGGCCCAACAGTGTCATCCTGGCAGTGGTGGGGTTTGAACCAGCAACTTTTGTTTACTAGTCTAGTACCACTAGGCCACACCTGTCCCTTTAGAAAGCAATAGTTTTTTATTTATATTTAAAGCCGCCAAAATGATTACAAACCAGCCCAAATTTCTGTCCACCCGCCAAAGCGTGTTTTTCCCTGCCAATTTCCAAAAAAAATCCACCCAATTTGGCATAAAACCGCCCAATCTGGCAACACTGGCAACTAGTGAGGACAAGAATATTCTCTTAGATTATGAGAATCACCACACTAAGGGAAAAAAGGTCAACATTGTTTTGTGGTTTAGCCAGATTTGAGCTTGAATCAATACTGGTTAAGTAAAGTACGGTAAAGTACGCTAGCGCACCAGAGTTGGGGTTTCTAATACATCGTATCGAATCTCAGCTCTGCCTTTCTGACTGGGTTGGGTGGCAGCATGAACAACGATTGGCTGTTGTTTAGGGTTAGGGGTAAAAAGTCGAATCATAGGTCCTCATAACTGGTGCAACTGCGGTCCCTGCTGGCTAACTAATGGCGCCTGCATAGGGCTGAGGAATAATGCTGATGGGGGTGTGGCCCTCCGTACACAGTGCCCGTTTGTGTATGAACTCGACTCATGCAGGTGAAAAATGCACTATCTGTACTGACTGTACGTGTCGGAGGGGGCATATGTCAGTTGAGAGGCGTCCTCAGTCAGCGGTGAGGGGTCGAATCAGTATAGAGGACGCGCGTATTCAGGGTAATTGGACATGACTAGATTAGGGGAGAAAATTGGGGGTAAAAAGTGGGAAAAATTAAAAAAAAATAATAATACTGGTTAACACAGACAAATTGGAAGCAACTCATTAATGTACAAGGCTATGATATTTTTTCTAGAGCACAATCATTACAGGCAACAGTTTGTAAGCCAAGACTAGTTTTAATCATCAAGAATTTCTACACTCAGAGATTCAGAAGAAACACTGCTCTTTGTACTGGATACCTAAAGCATCATGTATGTATCTAAATAAAGTAAATAGTTATTTAAATGTAATGATTCTAAAGCAACAATTTAAAAAAGCACTACATTATTTATAGATACATTTTCCATAACCTCAGGCAAAACTTGAATTCGCGACTGTAATGTATATGAAGTCTAAAGCTTTATTTATTTATTTAAATTTTTGGTGACTTACAGTACTGTGACAGTATAAGGGTAAAGAACCTTACTCAAGGGTCCAACAGTGGCAGCCTGACAGTGAACCTGAACCTGCGACCTTTGAATTACTAGTCAAGTACCTTAACCACTAGGCTACAACTGCACTATTTTATTACAGCATTTTTCTCTTTTTCTCCCACTCTAGTCGTATCCAGTTACCCAGCTGTATCTTCTCTATAGCTGCTGACCGTTACTCTGACTGAGGAGGGCTGTAATAACACACGCCCACTTCCACAGGTGTGTTGTATCCAACCGCTTCTTTTCACCAGAACGAGACAGGGATCAGTATCGCATATGTAAAGTCACACACTGACCTCTATTATTCCCCATCGTTGTACAGGCAGCATCGAGGCAGTAATAAGGAATAACTTCAGCCTGACCACACTCAAGGAGGATGGAGGTCCATGCTAAGTCTGGTTCCTCTCAAGGTTTCTTCCTGTAATTTTAAGTTTTTCCTTTCCACTGTCGCCCTCGGCTTGCTCACCAGGGGTTTTTGGTCTGTTGGTCCTGGATTCTGTAAAGTTGCTTTGATACAATGTCTACTGTAAAAAGTGCTATACAAATAAATTTGACTTGTCTTGACTTGATACACAGACAGCCAATCTTGTGCATGACTTTGTTGTTCAAAATCATCTGTATTGTTTTGTGTATGTTTATGTGAAGAGGACCACAACAGAATAAGCCCAACGTCTTTATTGTGTTTCAGTACTTGATGATTTAAATGTATGCTTTGACTGCTGTGCATTGTTGTATATATTTTTAATTAGCAAAAAAAAATCATAATCATCATCATAATTATGAACCCATCTTGCCAATGGCAATGCCCAGATTTAAACTCAAGCGCTGGTGTGTTAGACCCCTGCACCACCCAAACACCCAATTCTACAGCTTTATTAGTCTTAGTTCACTTACTGACTAAGATTTGTCTTGGTTAGTAAACATTTTAATCTTTTTTTTTTTTTACTTAGGACACTTAAATACTTTAAATACGCACAATTTCATGCACAAAATGACATTTATTTTGAAGAAACTTGTAGCTTTGAGGGCTTCAAATTTGTTAAACATTAACCCATGAATTTGTCACAGCTCTGTGTTGATCTCTGAAAAGTGTTTGATCCAAAATAATGGACACACTTAATACACCAGTATAGAGATAAAGCAGTATAAAGATTTATTACAGTAATAAACAACCTGACAACAAAATACACAATACTGACTGTAGTACCATGGTAAGCAGTCAGTTCATAGGCTGAATTGGTATACATTTAGGACCTGATATGGGGATTTTCATTTATTTTGGAATGATAAAGTGCATGTGAACTGGCACACTGCAATTAAGCCATAGCTAATACTGTCACTGCTGACTTTCTACATGAACCACAATGGCAGACCATCTCCTAGCTAACATGGGGTGTGTTCGAAAACCTAGTGAGCTGCCTTGCTGTCTTACTGCCTACATGGGCAGCTGCCTAAGTAGAGAGGATTCTAATAAGTCATATAAGGCTTATAAGGCAGGTTATTCGAACGCACTACTTAGACAGCGATTCGCTAAGCTAACACAGTTAGCCTCATGCCATTCAAACCAATGGGATGTGGTGGCACAACGCGTGACCCTCCGTGTACCGAAAATGGTTACATTCACTGACAAGCCTGAATTTGCAAATAAATACACTTGTACACGTCTATACAAATGAAACATCAATAACCGTCAGCCATGTTTTCTATTTTTCTGTGAGAAAAGTCGTGCCGCATTGAATGCTGGAATTGCCTTCACCGCTAAGGCAGCATCGGATGCTCACTCGATATTCAGGCAAAAAAGAGTTGAAATGCTGAGCTCACAAAGTTTTCGAACACACCCCATGGCGTGATCAGCATTTTAACCTTTAGAGCTTGTGTAGCTTGTGCTGACAACGAGAAATGAAGAGATTAATGTGGAATTCATTGAAAAGTAAGTAAAAATCATACGAACATTTACAAACAATATTACAACAGAAATGTGGCCGGTGCACTTCACATCGTCCTCATGGATGGTGCTACCAGTATCAAGTCAGCGAGTCCAACTGGGCCTGAATCGTCTCGAGCTGTAACAGTTTTAAAAAAGCATGTTTAAAAGTTTTTAAACGACTATCATGTCTGATTAAATGCCTATCTTATCTTATTACGCTGAATGAAAACTGTTCTGACCTTGTTGTAGAACTCCAGAAGTTCCTGATGACTGAATTCCACAAAAAACTTCTGCAGCTGCTGAGGTGGGAAAGAAAGAGAGAAAAACCAGTGAAGACACAGCCAGCTGCTGTCTGCTCTCAATATAAAAGCCTCTCATCAATTATTAGCACACGTTTGTTTGGATCAAGTCAGTTTCCATCAAAATCCACCATTCACACTGACCTAGTTTTGCCTAAGGAAGAAAATAATCCAAGCAAAAGTGCTCAGTTCAGTTTTGTAATTGAAACGATGATAAGACCTGCATAATGACGTGAGAATGAATAACAATGCCGCCTTCCCCCACCTTCCCGAGAAGTTCACACCTAGTCATAGTCACAATAGAAACAGCCAAAAGTTTATTAAGTCATATCATCAAGTGTCATGACTGGCAGATTTATCCGGGTGCCCACATAGCAGCATTTCTATCATCGAGCGTGACACAAGTGTGTCGCAATAGCACCTTCCTGTCTTGTGAAGTGGGAGGCTGCTGCCGCGCCGGAGATTAGCGGTGCGTGACACACTTTCAACACGCCACACATGAAAGCAAATTTATGTCAGAAATTAAGGGTTATCGCCACCCAGGCAGCAGCACAAAACAACCATGGTTCATGTGACAGATCTAGGTTAACAATAACACGTGCACTTGTCTCCTGCATGCCCAAATCACAGAGGTGGTCCTGACAGCTCAACAGATAAGTACTGAAAAGCCTAGTGCCACCCCCCACCCCCCCCAAACAACCCTTATCCTTGGCAATACTGTACTAAAAAAAACAACAAAAAACAAAACAACAAAAAGATAAAAGATGGCAGAATAAAGTGGCCATAATCAAATTTAACATTAATGACTAAAGCTGATTCATAATAAGTTGGAGTCCGACACTTCCCGCGGCTGAGCAAGTGTAGAACGACTGACATAAAAGGCACTTCATGAATCATTTGGGTTTATACATGATTTTCTTACCTTCCTGTCAGTGGAATTCAGCATTTTTTTTTCTTTAAAAAGATAAAGTATTTCCACTCACCAATTCAATAAAACTGAATGAAATGTCACAGCAGGTCTAGTTTAAAAATGAAGAAAATGACTAAAAAGATTTTGGATTTTGTATAAAACAAATTTGAGGCAATTTCACTGGACCAGGTGCACCCTATGGTGCAAACGATGATGTTCCAATATTTTAGGCTAATAACATCACACAACATACTGCTAAGGTTTGTGTTATTATAGGTGGTTTTTTGTTTTTTTTTAGTAATTTCTTGATCAAATTGGTTGCATACAGAGGAACAGTCGTGCTGTGCAGCTCCAAATTCCTATACCCATTTATTTTCAAACTAGACCTGCCATGACATTTTAATTACATTTTCTTTACATTTTGTTTATGCATTTTCTCAAACAACACTGAGGGACAGTGGTAGCCTAGTGGGTAGAGCTTTGGGCTATCAACCGGAAAATTGGCGGTTCAAATCCAGGCTCTGCTATGCAGCCACTGTTAACTCTGTCTGCTCCAGGGGCGGTGTACGATGGCTGACCCTGCGCTCTGACCTCAGCTTCCAAACAAGCTGCTGATATGCGAAGAAAGAATTTCATTGTACTGTACACCTGTATATGTACAGTGTATCACAAAAGTGAGTACACCCCTCACATTTCTGCAAATATTTCATTATATCTTTTCATGGGACAACACTATAGACATGAAACTTGGATATAACTTAGAGTAGTCAGTGTACAGCTTGTATAGCAGTGTAGATTTACTGTCTTCTGAAAATAACTCAACACACAGCCATTAATGTCTAAATAGCTGGCAACATAAGTGAGTGCACCCCACAGTGAACATGTCCAAATTGTGTCCAAATGTGTCGTTGTCCCTCCATGGTGTCATGTGTCAAGGTCCCAGGTGTAAATGGGGAGCAGGGCTGTTAAATTTGGTGTTTTGGGTACAATTCTCTCATACTGGACACTGGATATTCAACATGGCACCTCATGGCAAAGAACTCTCTGAGGATGTGAGAAATAGAATTGTTGCTCTCCACAAAGATGGCCTGGGCTATAAGAAGATTGCTAACACCCTGAAACTGAGCTACAGCATGGTGGCCAAGGTCATACAGCGGTTTTCCAGGACAGGTTCCACTCGGAACAGGCTTCGCCAGGGTCGACCAAAGAAGTTGAGTCCACGTGTTCGGCGTCATATCCAGAGGTTGGCTTTAAAAAATAGACACATGAGTGCTGCCAGCATTGCTGCAGAGGTTGAAGACGTGGGAGGTCAGCCTGTCAGTGCTCAGACCATACGCCGCACACTGCATCAACTCGGTCTGCATGTTCGTCATCCCAGAAGGAAGCTGACGCACAAGAAAGCCCGCAAACAGTTTGCTGAAGACAAGCAGTCCAAGAACATGGATTACTGGAATGCCCTGTGGTCTGACGAGACCAAGATAAACTTGTTTGGCTCAGATGGTGTCCAGCATGTGTGGCGGCACCCTGGTGAGAAGTACCAAGACAACTGTATCTTGCCTACAGTCAAGCATGGTGGTGGTAGCATCATGGTCTTGGGCTGCATGAGTGTTGCTGGCACTGGGGAGCTGCGGTTCATTGAGGGAAACATGAATTCCAACATGTACTGTGACATTCTGAAACAGAGCATGATCCCCTCCCTTCGAAAACTGGGCCTCATGGCAGTTTTCCAACAGGATAACGACCCCAAACACAACCTCCAAGATGACAACTGCCTTGCTGAGGAAGCTGAAGGTAAAGGTGATGGACTAAACCCAATTGAGCACCTGTGGCGCATCCTCAAGTGGAAGGTGGAGGAGTTCAAGGTGTCTAACATCCACCAGCTCCGTGATGTCATCATGGAGGAGTGGGAGAGGATTCCAGTAGCAACCTGTGCAGCTCTGGTGAATTCCATGCCCAGGAGGGTTAAGGCAGTGCTGGATAATAATGGTGGTCACACAAAATATTGACACTTTGGGCACAATTTGGACATGTTCACTGTGGGGTGTACTCACTTATGTTGCCAGCTATTTAGACATTAATGGCTGTGTGTTGAGTTATTTTCAGAAGACAGTAAATCTACACTGCTATACAAGCTGTACACTGACTACTCTAAGTTATATCCAAGTTTTATTTCTATAGTGTTGTCCCATGAAAAGATATAATAAAATATTTGCAGAAATGTGAGGGGTGTACTCACTTCTGTGATACACTGTATATATTACAAATAAAGTATATCTTCTTCTTCTTCTTTCTCCCCTTTTTCTCCCTTTTAGCTCATCCAATTGCCCAATTGGTCATGCTTCCTCGCCACCAATGCCGATCCCCGCTCTGATTGAGAAGAATGAAGCTAACCCACGGCCCCTCCGACACGTGGGCAGCAGCCGTATGCATTTTGTCACCTACACTTTGATGAGTGCAATGCGGATCAGGACTGTGTACGGAGAGACACACCCTGCCAGCACTCTTTTCTTATCTCTGTGCAGACACCATCAATCAGCCAGCGGAGGTCGTAATTGCATTTGTTATGAGAGAGACCCTATAAGAGGCAAGGTGAGGGATAAATAGGGAGGGTTGTGTCAGGACGGCCGAGGAAATAGATAGATAGATGAGAGAGACCCTATATGGCTTTTTAATATCCCACCCCTATCTGAACAGGCCAATCGTTGTTCATGTGGTTGCTCAGCCAAGCCGGCAGGCAGAGCTGAGATTCGATATGATGTTTTCGAGATCCCAGCTCTGGTGTTCCAGCGTGTGTTTTACCGCTGCGCCACCTGAGCGGCTTTAATTACATTTTTATGGTATTGGTGAGTGGAGAATTAAAAAAAATACTTTGATAAAGAAAATGACGACAAAACATCTATAATAATAACATAAATTATATTTTAGCAGTAGATGGTATGGCATTATTAACCTAAAATATTGGAACATCATCATTTGCACCATAGGGTGCACCTTCTTCAGTAAAATTGCCTCAAATTTGTTAGTTTGTATACAAAAGCATATCACTGGACATAATATACAAGTTGCTGCCAGTATAATTATTGATTCCCCACTGAACCTACCTAGTCAGTGATATGGGTCCAGAACCTTTGCACATTATTCCTGTCAGTAAGATTTTACATGAGATTAATGTTTCTCTTTTCTGGTGTGAACAGGCCTAATTAGCAGGCCATAGCAACATGGATCAGGAGGTTTGAATCCCTAGCCCTGGTCACTGTCAGTAAAAAGTGAAAAATTCCCAAGTGTTTGTATGTGTTTCCTCCTTCTATAAACACAAACAATGTGAATTGGCTACTGTAGTTGTAGGTTAATAAGTCAGTGGTCGGTCGCTCAGGTGGTGCAGCGGTAAAGCACACGCTAGAACACCAGAGCTGGGATCTCAAATACATCGTATCGAGTCTCAGCTCTGCCTGCCAGCTGGGCTGACCAGCCACAGGAACAACGGCCTGTTGTTCAGATAGGGGTGAGATATTAAAAAAAAGCCGGATAGGGTCTCTCTCATAACTAATGCAATAAGGCCTCTGCTGGCTGATTAATGGCGCCTGCACAGAGATGGGAAAAGAGTGCGCTGATCAGGGTGTGTCTCTCCGTACACAGTGCTGCGCTGCACTGCACTTGTCAAAGTGTAGGTAATAAAATGCATACGGCTGCTGCCCACGTGTTGGGGGGGTAGTTTCATTCTCCTCAATCAGAGCGGGGATCGGAATTGGTGGAGAGGAAGTATGACGCAGTTGGGCAATTGGACGCGCTAAAAGGGAGAAAAAGGAAGAAAATGCATAAACAAAATATAAAAAAATAAATAAAATAAGTCAGTGGTCGATGGATAGACTGGCACCCTGTTCAGTGTTCTTGCCTGGCTGCCAGTGTTTCCAGGTGATGCTGGACCCACTTTTACCCTGATTAGCACAAAGCCATTAGTAAAGCTAAAAGAATGAATGAATTATTGACAGCAGCTCCAATCATTTTCATGTCCTACATTCTGAGAGCTCTTTTTGAACACTTTATACAACATATGGTGTGCAGAGTTGCCAGATGCAGCGACAGCTTCACACTGAACTAAATCCATCATTAGAGTTCAGTTGCATGTGTTGTAAAGCCTGTTCGCAATATGAAACAGAATCAGTATTCCTCATGTGGGAGAGAAAAATACTTATAAAGAAATCGTGGCAGCCTTGATGTGTTCAGAAAGCCGATTCCTGAGGATTACAGTGTGGAGTTAGGGAATAGGAACCTGAATGTGACTAGCCTTTTATCAGCGCTAGTCAAGCAAAAAGTACATAAGAAGATGCAGAAACAGATTCCCTGCAGCCCCCCTATTGTACAAAGAGAAAAAAATCAATAGATATAAGTCTTCATATTTCTATTTGTATTATAAAGGGCATGAATCGAGCGGGTTAAGCCTGGGTGGAAGCGGTGACCAGAGCAGAGCTCAATACCCCAAACATCCTTAATTATAAATAACCCCCCTCCGCAATTCCTAGGTTAACCGTTGCCATGGCCACCGAGCTCTTGGAAAGGCTTTTCTGCTGTACCGCACTGTCTGTCTCCTCACGAAATGTCATTCGCCTTTTGTGTACTCGTACCAAGGAAAACATTGTTAAGTTTTATGTGGGTGTCAGTCATTCCAACATTGTGAGAGTTTCGCGAGATAACGATGAACACATGGGCCGCCGTATTTGCAAAAAGGAGCCTGTAAACAGTTGAAGAAAAATTCCCCATCCAGCCTGTCCGACTAAATTACATTTATTAAAGTACACCGATCAGGCATTACATTATGACCACCTTCTTGATTCTACACTCACTGTCCATTTTATCAGCTCCACTTAACATATAGAAGCACTTTGTAGTTCTACAATTACTGACTGTAGTCCATCTATTTCTCTACATACCTTTTTAGCCTGCTTTCACCCTGTTCTTTAACGGTCAGGACCCCCACAGACACTGACACAGCGACATGGTGGTGGTGTGTTAGTGTGTGTTGTGCTGGTATGAGTGGATCAGACACAGCAGCGCTCCTGGAGTTTTTAAATACCGTGTCCACTCACTGTCCACTCTATTAGACACTCCTACCTAGTTGGTCCACCTTGTAGATGTAAAGTCATCACCTTCGTAAAGACCACCTTCATCAGTGGTCACAGGACGCTGTCCACGGGGCGCTGTTAACTGGATTTATTTGGTTGGTGGACTATTCTCAGTCCAGAAGTGACAGTGAGGTGTTTAAAAACTCCAATAGCATTACTGTGTCTTATCCACTCATACCAGCACAACACACACTAACACACCACCACCATGTCGGTGTCACTGCAGTGCTCCACCACCCAAATAATACCTGCTCTGTAGTGGTCCTGGGACAGTTCTGACCATTGAAGAACAGCATGAAACAGGGCTAACAAAGCATGCAGAGAAACAGATGGACTACAGTCAGTAATTGTAGAACTACAAAGTGCTTCTATGTGGTAAGCAGAGCTGATAAAATGGACATTGAGTGTAGAAACAAGGAGGTGGTTTTAATGTTATGGCTGATCGGTGTAAATTGAGAATTTAATTTGACCTACACTATCTACAAAAATGTGATTCACATCCTGCGATAGAAGACAACTTCTCAAATATTTGGCCACACAGTCGGACGCTAACAAAGAGCGAGTAGCACTCTGATGTGAAAAGTTTAAACACTACACAAAAAGTTGAACAAAGCATAGGGGCATTCATGGTGTGTTCAAAACAGACGCCAGTCAGGGTGTCTTGTTTCCCCAGACAGTGGTCGAATAGAGCAAATTTACCGTCCTCCCCAACAGTAAACATGGTGGCTCACAGGCAACAAAGCCTTTGAAGAACGGAGATCAGACATGAAGCAGCCAGCAGGACGCTGTATGAACCGTGATCACAGCCATGTGTGGATACAATGTGAAGAATTATGAGCGCAAACTGGAATAGGGCGGGGTGGCCAATCTTCATATTTTCCTTCCTGCTAATTCTATACAGATCGCTGTTTCCACGCACCCCATCCAACCCCAATCTGTGGCTCAAAAACTCATTTCTTTTGAAGGAACGTGCACGCCGCTGAAAATCAGCCTCGGTTGTTACACTCACAGCACGAGCACTTTAGAGTAAACAGAGGCCAGATGTGATCTCAAAAATATCCAATAGATGATGTAGCAGCAGAGACTTGCGACCCCTTCTGTGTTTTTTTCACACCTCTTCCTGTTACTGAAGCACCCTGAGGAGAGTAAGGATGGTATGTGTTTTCAGCGCTCTAAGTGCAAAGAACGTCTAAGTGCAGACGAGCTATCAGAAAAGCATCCATCCAGTTCAGCACCCAGACTGGCATTTATCCAAAACATGATGGATAAATTAGGCTGAATCGGAACACACATCCGGTCCTTTGGCTGTCCCCAACCGACCCGTATGAGGTCAGTTGCAATTAAAAATCAGATGTAAATAAATGCATATCACACATGCAAATACAACAGGATTGTCTTTATTTGAAGGGACCGCTATTTTCAATTTAGGGGCGCTATCGTGGTTACGGTACTGGACTTAATCAGAAGGTTGCAGGTTCAAGCCTCACTACTGGCACTGTTGGGCTCCTGAGCAAGGCTCTGAATCCTCAACTGCTCAAACTGTATTTAGTCAGATTTGTAAGTCGCTTTACATCTGCGCTCACACCTGAAGCTTTTTGTTTAATTATTTTTGTTTATGCATTTTCTCCTTTTTTCTCCCGACTTTTAACACGTCTAATTGCCCGACTGCATCATGCTACCTCTTCACCAATGTCGATCCCCGCTCTGACTGAGGAGAACGAAGCTAACCCACGCCCCCTCCGACACGTGGGCACCAGCCGTATGCATTTTTTTCACCTGCACTAGGCGAGTGCTAATGCGGATCAGCCCTGTGTACAGAGACACACCCTGATCAGCACACTCCTTCCACACCCCTGTGCAGGCGGCATCGATCAGCCAGCAGAGGTCGTAGTTGCATCAGTTACAAGGAGATCCTATCCGGCTTACTACTACCCCACCCCTATATGAACAACAGGCCAATCGTTTATGTGGCCGCTCAATTTTAATAATTTTATTAATTATTATTTATTATTAATTAGTATTTATCAATGTTATTAATGAGGGACAGTGGTAGCCTAGTGGGTAGAGCTTTGGGCTATCAACTGAAAGGTTGAGATTTTAAATCCCAGCTCTGCCATAAAGTCACTGTTGGGCCTTTGAGCAAGGCCCTTAACCGTCTCTGCTCCAGGGGCACCGTACAACTGGCTGACACTGCGCTCTGACCCCAGCTTCCAAACAAGCTGGGATATGCAAAGAAAGAATTTCGTTGTACTGTACACATGTATACACCGACCAGGCATAACATTATGACCACTGACAGGTGAAGTGAATAACACTTCATCACGACACCTGTTAGTGGGTGGGATATATTAGGCAGCAAGTGAACATTTCATCCTCAAAGTTGATGTTAGAAGCAGGAAAAATGGACAAGCGTGAGGATTTGACCGAGTTTGACAAGGGCCAAATTGTGATGGCTAGACGACTGGGTCAGAGCTCCAAAACTGCATCTCTTGTGGGGTGTTTCCCAGTCTGCAGTGGTCAGTATCTATCAAAAGTGGTCCAAGGAAGGAACAGTGGTAAACCGGTGACAGGGTCATGGGCGGCCAAGGCTCATTGATGCACGTGGGGAGTGAAGGCTGGCCCGTGTGGTCCGATCTGACAGACAAGCTACTGTAGCTCAAATTGCTGAAGAAGTTAATGCTGGTTCTGATAGAAAGGTGTCAGACTCCATGCCTTGACGGATTAGGGATGTTTTGGCAGCAAAAGGGGGACCAACACAATATTAGGACGGTGGTCATAATGTTATGCCTCATCGGTGTATGTATATATGACAAATAAAGGGGTGCCCACCCCTGGTTTAAAACATGGCCATAGAAAATCCTTGCTTGTGATTGGCTGGCAAAGGTGCAGAGGTTTTATCTAACAAACTGTAAAAAGTGATTAGTCCCTGCCGTGCTCCTAATACTTCATCAGGTAAATGTGATTTGTACAGGTTTATTAAAATTATGTATCTGCTGTAATGCACTAATCTCCAGTGTAGTAAATTATTGTGCTATTCAGGTAGCATTAGTTGTCTGTCAATCTATGTTGTCACTTCTGGCTAGACTGGTATTAGTATTAGTCTATGACATAATAACAATGAGCTTTGTTGGGCTGTCGGTGCCTCTTTAAAGAGGCTCAGCAAAACACAACACTGTCTTTAAACTGAATGTTTTCGACACTATGAATTACACACTCCAGACAGAGAATTGTGGTTGTTTTGGTAGACATGGGGAGGTTTGGCTTGGGTCCCTATCCAGTATTACTGTAGTGATCCTGTCTGATCATGTTTTATCATCAGTACACTAAACAAATACCAGGAGACAAGGATGACAGATTTTAATCCACAGTCTTAGGATGTTTGGATAGTATTAATCATGAAAGAGAGTTCAGATCCCAGGATCAGCTACGTAAACTAATACCTTCAAGTACAAACAATGTGAAACAGTAGTCCTCCACCGTTCCAGACCTAAAACTGTTAACAGAAGGGGGAAATGGTTGAGTTTACTGTTTATTTGTGGGATGTAATTACTACTTAGAGAGCAGTGAGCTGGTGCATTTTATATCATGCTAAATAAATGGTTCACGTCTATGGTTCAACTATCAATTCTCTGTTCTTTAGTTGGTTCTGCTGCCGATAGGGTCGTGGCTTTTCTCCGGCTTCTTTCACTGTCTGTATGGACTATCTGTTGCAGCTGGCAATTATGAGCACACAGACTTTATCTGAAGACAAAGAGTCTCACAAGTCATGTTGGCAAACATCAAACTGGGACAAACAGCTTCAGCAAACAGAAACAGTGGTCGCAATTCAAGGCTCACTGAAAGGGACAGACGTGAAGAGTTGCCAAGTACACCAAAGTACACCAAAGGTACAGCAGCAAAATGATGATAATAATAATAATAACTTTATTAAATAAGTACATACTGTATGACTTAGTCTCAAAACAAACGGTATATACACATCATTAAAACCACCTTCTTGTTTCTACACTTAATGTCCATTTTATCAGCTCCACTTACCATATAGAAGCACTTTGTAGTTCTTCAATTACTGACTGTAGTCCATCTGTTTCTCTACATACTTTTTAACCTGCTTTCACCCTGTTCTTCAATGGTCAGGACTCTCCCAGGACCACTACAGAGCAGGTATTATTTAGGTGGTGGCTCATTCTCAGCACTACAGTGACAATGACTTGGTGGTGGTGTGTTAGTGTGTGTTGTGCTGGTATCAGCGCTGCTGGAGTTTTTAAATACCGTGTCCACTCACTGTCCACTCTATTAGACACTTCTACCTAGTTGGTCCACCTTGTAGATGTAAAGTCAGAGACGATCGCTCATCTATTGCTGCTGTTTGAGTCGGTCATCTTCTAGACCTTCATCAGTGGTCACAGGACGCTGCCCATGGGGCGCTGTTGGCTGGATATTTTTTTGGTAGGTGGACTATTCTCAGTCCAGCAGTGACAGTGAGGTGTTAAAAAAACTCCAGCAGCATTGCTGTGTCTGATCCACTCATACCAGCACAACACACACTAACACACCAAAACCATGATCATGCAGTGCTGAGAATGATCCACCACCTAAATAATACCTACTCTGTGGTGGTCCTGACTACTGAAGAACAGCATGAAAGGGGGCTAACAAAGCATGCAGGGAAACAGATGGACTACAGTCAGTAATTGTAGAACTACAAAGTGCAGCTGATAAAATGCACAGTGAGTGTAGAAACAATGAGGTGGTTTTAATGTTATGGCTGATCAGTGTACACTGAGCTTCATAAAGCTGAAATTCATTACAGGGCCGCAATTCAGAAACCTTTTGCATCAAAGGAAAATGTGTTAAACTTTTCCTAATTTATGGTCAGCCCAGCTGCCCTGGACTGAAATGTCATTGCAATCTCATTTTGGATATGGATATCTCGTAGGAGGACCTCCCTAAAGATTTATCCATAGGCCATTGCTGCTGGACCATACAAATTAGATCTATAAAAGAATGTTCTCCTTGTAGCTATTTATAACCTGTGTTTTGGTAATTTATTAAGATTTCTGTTAGCAGGCATTAAAGCATTTTAATTCGAAGTTAAAAAATACAACCTGGACCCCTGAGCAACAAAAGTATTCCCTTATTTTCTACAGCTGATCAGATTTATGTTTGAAGGAACTCTAAGAATACCTTTAACTACACTATATTGCCAAAAGTATTCACTCACCCATCCAAATCATTGAATTCAGGTGTTCCAATCACTTCCATGACCACAGGCGTATAAAACCAAGCACCCAGGCATGCAGACTGCTTCTACAAACATTAGTGAAAGAATGGGTCGCTCTCAGGGGCTCAGTGAATTCCAGCATGGTACCGTGATCGGATGCCACCTGTGCAACAAGTCCAGTCATGAAATTTCCTCGCTACTAAATATTCCACAGTCATTGGGAACGACAGGAACTCAGCCCGAAGTGGCGGCCACGTAAAATGACAGAGCGGGGTCATCGGATGCTGAGGGACATAGTGTGCATAGGTCGCCAATTTCTGCAGAGTCAATCGCTACAGACCTCCAAACTTCATGTGGCCTTCAGATTAGCTGAAGAACAGTGTGTAGAGCTTCATGGAATGGGTTTCCATGGACGAGCAGCTGCATCCAAGCCTTACATCACCAAGCGCAATGCAAAGCGCCGGATGCAGTGGTGTAAAGCACGCCGCCACTGGACTCTAGAGCAATGGAAACGTTCTCTGGAGTGACGAATCACGCTTCCCCGTCTTGCAATCCGATGGACGAGTCTGGGTTTGGCGGTTGCCAGGAGAACGGTACTTGTCTGACTGCATTGTGCCAAGTGTAAAGTCTGGTGGAGGGGGGATTATGGTGTGGGGTTGTTTTTCAGGAGTTCCAGTGAAAGGAACTCTTAATGCTTTAGCATACCAAGAGATTTTGGACAATTTCATGCTCCCAACGTTGTGGGAACAGTTTGGGGATGGCCCCTTCCTGTTCCAACATGACTGCGCACCAGTGCACAAAGCAAGGTCCATAAAGACATGGATGAGCGAGTTTGGTGTGGAAGAACTTGACTGGCCTGAGTCCTGCCCTCAACCCGATAGAACACCTTGGGGATGTTCTATGCTCACAGTGTCTGACCTCAAGTTCATATGCGTGTAAAGGCAGATGAGCGAATACTTTTGGCAATATAGTGTATCTTTATCATCTTTAACAATACTGTCTCTATACATACTGAAACAATTCTTCAAGAGTGGTTTGATGAACATCAGGATGTTAAGATTATTGCAAGATCTTCCAATTCAGTAGATAATTAAACATAAATTCAAGATTCTAGAATGACAGAACAGAAATGAAATATTCATGATCTTTATTCCTCGAATAATTCAAAATGTATTCTTCCTACAAAGTAATCAGGGTTCGCATGATGGCACTCCAAGGTCCTCACTAGATCCTCCTGAAGACTAAATAACCCATCCAAATGTATCTACAGATAAACATCTCTCACTAAAACATATGCAAATGAGGAAGAAATGAGACTCGACCCTGTAACTTTTGATTTGTTTAATAAAGATGAGGTTACTTAGCACTCCTCATTCGTCCATCATTAAAATAAACCACATCCTCTGTTGTGGCTTCGGGTGGGTGGAGCTC
This sequence comes from Trichomycterus rosablanca, assembly GCF_030014385.1. Lineage (NCBI taxonomy): Eukaryota > Metazoa > Chordata > Actinopteri > Siluriformes > Trichomycteridae > Trichomycterus > Trichomycterus rosablanca. The sequence continues at coordinate 6,760,893 of NC_085994.1, forward strand.
GTCAGAAACAAAAACAAGCAGCGCACACATCCGACTCATGACCTGCACAGAGTACGCATGGCTGACAACTCGAAAACAAATCCCCAGAATGCCGTATTAGTCTGAGCGCGAAGTCTTCAGGGCATTAGTCTGGACACTTTCTTTTTTTGTTTGTGAGCAACTGGAATAAGAAAAATGTTTCATTGTTCTGCTGAAGCTCTGGTCCCCACAAAAGCTGGCTGAAATCATGCTACCCGGGGGGATTTTCACACGGTTTTCACACTGCTATTCAGTACAGTACACAGGCAGAGTGCAATACCACAGCGGTACAAAGGCCCGGATTGTCCTCGGACAGCCTGCCGTTCAAAGGCGTGTAATGATGAAGCACGATTTACAGAGCACTCTTTCAACTCTTGCCTCATGGCTGATCGGGGGTAGGCCTCACCTTCCCCACTGCTTCCTCCAACCAGCTTAGTGTGGAAAAATGAGAACTGGTAACAGCCCTCCTCTCTGCCCACAATGTCTGAATAATATGCAGAGAGGCTCCTTCAATAGAGCTGGTGTGAATGATGATAAGTATGAATGGAGTGTGAAGCACTGGTTTAGCATGACGTAATGCTGCTAATAAGAATATGCATAATTAGAAGGTTTAATTATGAGCTTCATGTAGCTGGGTGTACAAGACTATGCTTTATAGATTGGTAAGGAAAAGGAATTCTGAGCAAAGCTGTGCTAACTCCAAAACAAGCATCACAAGGTCCCGGCTACAATATCTTCATTTTTATTCTAGTGATCAAAAAAAAAAAACTACAGAAAATTTGAGAATTTTTTTTCCATATATATTTTAAATACAGGGCTATTAAATGAATTTTAATAAAAGTCCGAAAGCATTTTATGTCTAAACTAACAACTATTAGAATCCTAAACAATAGGAATATTGTAAATTGGATTGATAATAAAAGCAAAATAAAAATAAAAGAAAACTGCATTCTAAACCCTTTCCACATACCTACAAGTGTAGCTATAATCCTAAAACAAACACTAAAACTAAATAAATACTAAAGTTATTCATTCCCTGAAAAATATTTTAAAAAAACACCACATCCAACACATCAACCCCCCAACGCCAAGAGTCATCTTTTTAAAAAACTAAAATATGGTCACCCTAGTGTTTAGTGCGACTACCAGATTTGTTTTGGTTATGCCTAGTTCACACTACACTATTTTTGCCCTGATTTTCGCTCTGCGACTGGTCAGCGCTGCATTTGCTGGCTCGGAGGCAGCTCGGTGTTCGCTCGGCGATCAAAACTCGGTTCCCGATCACTATGTGTGAACTACTCAACAACTCGGTCCGACTGAATAGATATCTATCATGCTAAATATCTGGATATCAGTTGGCCGACTGGCAACGAGTGCGGTGTCGAACTACAGCCAATGAGAATGTGAGATATTGGGTGAGGGGAAAACACGGGAGAGGAGAGGGGTATAATATAGTTTCTATCAGAATACATCGGCACACAAACGTTTCACAGTATTTCTGACCTTATATTGTTCTCTACAAAACATAACACCAATGTTGCATTGCAAAAATATTTATTAACCTCCAACTCACTATAGAACAATTCATGCTGTTCGCGTAGCCAAATCCTCTCAGATTCATTTATTTTTTTTCTCCTTGTTTTAACGCTCCACATCAGCGCACAAACTTTGATCGCTCGCTACTTGTTGACGTGCATTTTTGGACGTGGTATCATTAAACCCCTCGTCACTTATCGCATTTGTTTTCGTGACAAAAAGTAGTTTGGGAGACCAGAGAAGCTCGCCTGCGATTCCAGTTGGTGATAGATGGTGTATTGTGAAACCCCCTATCGCCGATCCGTCGTGTAGTGTGAAAGCCACACCCGACTTGAAAGACTCCCGTTTACTAGAGATCCAGTAGTGTAGTGTGAACAGTACAGCGACCTGACGACTTGGAAAGTCGTGTAGTGTAAACTTGGCATAAGTGCCGCTAAAAAACAGTTGTGTGCTTCATTTCAGCACTTACATGAATAATTGTTTTTGTGTGCTGTAATGCCGAGCTCATACTATGGGAGTTTACTGGCGATTTAAATCTGCAGACAGGGACAACAGGTGTTTTAATTTTGATTAGGATCATTTCAGATAATTATGTTTTATGGTCTTTATTTCTTATTATATTTCTTATCTAGGCAAATTTGTTTATTGCATTTGAATATTTAATATCTCTTAAATCTTTCTGCACAAACATCTTTGATCATGAGTGGCCTATTTCCCCGAATCGCTTCCACAGGATCTTGAAATTCATGAAATTCATTTGCATTTGTTTACAATCGAACAGTGGCCTCGGAGGACGACAGGACTGCTTTGAGAAGCCTGAAAATATGTAAAGCCACTCTGTTCCCGCGTCCCGTGATGCGACTTATCACTAATGAGAGCAACGATATGGAAATAAGTCGCTCTCGTTGAGCTTTGCGCGTGTGAGGAGATTAGCACATAAGAGGACTTAAAGCTAATTATTTGTAAGCAGAAACAAAAATAAGCACAGTGGAAATCATACGCTGGAGAAGAACGTGTTAGAGACACAGGCGATCAAAAAAAAGACTGCTGTCTACACAGCAGTGTTATTGCAAATGTCTTTGATTTGATCAGTTTAGACGATTAAACAAAATATAATATTCCAAAAATAGAACTAGAGTATAAGCAGAACCCATTTCGTAAAACATCACCTGCTGGCTGATTGATGGCACCTGCACAGGGCTGAGGAATAATGCTGATCGGAGTGTGGCTCTCCATGCACAGTGCTGATCGGTATATATGAACTCGACTCGTGCAGGTGAAATGCAGTCTGTACTGAGCACGTGTCGGAGGGGGCGTATGTCAGTTGAGAAGCGTACTTAGTCAGCGGGAGGGTTGAATCAGTGGAGAATGCAATCAGGGTAATTGGACACGACTAGATTAGAGAAGAAAATTGGGAGGAAAAGGTTGGAAAAATAATCAATCAATTAAATCAATATTTTAAAGTTATCGCTCTTCTCTTAACAGGTTGCACCACTTGGATCAATAATGACGATATTTCCAATTTTTGGAGGATCTTAGTTTTTTACATTGATGTGAAAGACCCTCCTTTAGCCCTCCTTCTTTTTGTGGAACTGATTTAAATCAGCCACAATGCAAAGTTATCAGACATGACCTTCTAATTTTAGGTCAAACCAAAGCATCTCCATTGGGCTTTTGCCAAGACCTTATAGGTCATTTGTATTTACCCATTTTGGTGTGAACTTGATTTCGGATTTCGAATGATCGTCCTACTGTGTGACCAAATGCACCTCAGCTTCAGCTCATGGACAGATGATCATATAGTCTTCTCAAGAAATGTACAAAAAAACTGTGGAATTTTGTTGTATTCTGAATAACAGTTATCCAAGTCCTGATGCAGCACATTTAATCCATTACACTAACGTCCAATTCAACTACAATTAAAATAAATACAAAAATTATTATTAAACTAAGGGCATAGTGGGTAAAATAGTTAAAAGAATCTACTGTATATACACCGATCAGCCATAACATTAAAACCACCTCCTTGTTTCTATACTCACTGTCCATTTTATCAGCTCCACTTACAGAAGCACTTTGCAGTTCTACAATTACTGACTGTAGTCCATCTGTTTCTCTGCATGCTTTGTTAGCCCCCTTTCATGCTGTTCTTCAATGGTCAGGACTCTCCCAGGACCACTACAGAGTAGGTATTATTTGGGTGGTGGATCATTCTCAGCACTGCAGTGACACTGACATGGTGGTGGTGTGTTAGTGTGTGTTGTGCTGGTATGAATGGATCAGACAGCAGCGCTGCTGGAGTTTTGAAACACCTCACTGTCACTGCTGGACTGAGAATAGTCCACCAATCATAAAATATCCAGCCAACAGCGTCTCGTGGGCAGTGTCCTGTGACCACTGACGAAGGTCTAGAAGACGACCAACTCAAACAGCAGCAATAGATGAGCGATCGTCTCTGACTTTACATCTACAAGGTGGACCAACTAGGTAGGAGTGTCTAATAGAGTGGACAGTGAGTGGATACAGTATTTAAAATCTCCAGCAGCGCTGCTGTGTCTGATCCACGATGCGATCCGATTCATGATGCTGGGTTCACGATACGATTTTTTCCCGATTTTTTAAACTCAAATTATGGAGTTTTCTTTTATTATTTCTCTTAAAAAATAATAATAAAATAAAATACTGTATTTGTGCTTATCTTTTATTTTTGAGGTAGGTACAAACTCCTCGAATCTGGCAACCTGGAGTATAGTGCCAGTGACGTCAACCAGACGTGGTGTATAGCACCAGTGAATATTGTTTCATTTAACATGTCAAATCGATTTGAAGCGTGGAATTTTTGAATTGGTTTTTAACTGAATTCCAATATTATCAAAAAAGTAGGTTATTGAAATTAGCAAAGTTAAAATTTTTTCCCTTGTAAATAAAAACTTAAAAAACACAAAACCTGACAGGATTGTCTTCAGTTTTCTTTTCATTATGTTACTGTGTCAGCGTACCAAACTGCAGATTTCATCTATAACAGCCCTGATACACTCTGTAACGCTTCACTGCCATTAAAACCTCCAATGTGTAATCCATATAGTCACAGGGTGATTTTTAATACAAATGAGGTTTGAATATGTTTACCATAACAAGCATAAATCCTAAACAGATCTACTTGTCCATGATTGAATCCAAACAATAGACGGGTTTATTTCATACAGCCAATTATAGAACGCATGCAAACGTTGTGGTGCCAGCCTAAATTCCTATTTGTTTATTTGAAAGTAGGCCAGCATGTGCTCAGACTTCTATAAGTAATGCTGTATAAGATGTTCACTGAAACCCGGTATAAATTATTTAGGGCTGTCTGATGCATGGCACCGTTTAAACATGTCTGCAGTCATGTGCATTAAATCCAGCTGCTGAACTGCTGACCACATCAGTCTGCCGTGAATTATAGTCTCGATGCTTTATTACCAAGCAAACTGAGAGGTGCTGTCAGCCTGCCAACCACAAGCATCTTCTTACTGTAGCTGCTTTTAATTTCATTTTTATCAACTGTTTTTTCCTGGTCAGGGTTGCGTCGGGTCCGGTTCCAACTGGAAACACTGGACACAACATAGTAACACCCTGGACAGGGCACCAATCCATCGCGGGGCTTCAGCCACCCCCAACTCCCCCATTTACACCATTTAGAAGAAGCTTTTATCCAAAGTGACCAGGGGACCAACAATTGCGATAAGGGTTTAGTTTAAGAGCCCAACAGTGGTAAATTGGCAGTGTTGGGGCTCAAACCTGCAACCTTTTAATTGCTAGTCTAGTAATAACAAAGCCACCACCAATGACCCAAGACATACAGTATCTATGTCTGTGTAACTGATAGCACAGCCGAGATGTATCAGTAAAGGAAAATCTTAATGCTTTAGCATAACAAGATATTTTGAACAATAGTATGATTGTATATTTGTGGTAACAGTTTGGGGAGGGCCCTTTTCTTTCTAGCATGACTTGAAACGATTTCAATAAAGGAAAGCCAGGTCTTCTTGTCAAACATCAGTGACCTCACAAACGCCTGTAATCCATCTGTTTCTCTACATGCTTTTTTAGACTGCTCTTACCCTGTTCTTCAATGGTCAGGACTCTCGCAGGACCACCACAGAGCAGGTATTATTTGGGTGGTGGATCATTCTCAGCACTGCAGTGACACTGACATGGTGGTGGTGTGTTAGTGTGTGTTGTGCTGGTATGAGTGGATCAGACACAGCAGCACTGCTGGAGTTTTTAAATACTGTGTCCACCCACTGTCCACTCTATTAGACAGTCCTACCTAGTTTGTCCACCTTATAGATGTAAAGTCAGAGACGATCGCTCATCTATTGCTGCTGTTTGACCTTCATCAGTGGTCACAGGATGCTGCCCACGGGGCGCTGTTGGCTGGATATTTTTGATTGGTGGACTATTCTCAGTCCAGGTGTGACAGTGAAATGTTTAAAAACTCCATCAGCGCTGCTGTGTCTGATCCACTTACACCAGGACAACACACACTAACACACCACCACCATGTCATTGTCACTGCAGTGCTGAGAATGATCCAGCATCTAAATAATACCTGCTCTGTAGTGGTCCTGGGAGAGTCAGTAACTGTAGAACTACAAAGTGCTTCTATATGATAAAATGGACAGTGAGTGTAGAAACTAGGAGGTGGTTTTAATGTTATGACTGATCGGTGTATATATAAGTTTAAATTTAATACTGGTATTAAACATAGCAAATAAACTGAAGTACACAGGGCTGTATAATTTTTTGGTCTTTACTCTGATGCTTGCTTGTTAACTAAATACATTACAAAATAAATACTAATGAATAATCCAGACGGCTATTTCAGGCACTGACAGTATGACCTAACTGAACTCTTACTGTTGATCCAGCGTATGCAGCATCTTGCACCTTGCAGTATGTTTTTAAATCCAGATTAAAAAGACAAGCTGACCTATTCAGAGCTTGTAAATGCCACGACAAAAATGTGTTTGCTTTATCATAAGGGGGTCTGAGGCTGTGAGCTAGGAACTGACCGGCCGTTATCTCAGGAAAAGCTGTAATTCCTGTCTCCAGTATTAATTTGTGAGTTTGTGTATGGACAAGGGTGCCCTTCTCCACGATGCACCATACAAAGGCATTGTTTATCTAAATAACCAGTTATATTATGATGAAAAGAAGTTTAATAACTACTAACAATTACAATTTCTTATGCTGATAGCACTTTCAATTCACGTGTACGGGGAACAATTAGGGATGGTAATGATTAACCCGATAAGAAGTCATTGTTCGATTAATACTGTCGATTAAAAGGATCATTAAACTTCATTACATCTCCAACACAGACCTGATTTAAACTGAGAGAGGAGCGAGTGAATTCAGACTCTTAATTTGAGACTCATCCTTACACCTTCAGTGTGCAGCACCAGCTTAATCTGAGAAAGCACTACAGTTCTAATCAGGACAGAAACCATTATTTAATGTATTTAAATCATTTAAATGATAAATTACACTATTAATAATATTACACGATTAACATAACAAGCAGAACTGTTTGGTGTGTGTATGGGTGCATGTTAAACTCATGTTAATATTGTTGTGGGTAGCACTGTCTCCTCACAGCAAGAAGGTCCTGGGTTCGATCCCCAGGTGGGGCAGTCCGGGTCCTTTCTGTGTGGAGTTTGCATGTTCTCCCCGTGTCCGCGTGGGTTTACTCCGGGTGCTCCGGTTTCCTCCAACAGTCCAAAGACGTGCAAGTGAGGTGAATTGGAGACACTAAATTGTCCATGACTGTTCACTTGTGAACTGATGAACCTTGTGTAATGTGTAACTACCGTTCCTGTCATGAATGTAACCAAAGTGTAAAACATGACGTTAAAATCCTAATAAACGCCGCTCAGGTGGCGCAGCGGTAAAAAGACACGCTGCAAACCAGGGCTGGATTCTGAGTACGTAGTATCACCGGTTCGAAGCTGAGTGGCTGTATGAGCAATGATTGGCCGGTTGCTCAGTTGGGGGGTGGGACAAAGAACCGGATGTGGGTCTCTCTCCGTCAGAATGCGATTACGACCTCTGCCGGCTGATTAGAGGCGCCTGCACAGGGATGAGGAACAGTGCCCTTAGGTTGTGTCTCTCCGCATGCAACGCTAGGCGGTGCCAAACTCATCAATGTGTGGGTGGCAAAAATGCATCTGGCTGCTGCTCATGTTTCGGAGGGGATATGGGTTAGCTTCGATCTCCTCGGTCAGGGCAGGGTTCGGCATAGACAGAGAGGAAGCACGATGCAAAATTGAACAATTGGATGCGCTAAAGGGGGGAGAAAAAGGGGGGGGGGAATCCTAATAAACAAACGCATGTTACTATTTTTTTATTCTCTTAAAAATGATGTGGATATTTTGAGTCATGCTTCAATGTGTCAGAACTACTTATTTTGCTAATCATTTTATAATAACGACACTAATGCTTTAATACTAATGAGATTTAATACGCAGACTGCTACTTTTTGAAATCCTGATTAGCAACTTTAATTAGCGCTTAAAATGAACTGTCCATTACTGACTTTACTTAAAATCTACATTTTGATTACTGAACTGGTTGTGTTCAGTGTTTCTGTTCATCTTACCTACATAACTGCTATGTTCACCAGGTTACCTGTTTCATGAAAAACGAATCAAAATGAATCAACTAATCAGTTAAACCAGTTGCAGCAAGATATTCTGCTAGCACACCAGCGCAGAGATCCTGAACTCCTCGCTTCGAAACTCAGCGTCGTCACCGGTCGGCTGGGCGCCATCTACCAGGCATAATTGGCAGTGCCTGCAGCAGACACTAATTGGCTACCGTGTCTGCCAAGGCAGGATGACGGACTATGTGGGTGGGGTCTTCTAACCCTGTGCAAGGGCCCTGATTAGTAGATAGAGAGGCACCTGTGCAGAATGCATGGGTGAATAAGAAGAGGTCCGCTAAGGACTGCGCACGAGTCGTCGGAGGTGAGCAGGAAATATACCTTCCTCGAATGCAATCAGTTATTAGAGAAAATGGGAGAAAAGGCATAAATAAATAGAAAAAAAATACAAAAATAAAAAATAATTTAAGCACCTTAATTTCAATTTGTTTCAGTTTTGTAGCTCTTTAAATGACGACCTAGACAGACTTAGCTTCTAATCCCTGCATCAAATCTGCTTTCTGCTCTGATGTGTGGAGTGCCACAAGATTTCATTAGCAATCTCACTATCGCCTCTGAAGAACACACAGGAAATACGAGCGGCTTTGATGCCACCTGGATCCCAAAATGATTGCAGGTCCTGTTTACTCTTCCATCCCGGAGCAGAATCTCTGATCTTTCAAGCACATAGACTCAACTAGACTCAACTGGGCTTTGTGCACTGTCATTGGTTTTAATTTAAGAACCTTCCTTGAAGAAAATTGAGAAAAAAACAGAAATAAAAGGGGGAATAAAAGTAAACCTTGCCAGCGTGCACTTTGTTGAGATTGCAGAACGCTTTTAACTTCACAGTGCTAAGCTAAGCATCAATACCATTAGTTGTTGATTATGATTAGACCGAGGCCAAGGGCAAGACAGAGCAATCACATAATAGAGAGGATGAGTTCCAAATGGCTCAATATGCCAAGAGAGGAAAAAAGAATGGGGAAATGAGACAGTTCATTGCCGTTTTCACCACGGGGAGAATGAGAACGATTACGCTGATTAAACTTTCGGATGTGACTACGCAGCCTTTTTTATTCAATTGGCATGAAATCTTTTCATAATAATTGGCTACTTTTAAGGTTTAAATTGTGAGAATATTGAAAATTGCGTTAGTAATAAAATCACATGGACTGAGTCAGAACCAAAGAACTAAATTTGACTGATATCTTAATTATATGTCCTGTGTTTTTGTCCTCAAATGTAATTTCACACATCTAACTAAACTAAAAAACAAAAGCTCATTCTCAGAACTGCTACTTAGATGATCACATTTTTTGCATTAGTTTCAGGGGCATAACTGCCGGGGCCCTTCATGTCGTGGAGTTCATGCCTCCACGACATGAACTCAACCCCCCGGGTGCTGGAGCTAAACAGTCAAAAGTGTTGTAACGCTCATTGAAGTCTCCTGACTAAACAGTTAAAGTGAACTCTACCTTGTCGTGTGCCTTTATTCCCACAACTCCACCACCGCATGCAGCAAAAGACGCGTAGCATCCCCGCCGGACGAGCAGCACTCGCAGCGACTAGGTAAGCCTCTACAGTAGCAAGTGGCTAATGCTAGCGGTAAAGTGCGACGATAACAAAAGTAAAAACACGACAATATTTTCGTTAAGTAAAATATTAAAATAACTAAAAGACAATGAAATATCAGAATACATGTAATTAAACTATACAGTGGGTGCACAGCAAGGGGTTTTGGGAATCTGTGTAACCTGCTTAATGTTACTAGACCAATATATATATATATATATAATTTGTTTAGGGGACCAATGAGCTCCTAGTTACGCCACTGCTTAGCTTCATGCCCCCAATACAGTTTTTTCTATTTCAGCCACATCCATTGCTAGCAGCGTATTGTACAGGTCAATTAAGTAAACATGAAATAAATAAATGATAAGGTTTTGCCCCATGCTCAAAGTCTTATATGGAGGAACTACAGTTGCCAGCACATAGCCCTGACACTGACCCTTTTAAACCCCTCAGGAACGAGTGGATTGTCAGCCAGTCTGGTCCAACATCAGAGCCTGACTTCACAAATGTTCTTTCAGCGGTTCCGGCACAATTGGCCACATTGGGATTCACCTCCTGGCTGCTTCAACAGAAACTCTGGTTTGGTCAAGGTGCCAGCACGAGTGCAGGATGCAGGATGCATACAGACAGAGAAGTTTGACTGAACTGGAATAAATTATAACAGACAAACTGTTAGAAACAAGATCATTTGAAAAACCTTCACGGAAGAACTGATAAGAAGGGAGGATGTTATAGCGCTTATGTTATATAACAAGCTCATTGTCAGGTGTCCACAAACTTTTGGCCACATATTGTATAAGTTAGACCACACTGGCAAATGTAATCACTTCTTCCATCTATTAACTATTTTAACCAGGCCCACTGCTACAAGAAAATGAAAGCGTGAAAATGAGTATACAGCAATGATTTGCAATTTTTATTTAGTGTCACACAATACAAGGCCGTCTATAAAATTCCTGCCCTGCTAGAGCTGCAAAGGAAAACTGGTAATTCTGCTGTTAATTTGATTAATTTGTTGTATTATATTACAAGGTTTTTTATGTCATGTGGCCATCCATGTGATGTAAAAGAAAACATTCTTTGATTCATCAGACCAGGCCACCTTCTTCCATTGCTCCATGGTCCAGTTCCGATGCTCACAGGACAGGGGTCAGCATGGGCACCCCGACTGGTCTGCAGCTATGCTGCCCCATACGCAACAAACTGCGATGCACTGTGTATTCTGACACCTTTCTATCAGAACCAGCATTAACTTCTCCAGCAATTTGAGCTACAGTAGCTCGTCTGTTGCATCGGACCACAAGGGCCAGCCTTTGCTCCCCACGTGCATCAATGTCACCGGTTTACCACTGTTCCTTCCTTGGACCACTTTTGATAGATACTGACCACTGCAGACCAGGAACACCCCACAAGAGCTGCAGTTTTGGAGATGCTCTGACCCAGTCGTCTAGCCATCACAATTTGGCCCTTGTCAAACTCGCTCAAATCCTCACGCCTGTCCATTTTTCCTGCTTCTAACATCCACTTTGAGGATAAAATGTTCACTTGCTGCCTAATATATCCCACCCACTAACAGGTGCCGTGATGAAGAGATAATCAGTGTTATTCACTTCACCTGTCAGTGGTCATAATGTTGTGCCTGGTGGGTGTATTTCATATCAAACACAGTCATGGACCATTTTGTATCTTCAGTTCCTCATTTGCACGTCTTTGGACTGTGGAAGGAGACCGGACCTCCCTTAGGAAATCCACTCAGACATGGGAAGAACATGCAAACTCCACACAGAAAGGACCCAGACCACTCCATCTGAGAAGTGAACCCAGGACCTTTTTGCTGTGAGGCGAGAGTACACGTTTACAAGTGGAAGAGACGTCACCAGGATGCACTATACAACAATCTATCTTGCAACATACAGAAGTAAAAGGACCTGTTAATAATGTTCTGGTAAACAATAGCACAGGACTTTTTGTGGCTTTGTGTCTCAGCAGGTCAGAGTTGTTTTGACAGCCTATTAGGTGGGTGGTTCTAGTCTCTTAGCTCATTGGTGCATAACGTATCACTTTTTTTTTTTAACTGTTCATCTGACAGATTTTAAGGTTCCTAAATGTCATTCCAAAACCAAACAAGCACTGAGGTTCAGCTTCAGCTATCACCCACAATGCAGCAGTCCTCTGTTCCACCGGTGTAATCTAGCGTTGCAGGTCGAGCGAGGAACTGAAAAGCTTCACAATGGATCTATAATTTATCTTCCTGTACCAGACAGGAGTTCAGCGCTTGATCACACACAAAGGTGCCGCACAACAGACAGCCCGTGCTATTAACCCGTAACTCGGTGACCTTCGTGTCGGCTTGTTTAAGGGCACAGGTGCGCCCTTTCCAATTTATCCCAGACACGCTTTTAGTCATAGCAGGGGAGTTCTGTAAAACTGTCAAAGAGGAAAAAGAAGCAAAGGTTCGGACATACGGAACAGCTTCTAGATTAATGAAGCCATTGTGCTGTCAGTAAATTATGTAATTTTATCAGCTACAGTAAAGGTCAAGGTCACAAACTCTTCTAGGAAAGACTGGAACTTTCTGGACCTAATTTACTAACGTTTATGTGTAGAAATCACTACACAACAAACAACTTACCACCTGTTAAAATGTGTAGGCTATTCTTCAGAGAACTGCATGTTTTTTTTCATTATCTGTTATCTTTTTATCTTGTTATATATTTTACCCCATTTTTTCTCCCAATTTATTGTAGCCAATCCGCTGCTGGAGACCCTGATGGTGTCCAGAGAGGGTGTATATTCGCCTGACACACACTCTTTTCAACGTGTGCGCTGTTTACCAATCCCTTCTTATTCTCCCATATTTAAGTGGATTTGTGCATGAAGAGAGCCACGCCCCAATCTCTGCGCTCCTCCACTTTCTGAACAGGCACCCCGGGCAACCAAGGTCCTTACACAGCGTTGATAACCCCACCCCTTAGTCCAGTCTTTCCCACCCAGCAGACTGGAGGCCAATTTTGTCCGCTGCAGGCATTAGCGAATTGTGCCTGGTAGAGGGCGCCCAGCTGACCAGTAGCAGAGCCGAAGAGGAATTTTTACACTAAATAAAGAATTGTCCATTTTACTGATGGTACTTGAAGCACTTCTCGATGGTAGACTAGACGACTCTGGATGACCTACACAGCCACCAAACATCAACAGAACAAAAACATGCGGCATGTCCCAATATCAAGCCTGACAAGAGGCAATTTATGAAGTTTCCTTTTATTATTTCTCTTTAAAAGAAAGAAAATAAAACACTGTTTTTGTGATTATCTTTTATTTATGTAAATAATTAATACCCTTTTATTTCTGAGGTAGGTACAAACTATGCAAAACAAATTTGAATTAAGCCCAATTTGGCTGAAAAACCCGAATTTGGCAACCAGGCGTATAGCGCCAGTGACGTCAACCAGGCGAGGTGTATAGCGAGGTGTATAAATCGTGGAATTTTTTAATCGTTAGTTAGTCTCGTTCGTTAGTTAGTATAATTAGTCTTGTGGTGAATCGTTACATCACTATCTACTACTGTCTTTTTTTAATTCCAATGCTAAAAATACACACCATACACTTTTTAAGAAGTAAGCCTAAAATCCCAGCAAGCTTTAAAATCCATTTTTAATGTCTCTTCATGAGCCGTCAATCTAAAAACAGAAGCATAGGGTTGTTGAGCATAAGCTCCTCATCCGAATGATCATGAGAATGTCGCATCTGCAGCCAGCACTGGTAGAGAACAAGTGAAAGCCAGAAGGCATAAAACTCCCTCATATGGATTGCACCTCATTGATGGCGACTATTTATATCACCAGTGAGTCATCTACTGTTACAGAAAAAAGAGACAAGATGAATGAAAAAGATTCAACCCCTCGTTTTTTTCAGCTCGTGAGCTTCTTTATTGATGGGAGCAAAAAAATGAGGTAAAAAAATTTACCATCTGTGCAAAAGGATGGACAGAAACTTGTACATGTAAATCTGGGGCATATTCACAATATTGTTAGAGACAATGACATTGGGTGCCTAGAGAAACAAGACTGGCTATGTCTGAGGGAGAGCAGGATGACGGGGTTCTTCACTGCTGCTTCAATTGCGGCCTCTGCTAGCCAGTTGATGAATTCTGCACAGACACGGTGAATAATGGAGAGCAGAGTGTGACTCCCTTTACTCAATACTGGTACCTGTATGAACCTGCTACGTGCAGGTGAAAAGAAGTGGTTGGTTAATTCACGCCTGTTAGAGGGGGTGTGTCGAATGCAAAATTTGCTGATTACTTTCAACACAGGCATGTCCAAACTGCGACCCGCAGGCCATTTACGGCCCATTACCATTTTTGAAATAGGTAGTTTAGAAATAAAATTAAAGTTGGCCCGCTATTAAGCAGGTTTAAAAAAAACTGCTTGAACAGTGTCACTATCGCATAAAAAATCTAAACCACTCCCCATCTTTTTTCCCCGACTCAAAATGTTACGACTACATTAATGTTCCTGAGTTTTTAAATAAACGCAGTGGCTCTAAAAAAAACTAAAACTAGACAGCGAATGCAGAAGATTCCTGGAAAATAAGTACACAGGGAAGTATAATAATTTTCCTATTAGAATTATAAACTGGTGAGTGAAATTAGCAAAAAGGGCCCAACAGTGGCTGAACAGCAGAGATAGGATTCGAACTTTCAACCTCTCGGTTGATAGCCCAAAGCTCTACCCACTAGGTTTCCACTGTCCCCCATGGCCTTATTGTCTTTATTGTGGCCTGATTGTATGCCTGCTTAGTTTAATGCACCTGTTAGCATTGGGTGTGACAGAAATAGCCAAAGCCATTAATTAGAAGGATAGTCACATGCTTTCAGCCAGATGGTGGTAAATCCAACCTATTTGAAGCATGTGAGCACATTTCAGGACAGATGTTTAAATGTTTAAATGATATTTCTGATTTAACAAACACAAATAAGTTCACGACCTTTCAGCCAGTTGTAGGAAACAGAAATGAAAAAGAACCTGTCAGTGTAGGTGAAAGTCAGTATAACAGCTGGTTTCCCAAGGAATTCATACAACCAAACCAGCTTATTAAAAACAGGGCCACATATAAGGCTGTGAGATGCATTCTTTCTTTAAGATGAACGGAACTCAAGTGTTCCAGCTATGCAGCCCTGAGTGTATGTGCTGTAAATGACAGAAGTGTTCCAAATTCCTCCTACGATAAAAACATCCCATCCATCCATTTTTGAAACACTATAGCTGCGGAGAGAGTGAAAGGCTCACCGAGCACTATTCATAGCAACAGAAACGTCTCTTGTGTGGTAACTTTGGCGATCGCCTAGGCTCCCTTTTAGATCCCTCTGGTATGTCGACAATATAGCGCCGCAGCGTTAGTGGGCCTCGTCTATTATACTGTACAGCTTGTGGGAAAGAAGAGCGTTCGCATAATTATACTTGTCTACGCTGGCAACTAAATCACATACAGTCACATACAATCAGCCAATGAGAGTGAACATATTGGCTGCCAAATATTGAAGAACACTTCACCTGTGACGCCATTAATCCAATGTTAATGAGATTAATGCTAGAAGCTGCACACCGCACTTTCAGATTCTGGTATGAGACCGATTTTCTTATCTAGTAAAGATCCCAAACTTAAAACCTCTAAACCAATAGGAAGAAAATGTGATAATTACAATATGTTAAATAAAGTAAAAGTTAACAGGTGTTTTCTCCGGCGAATATTCCTGGAAAGCAAGAGTCTGGGCTGTGCAGTTCTGTTTTTTAATCAAATAAAATAAGTGAACACAAGCAAATGTAATTAAAAAAATTTTTAATTGACCTGCTGTTATGTGAAAATCTCTGCGATAACAAAAGTGTTGGGGTAAAAAGACAATACCCAAAAGGCTTCTTAGTCTCTGCTGGATTACAAAGCATACCAAGTGTAGCACAGTGAGTCAAATTCTTTGGCTATGAGCAGCAGTTTACATTTACATTTTTACATTTTCAGCATTTAGGAGACACTTAAAGCAACTTACAGTACTGTGACAGTATACAGTCTAAGCAATTTAGGGTTTAGAGCCTTGCTCAAGGGCCCAACCATGGCAACCTGGCAGTGGTGGGCCTTGAACCAGCAACCTTTCAATTACTAGCTCAATACCTTAACTGCTAGGTTACAGCTGCCATGTGCCATTTATATAAGAGTAAATGTATATAAGAGTAAAATTTGTGCTAAGTAATGGTCCTTAGTGGCAGCATTGCTATAAAGAAAAGTCATGCAGGTTTGAATCCCAGACTGGGCTCACAAAACAGAAGGGACCTGGCACTTCATGGATTACATCAGTGCACCCTTAGTGCTGCTCCCAAGCCCTGACAAACAACAGTGAACAGATGTGAAAAATGTTACGCTGTGATGACCCTCTAATGGGAGCAGACTAAATTAATCATCCACTCCTAAAAAGGGGGCGTTTACTTTTTCACTCCACTGAATATTAAGCAATAAATCATTTTTCAACAACAAAATGAATGACATTTGGCTGCTTTGTCCTATCACAAAGCTAATGGTGTGAAAGCAGGGCAACACGGTATGATAACATGATAATGTATTATCTTGACATGCTCTAGTTACAATGAATCACCACAAGTTTGTGGACACCAGGTTCAGGTGTTCAGTCACACTCATTGCTCACAAGTATATTAAATAAAAATATAAGCTCAACTATACACTGAAGAGACAAAAGATTAAGACCACTCATCTAATATGCAGTCAAAACAGCTCTGACCGAGACATGAATTCCAAAAAACACCCTGAAGGAGCCATGTGGAATTTAATACCAGCAGGTCCTTCAGTTTCTGCAAAATGGGTCGCCCTACAGTGTATTCTACTTCGAGCAAATAATGTACTAAGTCCTTTGTCCATATGATCTTGTAGAAAATAATTCAGCAATCCATTCAACCTTCCATTGCTCCGATGCCTAATTCAAATGCTTGTGTGTCCATCACAGGGGCTTCAAAGGTGAACAGGAGTTAGAATGAACACTTTGACTGGTTTGTGCATATGCAGCCCCATACACAGAAGGGTGTGATGCACTGTGTGCTGTGATTTATTCACCCCATTACCAATATTAAAATGATTTACCATTAAATAGGGCTGCCGCGATTAGTCGACCTGGTCGATGACGTCGACACAAAGTTCAGGCATCGTTTTTAAAACTATGCTTATAAATGATCCTTTTTAATTTTTTCATTCATATAACCATTCATATGATTTACCTCAGCAGTACTCGCTGTGTGCATGACCTAAGTCATATTTGGTCCAGTCACTGGTTGGCTGCAGCAGTCAGAGGCCAATTGTAGAGCTTTCAAAGAAAAGCTTAAAGTTTTCCAGGACCCAAATCATCAAAAGTTTGGGAATACTTAAAACTGGCACAAAACAAAAATGTGGTTTGTACACTGTGCAAAGCTTTGATGGTACCACAGCAGCATTAGCGCCATGCTGCACATCTATATTGTTTCAACTTCTTAATCAATCTAGATCCTAGAATACCGTATTCCTTAGCGAGTTTTTTTTACTTCTATATTGTTTCATGAAACTTCTTAATCGCGGAGATCTTGGAACACGGTATTCCTTAGCGAGTTTGGTTAGGGCGCATTTAAACACGTTACGCACTTGCTGCTTCGGGCTTGCGATTTTTGCAGTTGCTGCGGCGATCAAAGCACAAAAAGCTTCTCATGTAAAACACTTACCACTTTGTTTACATCGCTTAGAATGTGAAGTAAGTTTTGAGTGAATGTGCAGGTTAGAATCTGGGCTCATTCTGTCGTTACTGTACGTTGGACTTCATGAGACATGCCTACCTCTAACTATTTCATCTCTGCTGTAAGTTTAGGCACTTTGCTTTGTGTACGGAATGCCATAAACACGTGTTACACTTTGTTTATTATGGAGCAACTAAGAATTTGATAATATGGACATAAACCCTGTTTACATTTAGTTTTGTGTCATATTATTACGCCATACAGTTTGTTGTTAAAATAAGAGAAGCGTAAATGAGATTCTAAATGACATTTTTTGATGAAAAAATTCACAGTAGCACTTTTAGTGGTCCATTCCAGATGCCATAGCAGTCATTGTGCACTGGCAGTAATAAATCTTAGTCGTCCAACAACCTGTCAACAATTTGTGGTTTGTCCCTTTTCGGACCTTCTCGGTGGATACCACAATTATCCCTTACTGATTCAGAAATACAAGCCTCATTTCTAGAAAAGATGGAACATGTTAAAATGCAATAAAAACAATAATCTGCGATTTGTTAATTCTCTTGAACTTTCATTTAACTGAATAAAAGTGATCAACTTTATTCTATTTTGTATTTTGGAAAGATCTCATTTCAAAACTTAACAAGCTTATGGTCAAATGTTCACATACTTTGGCCATGAAGTATATCTGAAAATAGAAATATCTACTAAATGCAGTCATACTGCCAAAAAACTTCACGCTCAAATATGGAATAGTTTTGCTCACACAGAAGCAAAAAAAAAAAAAAGTTGCATTTAACTGACTGCATACATTTTCTAAACAAGGCCAGATGTAGCTGCAAATAAATACATAAGCAAATGAATAGCAGAACAAGCATTCATTAAAGCAACATGCTCCAACAGTGAAGTCATTTATCTATTCAACACAGATGCAGTATAAACTCAAAGAAGAGCTTTCACTGATTAAAAGAATCAGCACGCAGTCATGTCAGGGTTTTCCTGCATACTGATCAGGGTAGGTGACAAATTTATAAAATGTGAAATTTATTTCGGAGCCTTTATACAATGAGGTACAAAGAAATAAAAAGAGTAAGGCCTCAAAATGATGTGACACACACATACCTGCCATGGAAAACAAATTTATTTAATATTCATTCATGATAGAAGTATGCAGCCTGTTGTTGGGACATTTATTTAAGTAAACATTTATTTAAACCATGCATTTTATTAAAGCTCCAGTACATAACTTTGGATATTTTGATAAACTACATTGCCAAAAGTATTCACTCATCAAGCCAAATCATTGAATTCAGGTGTTCCAATCACTTCCATGACCACAGGTGTATAAAACCAAGCACCCAGACATGCAGACTGCTTCTACAAACATTAGTGAAAGAATGGGGCGCTCTCAGGAGCTCAGTGAATTTCAGTGTGGTATCGTGATAAGTTGCCACCTGTGCAACAAGTCCAGTCGTGACATTTCCTCACTACTAAATATTCCACAGTCGACTGTCAGTGCTATTATAACAAAGTGGAAGCGATTGGGAACGACAGCAACTCAGCCATGAAGTGGTAGGCCAGGTAAAATGACAGAGCGGGGTCAGCAGATGCTGAGGTGCATAGTGCACAGAGGTCGCCAACTTTCTGCAGAGTCAATCGCTACAGACCTCCAAACTTCATGTGGCCTTCAGATTAGCTCTAGAACAGTGTGTAGAGAACTTCATGGAATGGGTTTCCATGGCCGAGCAGCTGCATCCAAGCCTTACATCACCAAGCACAATGCAAAGCGTCGGATGCAGTGGTGTAAAGCACGCCGCCACTGGACTCTAGAGCAGTGGAGACGTGTTCTCTGGAGTGACAAATCACGTTTCTCCATCTGGCGATCCGATGGACGAGTCTGGGTTTGGCGGTTGCCAGGAGAACGGTACTTGTCTGACTGCATCGTGCCGAGTGTAAAGTCTGGTGGAGGGGGGATTATGGTGTGGGGTTGTTTTTCAGGAGTTCCAGTGAAAGGAACTCTTAATGCTTCAGCATACCAAGAGATTTTGGACAATTTCATGCTTTCAACTTTGTGGGAACAGTTTGGGGATGGCCCCTTCCTGTTCAAACATGACTGTGCACCAGTGCACAAAGCAAGGTCCATAAAGACATGGATGAGCGAGTTTGGTGTGGAAGAACTTGACTGGCCTGAGTCCTGCCCTCAACCCGATAGAACACCTTTGGCATGAATTAGAGCGGAGACTGCGAGCCAGGCCTTCTCGTCCAACATCAGTGTCTGACCTCACAAATACGCTTCTGGAAGAATGGTCAAAAATTCCCATAAACACACTCCTAAACCTTGTGGAAAGCCTTCCCAGAGGAGTTGAAGCTGTTATAGCTGCAAAAAGTGGGCCGACATCATATTAAACCCTATGGATTAACAATGGGAGTCACTCAAGTTCATATGCGTGTGAAAGCAGATAAGCGAATACTTCTGACAACATAGTGTATCTCTCTTGCCCTTTTTCCACCAATGCGGTGGTGTTCCTATGTCGACTTTTAGAACATTAAGTCATGTTACGCTTTTTTAACGATAAGCTTTTTCAACTCTCCAGAGAAGCTAATTCTCCAGAGAAGCTAATTCTCCAGAGAAGCTAATTCTCAGTCAGCACCCCAAGCTGCATAACACAAGTTTAAAAGTAAAACCACCACATAGTGAAATAAATACAGTTAAACACAGATACACGTGGATGCTTTTAGAGTGGATTTGATGGTTATTTCACACAAATGGATGTTCGTGTCGTGAAACACTTTAGTCATGTTTTACTGCACCACTTAAGCCGAACGCTGAGCAAAGTGGCTATTTGCGCCAAGGGTCATAGTGAGCGTAGTGCAAAAGGCTTCTCATCTGAATGCACTAACAGCAATGATGGTGACGAACACGAGGAACAGAGTCGCCGTCTACGTGTTCTTATAGCTGATCGATGCTTTTTGCATAAAAACAAACATCTGTAGCAGCAGCGCAAATGCTCGCAGGTAATCTACACACTCTGCCATCATGTTACTACTCTTTACTTTCGTTGCGCAACTCCCACTGTTGATAATGCATGTTTGGCTCCCAAACTGGTGGAAACGCGAGTCGGTTCTCTAAAAGACACCAAGGTTCGAAGAAACCTGAACAGAACTGGTTCAAGACCAGGGTTCTTTTGGTGGAAAAGCGCTGTCTGTGTTCTAGCTACACAGTTTGAACAAAAAGTCATTTCCTTTTCTAGCACGATTGCACCTTTAATGACAAAGTCAGGTCCATGGTTTGACCAAGTTTAGTGAACACCCTTGTAATAAACTGGAATGCTTACTGAGAGTCTGACCTCACAAACCCTATTTCGACTAAACAGGCAGAAATTCCTGCAAATACGGTCCTAGGTCTTGTGGAAAGCCAGTCCAGTAAAGTAAAGGCTATTAAAACCACAAAGAAAGGACAAGAACTTCATATAATAGCAATGATTTTGGAATTTAATGTCCAACAAGCTTAAAGCAAGTGTGCATGGACAGTGGTAGCTCAGTGGTTAAAATACTGGACTAAGGATCATAAGGTTGCTGGTTCAAGCCCCACCATCACTAAAGTTGCCACTGTTGGGCCCCTGAGCAAGGCCTCTAACCTTCAATTGCTTGAACTGTATTCAGTGTACACTGATCAGCCATAACATTAAAACCACCTCCTTGTTTCTACACTCACTGTCCATTTTATCAGCTTATAGAAGCACTTTGTAGTTCTACAATTACTGACTGTAGTCCATCTGTTTCTCTGCATGCTTTGTTACCCCCCTTCCATGCTGTTCTTTAATGCTTAGGACTCTCCCAGGACCACTACAGATTCTGTATTATTTGGGTGGTGGATCATTCTCAGCACTGCAGTGACACTGACATGGTGGTGGTGTGTTAGTGTGTGTTGTGCTGGTATGAGTGGATCAGACACAGCAATGCTGATGGAGTTTTTAAACACCTCTCTGCCACTGTTGGACTGAGAATAGTCCACCACCCAAAAATATCTAGCCAGTGGTAGATAGTGTCCTGTGACCACTGATGAAGGTCTAGAAGATGACCAACCTTAAACAGCAGCAATAGATAAGCGATCATCTCTGACTTTACATCTACAAGGTGGACCAACTAGGTAGGAGTGGACAGTAAGTGGACACAGTGTTTAAAAACTCCAGCAGCGCTGCTGAGTCTGATCCACTCATAGCAGCACAACACACACTAACACACCACCACCATGTCAGTGTCACTGCGTGCTGAGAATGATCCACCACCTAAATAATACCTCCTCTGTGGTGGTCCTGACCACTGAAGAACAGAGTGAAAGCAGGCTAAAAAGGTATGTAGAGAAATAGATGAACTACAGTCAGTAATTGTAGAACTACAAAGTGCTCCTATATGGTAAGTGGAGCTGATAAAATGGACAGTGAGTGTAGAAACAAGGAGGTGGTTTTAATGTTATGGCAGATGTTATAGGAGGTAGATGTTATTTCATTTGCTCTTTTAGTGTCCAAGGTTATTAGCAGGTCACAAGTTGCAGGTTTATGCACAATATACCCAACAAATACAAACTTTGGATTTATATTTAGGCTTTGCTGTAAAGCGACTCATTTTAGCAGGCTGAACCTATTTTTTGGAATTTTTACACTTTGTCTGCAGCCAGTATTGCATCATTTCAGGTCTGTGTTCAAATAGCTTGATCCCACCACACCCCAATTTAATTATTGTGAGGTTTTAATGTTGCAGCTGCTGTGCGGAAACTATTTGCAAAACCACTGCTAATTATTATTGGTCATTTAATTATTGCATTGTGTATTCAGTCTAATGTAATTAGTGGTTTTTATTATTTTTGCTTGCCACTGATTAACTGTATAGCAGAAGCCTTTTCATCGAAAGCAGCACTTAAGTTAATTAAAAAATATTTCATTCATATGCATACAGGCATCATATAATGTCATTGAACAAACTGTATAGAAGGTACACTATATTTCCAAAAGTATTCACTCACCCATCCAAATTATTGAATTCAGGCGTTCCAATCACTTCCATGACCACAGGTGTATAAAACCAAGCACCTAGGCATGCAGACTGCTTCTAAAAACATTTGTGAAAGAATGGGGCGCTCTCAGGAGCTCAGTGAATTACAGCATGGTACCGAGATAAGCTGCCACCTGTGCAACAAGTCCAGTCAGAAAATTTTCTTACTACTAAATATTCCACAGTCAACTGTCAGTGGTATTATAACAAAGTGGAAGCGATTGGGAACGACAGCAACTCAGCCACGAAGTGGTACCACGTAAAATGACAGAGCGGGGTCAGCGGATGCTGAGGCACATAGTGCGCAGAGGTCGCCAATTTCTGCAGACCTCCAAACTTCATGTGGCCTTCAGATAAGCTGAAGAACAGTGTGTAGAGCTTCATGGAATGGGTTTCCATGGCCGAGCAGCTGCATCCAAGCCAAGCGCAATGCAAAGCGTCGGATGCAGTGGTGTAGAGCACACCGCCACTGGACTCTAGACCAGTGGAGACGTGTTCTCTGGAGTGACGAATCACGCTTCTCCGTCTGGCGATCCGATGGACGAGTCTGGGTTTGGCGGTTGCCAGGAGAACGGTACTTGTCTGACTGCATTGTGCCAAGTGTAAAGTGTGGTGGAGGGGGGATTATGGTGTGGGGTTGTTTTTCAGGAGTTGGGCTCGGCCCCTTAGTTCCAGTGAAAGGAACTCTTAATGCTTCAGCAACTTTGTGGGAACAGTTTGGGGATGGCCCCTTCCTGTTCCAACATGAATGCGCACCAGTGCACAAAAGACATGGATGAGCGAGTTTGGTGTGGAGGAACTTGACTGAGTCCTGACCTCAACCCGATAGAACACCTTTGGGATGAATTAGAGCGGAGACTGAGCCAGGCCTTCTCGTGCAACATCAGTGTCTGACCTCACAAATGCGCTTCTGGAAGAATGGTCAAAAATTCCCATAAACACACTCCTAAACCTTGTGGAAAGCCTTCCCAGAAGAGTTGAAGCTGTTATAGCTGCAAAGGGTGGGTCGACATCATATTAAACCCTATGGATTAAGAATGGGAGTCACTCAAGTTAATGTGTGTGAAGGCAGACGAGCGAATACTTTTGGCAATATAGTGTATATACAGTCTTTGTATTTAACCCACAGATCACAGTGATCACAAGTTCAGCCAATCACAGCTCACCATGTCACGACTTGATAGCAGATCACACTCCAACACTGAAAGTTTACTTGCAATTGATTTTAGGTGTGATGTGTTTTATAAACACCACCCAGAGTGTTCGAGGTGTGTTACAAACATGGTGTAAACTAAGGAGCTGTTGCAAAAGCTGAGAGAGGAGGTTTCCAAAACCTGCTGCAGGAACTGGAAATCTTGACCGTATGACTGGCATCATGGATTCACAGAAATACCAAGGAACTCTGAGTAGGACTGTCGCCTCACAGCAAGAAGGTCCTGGGTTCGATCCCCAGGTGGAGCGGTCCGGGTCCTTTCTGTTCGGAGTTTGCATGTCCCTGTGTCTGCGTGGGTTTCCTCCGGGTGCTCCGGTTTCCTCCCACAGTCCAAAAACATGCAGCCAGGTCAATTAGAGACACTGAATTGTCCTATAGGTACCTAGCTGCTAGGATGCATACACCAGTGCATTGTAGTGCCGGTCCCAAGTCCGGATAAATAGGGAGGGTTGTGTCAGGAAGGGCATCCGGTGTAAAAACTGTGCCAAATCAATAATGCGGATCACGATCCGCTGGAGACCCCTAACGGGAGCAGCCGAGGAAATAGACAGACCAAGGAACTCTGAGTAGAAATGTTGTGCCTTGTGTGGTGAAAATGAACCTTGGTGATTATTGGACTTTCCAGCTAGACAATAATCCCAAGCACACATTCATTGTCAGTCCTGGAATATCCTGGAGGTGATCTTCTCAGTCTCCATATTCAAATCCCATGGAAAATCTTTAGTGGGATTTGAAGAAAGCAGATGCAGCATGAAAAGCATCAAAGCATGGGTAAAGATTCATCAGTAGAGCCGCTCAGGTGGCGCAGCGGTAAAGTACGCTAGTTCACCAGAGTTGGGGTTTCGAATACATCATAATGAACCTCAGCTCTGCCTTTCCGACTGGGCTGGGCGGCATGAACAACGATTGGCTGTTGTTCTTAGGGGTAAGAAAGTCAGATCATAGGTCCTCATATCTGGTGCGACTGCGGCCCCTGCTGGCTGACTGATGGCGCCTGCTCAGGGCTGAGGAATAATGCTGATGGGGGTGTGGCCCTCCGTACACAGTGCCTGTCAAGTGTATAAACTCGACTCGTGCAGGTGAAAAATTCACTAACTGTACTGACTGTGCGTACCGGAGGGGGCGCATGTCAGTTGAGAGGCGTCCTCAGTCAGCGGTGAAGGGTCGAATCAGTATAGAGGACGCATTCAGGGTAACACGACTAGACTGGGAAATAAAAATTGGGGGGAAAAAAGAGGGGGGGAATATTAAATAAATAAAAAAATAAAAAAAGCATTTAAGCATTTAGCAGACGCTTTTATCCAAAGCGACTTACAGTACAGTGACAGTATATTATCTAAGCAATTGAACAGCGGCAACCTGTCAGTGGTGAGGCTTGAACCAGTGACCTTTTTTTATTACTAGTCCAGTAGCCTAACAGCTAGGTTACAACTGCACAAGTACTACACAACCACTTAGTAAAGATTATCAGGGCCAAACAAGGTTCTATCAAGCACTGGGGCTGGGGGTTGAATAAAAAAGCAACTAGATGTTTTTCATTTGTCATTTGAAATAAAAATTACATCAATAATGTATAAAACACGCATTAATAAATATTTTTCTTGGTTTATGAAGACTTCATGGTGTGTAACTTGAGGTACAAACAAAAACTTAGGTCTGGAACAAGAGTGCAAGTGGGAAAAGCCTTCATCTACGGACTGTACAACGTTGCTTTCGTCTTTATCTACACCGATCAGGAATAACATTATGACCACCTTCCTAATATTGTGTTGGTCCCCCTTTTGCTGCCAAAACAGCCCTGAATCGTCAAGGCATGGAATCTGACACCTCTCTTTCAGAACCAGCATTAACTTCTTCAGCAATTTGAGCTCCCCACGTGTATCAATAAGCCTTGGCCGCCCATGACCCTGTCGCCGGTTTACCACTGTTCCTTCCGTGGACCACTTTTGATAGATACTGACCACTGCAGACCGAGAACACCCCACAAGAGCTGCAGTTTTGGAGATGCTCTGACCCAGTCATCTAGCCATCACAATCTGGCCCTTGTCAAACTCGCTTATCTTTGGTAAGATTGTCATGTATGTCTAATCAGATGGCTGTAAATTGTATTCATAGTGGTATCTTGTAACTCAACGTCCCCTAAACTCAAAATCTTTGAAACTCAAGGCCCTTCGTCGAGAAATATGTACTCTTAAACTCAACGTTTCCCTTAAACTCAACGTGTTTTTAACAATGAACAGTCGCTTTGTTCAGCGCTCAGCTTGACCGATGCGGTAAGACGTCATCAAAGTGTGAATATGAGACGAATCTGCATTTGTGTGGAGTAACCGTCAAATTCACTCTGAAAGCTCCACATGTATCTGTGTTTATCTGGATTTTCCTCACTGTTTCACTTTTAAACTTGTGTTACGCTCGGGCTTCTGAGAAATTGTAAGAATCAGCTTTTTATTTCAGTGTTTTTATATTATATTTGTATTATTTTCAGTGTATAAGTGTCAAAAACAACCCCATGATTTTACATTAGACTAAAATATATGCAAGTCCACTGGACCATGAAACACATTAACAGTTTCATGGTACTACTGTATTAATTTATTTGGATTTTAACACCATGTTTAACATGTGTGTCATTTTATGGCAAGATAGGTATTTTGTTTCTGTCTGCTTGTTTTATCTTTATAATTTGGGACTATTTTATATTTATATTTTTATGGTTGCAAGGTAGGTTAAGACTTTTCGATGGCTATAAATGTTGGATTTCAGTGGTTGTATATTAGAATTGGATGTTTTTGTCATTGTTTAATATAATAATTTTTAGTAAACACTTCATTCTTAGGCTTACTATTAGGCTTGTGGTAGGTCTGGCCTCATGTGGAAAACTGGACAGGACATCAAATCATCGACCAGCATGACACACCCTTATACTTATTCAAATTATTTAAATCTGGGAATGTTTAGAGCAGCAACTTCACCTACTGCATTTTATTAAAGGTAGGGGGATACCAGAGCAACCTAAGAAATGTGTCTGTACATACTGATTTTCTGTAAATACTAGAAGGCTGTATGCTTGATTTTACGCACTCATTAGCAACAAGTGCATAAAAACTGCAGTGCTTAATAATTAAAAGAGGTATTTACATACATTTGAAAGTGCAGCAGAATATAAATCAGCCATAAATCGTTAAAAAACAGAATAACGAATGAAGGCTTGCCTGCAATGTCTTTATATCATTCATCAACACTAACCATTCAGAGCCTTTAAACCATGTATGAGGCCCAAAAAATTAAAAGCTCAAGGTCATTAATAAAGACGTGACGGTCATGCATGCATCTCTATTTCTCTGTGGTAAAACAAAAGAAGCAGGGCCATCTTTTCTTTTAGCAGCCACATAAAGCTACAGAAAATTTAATGAATCAAGCAAGTCAAGGACAAAAAAAGCTTTTTGAAACCATCTGGAGTTCCTTTATTTGGGTTTGGAGCTGATAAAAAGGTTTATAAAGGTTATAAATTACATTATAAACATTCCAACATTTTTACAGCTGATTTCTAGCTTCCACATCAGCAGCGTATAGCTGATTAATTTAATGTTTCCCAGTGCTAAGAAAAAAAATAGAAAATCTATTCATTTAACAAATAATGTAAATTCAGGAGCAGTTACTGGGTGTGTTAATAAACACATATAAATATATTACCATGCATTTTGCAAACACATGTTTGTTTTGTTGTTAATTAAGGGCATTAAGGTTTTTTTTGCTTTGAATCATACAGCAATCTAAATTTTTTAATCCACTTTACAAATTAGGTTTATTAGAACTTTAATAGCACAACTGTGTGCAATAAACCAACCAAAAAAGAACTATTTAAATAGCTCACCACAACTGATACAAGTGGTTTCTCCAAATTAAACACTAAATGCCACTTTTAATGACTACTGCAGTCTCTTAAAAGTTAAAAGAGTTGTCCAAAAAGTTAAGAAAATAGATTATTGTCTTGCACAAACAAGGAAAAGGTACTTAATGTTCCTAGAGATACAGCTGGAAGTCTAGTTCACAAGTTCAAATTTAAAGGAACACTGGCTGCACTATCTGAGGAAGTGATCCCCGACTGCCACCAGATTACTGAGGAAGCAGGTGGTCAAAAACCTTCGAGTGACTGCAAAAAGACCCGCAGCAGGATTTAGTGGCAGCAGGCTCTGAAGTTCCAGTTTGCACAGTACTTCAAGTAACTTCAAGATGTACACCTCCCCAAAAGTGACCATGACCCAAAAACACACAAAAAATCTGTTCCTCTACCTACAATATTGTTCTAACAGGATCCAGCAGATCACTCCACTAGTGTAGGGAACATCTACTGAGGAAGCACATCTGCACGTCACTCTGGATATGTTTGTTGGTTTGCTTGGATTTGAACGCCATGTAACACATATTTGTGTTATTTTATAGCTTGATCAGTATTATGTTTGTGTCACTCTAGAGAAGAGTGTCTACTGAATGTGGGCGGCACGGTGGCTCGGTGGGTAGCACTGTCGCCTCAAAGCAAGAAGGTTCTGAATTCGATTCCCAGTCGAAGCGGTTTAGGTCCTTTCTGTGTGGAGTTTGCATGTTCTCTCTGTGCGTACTTGGGATTCCTCCGGGAGATCCGGTTTCCTCCCAAAGTCTAAAAATATGCAAGGGAAGTGAATTGGAGATACAAAATTGTCCATGACTGTGTTTGATATTAATTAATGAATAATAATAAATAGGGATGTAACTGATAACATGGACAGTGAGTGTAGAAACAAGGAGGTGGTTTCAATGTTATGGCTGATCGGTGTTGTAATAATGTAATCCCAAAAACCAGCCCTGCGATGAATTTAAAGATGCTGGTACATGGGTAACACTGTCCAGAATCAAGCAAGCTATGTGCACAAAGCAATCACCAGCTATAATCAATAAAAAACACTAAAACCATAAATCACTAACAAGCAGTTAGACAGGCTGTCTCCATGCCTTTGGTCATATATACTGTATTTTACTGTGGAAAAAGTGCTGTTATCAAATAACATATAGCATGTTTAGAATGTTATAAGGACAGCAGCTAGGATTTTTTACTTTGTTGTATAAGGTCATATCATCCAACCATAGCGGTGTAAAACAATAAGTCATCGTGTGCATTGTGGAGCTGTTACGGTTCTTCTACAATCTGAAAGACTTGCAATGCTTCAACACCTGAGTTCACTATCTACATGACGCACACCGTATCTCACAAATGTCTGGCCACTTATCTTTCCTCCACAATAACTGACTGATTAAGAGTGATCATGTTACTGTTCAGCTCTGAACTAGCAAAACAATCCTTGATTTAATATTTGTTTTCTGTGTCTGTGCTTGTGGTAGGCTTCAGGAGTGACACTGAGCGTGTTTGTTGCGTATGAGACTGCATAGCCGCAGACCAGTCAGTTAGGAAGGTGGTCATAATGTTATGCCTAATCAGTGTACCTAAATAAAGCTACGTGGACTGCACCAGTTACAAACTGCATAGTACAGCAGTCTCTTAGGAACTGTAATTTTAGACAAAGATGAAATGTGTTTAAATAACAAATGCTGTTACGTGATGTACATGAGTAACACTGTCAATGCAGTCAAGTAAGCTTTGCTGTCACCAGCGCAATCAAAACACTATAACCATACATCACTAACAAGGCGTTAGGAGGGGTGTCGCCATACTTCTGGCCATATATTTTTGAACCAGCAGATCTGTGGAAAACCGACAACTAACTTAACCCTTTAATGATCTCACCAAGAAAAGTATTTCTAGGGTCCAGGTGACGCAGCAGGATATTCTGCTAGCACACCAGCGCCGAGATTCTGAACTCCTCGGTTCGAAATTCGGCGTTGCCACTCGTGTCTGCTAGGGGGCAGGAGGTCCAGACTATGTGGGTGGGGTCTTCAAACGCTGTACAAGGACCCTGATTAGCAGATAGAGGCATGTGTGCAGAATGCGTGGGCGAAAAGAAGGGGTCCGCTTTGGACTACACCAACAACAAACAATTAATTTATAATTTAATAATTTTTTTATGAGCCTCTAACAAACAGCTGAGATGATCACAAAAATTATGCAACTTTCATGAATGATTTTTCAGCTGCTAGATTCAAGTTGACATACAGGTTTGGTCTACCAATATATTACATTTTCAGCATTTAGCAGACGCTTTTATCCAAAGTGACTTACAGTACTGTGACAGTATACAGTCTAAGCAATTGAGGGTTAAGGGCCTTGCTCAAGGGCCCAACAGTGGCAACCTGGCGGTGGTGGGGCTCGAACCAGCAACCTTTTGGTTACTAGTCCAGTACCTTAACCACTTGGCTACATCGTCCCTTACATGACAACCAAGGAGTAGATACAGCCCAAACAAGATTATTTAAATACAGCTTATTTTTATCCAAGTATTTAGACTCAAACGACCATTAAAGGGTTAAAAGGGTAGCCCTATTTATATGGGCAATGAGAAGTCACCTGTCACATGTCAACAATCATGAGCAAGGAACTAAATGATCAACTGGAATTAAAATTATACCACAGCAGCTTCATAATCTCAGTTTATGTATATATGGATGTTTTCGAAAACATAGTGAGCTGCCTTGCTGTCTTACTGCCTACATAGGCAGCTGCCTAAGTAGAGAGGATTCTAATAATTCATTGACTTATAAGGCAGGTTATTTGAATGCGCTATTTAGACAGCGATTTCATCAGTTTTCTCTTACTAAGCTAACACAGTTAGCCTCATGCCATTCAAACCAATGCAATGGGGTGGCACAACGTGCTAGCATGTCAACTAACGTCTCCCTCCATGTATCGAAAACATTTAAATTCGCTGACAAGCTTGAATTTGCAAATAAAAACACTTGTGCAAGTTTATACAAATTAAAAATCTATAATAATTTATTTATCTGAAAATAACTCAGTTCGTTTCTCTGCACCGTCAGGCATGTTTTTCTGTGAGAAAAGTTGTGCCCGCACTGAATGCTGGGCTTGCCTTCACCGCTAAGGTAGAATTGGATGCTCACTCATTCTTGAGTCAAAATAGCGTTGAAATTTTAAGATACCTTACTATTGAGCATATTAAGGCATCTAGGATTTCAAACAGCCTCCTTCTCGGGAGCACACGTAGAATGAGGTAAAATGCCGTCTATGTAGAGAGCACACTAGGTTTTCGAACACACCCTACGTTAACGTCGGCAACAAATGAAAGATCCTTTCCTTGTTTTTTTTTGTTTTTTTTTTCCTACTGCGCAGAAACTCCTGAAGCCTTATATCAAAGGAACAGGAAATGGGAGGAAACCTCTCAAGAAGTTCAGAATAATATCAAAGGACGTGATTCTTTTCATCAGACCCGAGCTGCTAACTTGTCATGATAAGAAAGAGACCAGGAGGAAAAAGGAAGCTCAAGAGACTTGTGCTGATGAAGCACCTCGCCCATCTAACGTGTACTCTCTGTAAAGCCACTCGAGTCTGCGATCGATAATATACAGCTGTCCTTAGACACCTCCCTGGCTTCAATTTCATTTTATGGACTCCATTTTTGTGAGACAGTTTTAATTCAATACAAAATAGTTATGGAGGCTGCAAAATCGCTGAGGCAGTGAATACTCGAGCTGTTCGAAATGCGACGGGGATCGAGCTGTCTGGCATGCAATCTCAGCAATGCAAAGGAATTCAGTCTGAATTAGACGAGTGAAATCTGAGCAGCTCTGCACTGCGATCCAATGTTGACAAAAGAATGAGTCATAAAATACATGCTGGCATCTGAATAACCAGCTTATTAAAGAATTTGATCTCATAGTTGTGACAGGACACGAGTAAAACATCTCTCTTAAATATACCTGGTTAAAGCCACTCAGGTGGCGCAGCGATAAAATATGTTAGCACACCAGAGCTGGGATTTCGAAACATTGTATCAAATCTCAGCTCTGCCATCCGGCTGGGCTGGGCGGCTATATGAACAACATTTGGCTGTTGTTCATACAGGGTTAGGGAGCCGGATAGGGACCTCATAACTGATACAATTACGACCTCTGCTGGCTGGTTGATGGTGTCTGCACAGAGTAGAGGAATAATGCTGGTCAGGGTGTGGCTCTCCGTGCACAGGGCTGATTCGCATATGAACTCGGCTGGTGCAGGTGAAAAAATGCAGCTGGGTACTGGTCACGTATCGGAGGGGACGTGTGTCAGTTCGCTCTCCTCAATCAGGGGCGGTGGTCAGCATCAGTAGAGAGGAAGCATAACACAATCGGGTAAAAATTGGACTCGCTAAAAATACAGTGTATCACAAAAGTGAGTACACCCCTCACATTTCTGCAGATATTTAAGTATATCTTTTCATGGGACAACACTGACAAAATGACACTTTGACACAATGAAAAGTAGTCTGTGTGCAGCTTATATAACAGTGTTAATTTATTCTTCCCTCAAAATAACTCAATATACAGCCATTAATGTCTTAACCACCGGCAACAAAAGTGAGTACACCCCTAAGAGACTACACCCCTAAATGTCCAAATTGAGCACTGCTTGTCATTTTCCCTCCAAAATGTCATGTGACTCGTTAGTGTTACTAGGTCTCAGGTGTGCATAGGGAGCAGGTGTGTTCAATTTAGTAGTACAGCTCTCACACTCTCTCATACTGGTCACTGAAAGTTCCAACATGGCACCTCATGGCAAAGAACTCTCAGAGGATCTTAAAAGACGAATTGTTGCGCGACATGAAGATGGCCAAGGCTACAAGAAGATTGCCAACACCCTGAAACTGAGCTGCAGCACAGTGGCCAAGATCATCCAGCGTTTTAAAAGAGCAGGGTCCACTCAGAACAGACCTCGCGTTGGTCGTCCAAAGAAGCTGAGTGCACGTGCTCAGCGTCACATCCAACTGCTGTCTTTGAAAGATAGGCGCAGGAGTGCTGTCAGCATTGCTGCAGAGATTGAAAAGGTGGGGGGTCAGCCTGTCAGTGCTCAGACCATACGCCGCACACTACATCAAATTGGTCTGCATGGCGGTCACCCCAGAAGGAAGCCTCTTCTGAAGTCTCTACACAAGAAAGCCCGCAAACAGTTTGCTGAAGACATGTCAACAAAGGACATGGATTACTGGAACCATGTCCTATGGTCTGATGAGACCAAGATTAATTTGTTTGGTTCAGATGGTCTCAAGCATGTGTGGCGGCAATCAGGTGAGGAGTACAAAGATAAGTGTGTCATGCCTACAGTCAAGCATGGTGGTGGGAATGCCATGGTCTGGGGCTGCATGAGTGCAGCAGGTGTTGGGGAGTTACATTTCATTGAGGGACACATGAACTCCAATATGTACTGTGAAATACTGAAGCAGAGCATGATCCCCTCCCTCCGGAAACTGGGTCGCAGGGCAGTGTTCCAGCATGATAATGACCCCAAACACACCTCTAAGATGGCCACTGCTTTATTGAAGAGGCTGAGGGTAAAGGTGATGGACTGGCCAAGCATGTCTCCAGACCTAAACCCAATAGAACATCTCTGGGGCATCCTCAAGCGGAAGGTGGAGGAGCGCAAAGTCTCGAATATCCGCCAGCTCCGTGATGTCGTCATGGAGGAGTGGAAAAGCATTCCAGTGGCAACCTGTGAAGCTCTGGTAAACTCCATGCCCAGGAGAGTTAAGGCAGTTCTGGGAAATAATGGTGGCCACACAAAATATTGACACTTCAGGAACTTTCACTAAGGGGTGTACTCACTTTTGTTGCCGGTGGTTTAGACATTAATGGCTGTATATTGAGTTATTTTGAGGGAAGAATAAATTTACACTGTTATATAAGCTGCACACAGACTACTTTTCATTGTGTCAAAGTGTCATTTTGTCAGTGTTGTCCCATGAAAAGATATACTTAAATATCTGCAGAAATGTGAGGGGTGTACTCACTTTTGTGATACACTGTACCTAGTTAAATGTAAGTGCAATATAGTTGCAACAAAAAACCATTGTAAAATACCTTGATTTCTACATTCTTACTAATAAAATGTGGGCTAATCTTCATTCAGTTTCAAACCCCGTCACCAAAAAAAGTTGGGACATTTTGTAAAAGGCATTATGAACAAAAAATTGGTAATTTGGTAATTCTCTCGAAACATTATATAATTGACAGTACGGAAAAACAGGCACTCGGACTACGAAGAACGGACTATGTGGGTGGGTTCTTCAAACGCTGTGTAAGGACTATCAGCTCCACTTACCATAAAGAAGCACTTTGTAGTTCTACAATTACTGACTGTAGTCCATCTGTTTTCTGCATGCTTTGTTAGCCCCCTTTCATGCTGTTCTTCAGTGGTCAGG
The DNA here is from genome assembly GCF_030014385.1 of Trichomycterus rosablanca. Classification (NCBI taxonomy): domain Eukaryota; kingdom Metazoa; phylum Chordata; class Actinopteri; order Siluriformes; family Trichomycteridae; genus Trichomycterus; species Trichomycterus rosablanca. The sequence continues at coordinate 6,795,072 of NC_085994.1, forward strand.
ACTCTCCCAGGACCTCTACAGAGCAGGTATTATTTGGGTGGTGGATCATTCTCAGCACTGCAGTGACACTGACATGGTGGTGGTGTGTTAGTGTGTGTTGTGCTGGTATGAGTGGATCAGACACAGCAGTGCTGCTGGAGTTTTTAAACACCTCACAGTCACTGATGGACTGAGAATAGTCCACCAACCAAAAATCCCCAGCCAACAGCGCCCTGCGGGCAGCGTCCTGTGGCCACTGATGAAGGTCTAAAAAAATGACCAACTCAAACAGCAGCAATAGATGAGCGATCGTCTCTGACTTTACATCTACAAGGTGGACCAACTAGGTAGGAGTGTCTAATAGAGTGGACAGTGAGTGGACACGGTATTTAAAAACTCCAGCAGACCAGCACAAGACACACTAACACACCACCACCATGTCATTGTTTGCAGTGCTGAGAATGATCCACCATAATACCTGCTCTGTAGTGGTCCTGTGGGGGTCCTGATCATTGAAGAACAGGCTAAAAAAAGTATGTAAAGAAACAGGTGGACTACAGTCAGTAATTGTAGAACTACAAAGTGATTCTATATGGTAAGTGGAGCTGATAAAATGAACAGTGATTGTAGAAACAAGGAGGTGGTTTTAATGTTATGGCTGATCGGTGTATGTAATAACATATCAGTAATAGAATGTTAATTGTTATTTGTTTTCACCAATATTTCCTCCAGTGATTTGGATAAGTATAAATGTCTTTTCGTTGTATAAGTATCTAGGACATTCAGTTAGAACATGTTTGATGGTGATAAACATTAGGCAGTTTTCACATAGTAAGGATTCTTCCCCCGTCTTAGGAAAATATAGAGAAGTATAGGTGTAAGTTTGGTGTGTCATTAGTCTATAATCTATATTCGGGCAAATTTTACACTACTTGTTTCATGTTTGATCGTTTCATTCAGTTTTCCATTTGCTCTTTATGTGAGAGGCTATTAGGGGTCAGTAATAGAAATGAAGTATGTCACACTTTATGTAAATTACTTCCTTCAATAGGTGTATACAGAAAGTCAGGCAAAGGAAGCATGTGGTGCACCTTGCTTAAGTGCCCAAATTTTCCTTTCCAAATGGCCACCTTGGCAAAGTACTAATTTCAACATGACTCCAGATCGTTCATCATCTGAACAGCTACTAATGCTCCAGTTCTCTCTCAAACATGTATATATAATAGAGTTCAAAAGCTCTTTCATTTCATCTCTTTAATAGTATTCTCTACGAGCACGACACACATGCTGGATATGTTACTATGAGAAAGGATGTACCAATCCCTCAGTTTTAATTTACATTTTCAGCATTTATCAGACGCTTTTATCCAAAGCGACTTACACAATGAGCTGAACACGCTGAACAACTGAGGGTTAAGGGCCTTGCTCAGGAACCCAACAGTGGCAACTTGGTGGTGGCGGGGCTTGAACCGGCAACCTTCTGTTTACTAGTTTAATGTTTACTAGTCCAATACCTTAACCACTGAGCTATCAGTGCCCTAATGTTGTTAATTATTCCACTACTTTTTCATGCTGTGAATTCATGTGATTTTGACTAACAAGACACAGTTAATTCAGGTAAACCGGAACACCAGCTTTTAAGTTCGTTTATTAGGATTTCAATGTCATGTTTTACACTTTTGGTTACCTTCATGACAGGAACGGTAGTTACTCATTACACAATATTCATAAGTTCACAAAGTTATATTGAACACAGTCTTGGACAATTTAGTGTCTCCAATTCACCTCACTTGCATGTCTTCGGACTGTGGGAGGAAACCGGTGCTCCCGGAGGAAACCCACACAGACACGGGGAGAACATGCAAACTTCACACAGAAAGGACCCAGACCGCCCCACCTGGGGATCAAACCCAGGACCTTCTTGCTGTGAGGCGACAGTGCTACCCACCGAGCCACCGTGCTAATAAACGAAATAAACTAAAATAAAATGACACTTTAAAATGCTAAGAGCATTGGATCGAAGCTCTGATATGGAAGTTGCATTAAAAATTAATTGGGACATTAGAAAATATCAAGTTCAATATCAAATTCAATATTATTATTTCAATTTTAATATAAAAACACACAGACACACTGAAGGTGTTAATGACTAAGAATCAAGTATACTATAAATATACTATTTTTCATCCTGCCTAGGGGTGACACAGTGGCTCAGTGGGTAACACTGTCGCCTCACAGCAAGAAGGTCCCGGGTTCGATCCCCAGGTGGGGCGGTCCAGGTTCTTTCTGTGTGGAGTTTGCATGTTCTCCCTGTGTCTGCGTGGGTTTCCTCCAGGAGATCCGGTTTCCTTCCACAGTCCAAAGACGTGCAAGTGAGATGAAACGGAGATACAAAATTGTCTATAACTGTGTTTGATAATAAACTTGTGAACTGATGAATCTTGTTTAACCAGTAACTATGGTTTCTGTAAAACATGACGTTAAAATCCCAATAAATAAATAAATCCATCCTGCCTATGATACTTTAAACAGGATCTTATTCTTTAAATCATTAAAACATTTAAAACAACATAATTTTTATTTTAAAACGTATTTGAAATGTATATAGCCTAAAACGTACATAAACATAAGTAGCATATTCCTATTGATATTCATATTTTATTTGCGCGTCTCTATTACAGCCGTGTGGTAACAGCGCCCCCACTCGATCACTTCAGAAAAATACAACCCAGGATCATTATCTTCGCTCCAAGCTTCTAATGAGCGGTTCCTAACTCTGGCTTTACTGCATGTTAAAATTGTTCTACTCCAACCAAATCAGAACCTAAATTAACTTACTAACCACTAAATGTGTATTCACCCGGTCAAACATAGTGTACTGCCTCAAAAAAGTAAATAAATACAACCAGACTAGTCCATTTCTTCCTGAAAAGAAGAGAGTAAAAATACCTCAGCGCTACTCAACATCTCAGACTGTAACTGGCTTCCTACAGCAAAACAGAGGATTATATTTTTACTTAGATGTTTTCATCTCCCTCGGGCCTGAATTACGCCTGCTTCTTGGCAGTTCAGATCGTCACGGATAAACTAAGAGTCCCTCAGACAGAAGAATTGAATCTATAGAGACAATATTCAGCCACCAAAGCCTCAAGGGCAGTTTTTTAACAAGCTGCTTTTGTGTGAAGACAGACAAACAAGATCAAATTTGCATTCATTTCAAAGCCTGGATGAATCCTGGGAAGATATAAGACTATGTGCACAGACGAGCAGTGTAAAGAGTTTACCTCTGGTTTCTCCACATCTTTGACTCCCAGGTCCAGAACTGCATGTGGAACCTTTAGTTTCGCTTGTGACGACTGGCCCATCTGAAGGTTGAGCTGCCAGCCGACATGCTCCAGCTTAAAAAAAAAAAAGTCATATATTATCTTTATGTTTGTGAGCAAGTGTGACGTAATAGTAAGAACTATGATGCTGACCGAAGTACCCGAGTTCCAGAGATTTGAATACCGACTGGTTTAGGTAGGAGTGTGTAATAGAGTGGACAGTGAGTGGACACGGTATTTAAAAACTCCAGCAGCGCTGCTGTGTCTGATCCATTCATACCAGCACAACACACACTAACACACCACCACCATGTCAGTGTCACTGCAGTGCTGAGAATCATCCACTACCTTAATAATACCTGCTCTGTGGTGGTCCTGTGGGGCTCCTGACCATTGAAGAACAGAGTGAAAGCAGGTTCAAAAAGTATGTAGAGAAACAGATGGACTACAGTCAGTAATTGTAGAACTACAAAGTGCTTCTATATGGTAAGTGGAGCTGATAAAATGGACAGTGAGTGTAGAAACAAGGAGGTGGATTTAATGTTATGGCTGATCAGTGTATTTTCACAGGTAAATTATATTTACAATGGTGGCCAAAACTCCATAAGCACTAGTTAAAATGGTTCTAGTAAGCAAAATTAAAGAGAAACACTTGCATGTTTTTGTATTTGATATGGTCATATATTCTCATTGACCATTTATTTATGGTCAGTAGTTGATTCCAGTTACTTCTGACGAACTACTAGCACTATTTTTGCTACCCATCTGATCATATTGCAGGGGTTTACTGATGACCACAGTAGTGGTTTTACACTTTGCTTTCTTAAATAAGATTTGGTTCAAGTGATCATTTAATCAGGACCTTATTAAATAAATAAAACTGACACTAGAATGGAAGGTTGCAACACGTGTGTAGATAACAATTTATAAAAAAAAAACTGTGATGGTCATTTAAATGGCTTGATGCAATTTTAAATTTGGTGTTTCCTGAGTGTCTAAATAATTAGATAACTGTCAAAGTCTGATAATGTTTGGAGTATTGCACAGACATGTATTTATTAATGCTACTTAATGTTAGGTAATGTTAGCTAGACAAACTGGTGTGCTTTACAATCTGACAGGCAGACTTATATATTGTGCTTTTATTTAATTTAGTGTTACTCTACAAGGACATCCTGAATGCTTTTAGAGTTCACATTTCCCATGTCATGCTTTATCTGCACAGCCCTTAACACAAGGCACAGAGCTACGCACATTTCTCTGACAGTGATTCCAATAGCTATTATAAACTCTGGATTAAAGCCTTTAATAGAGTGTGACGAGATAACACAGAGCCTATAAGGCTTAAAATGATCTCGCCTATGAAAGTCTGACGTTATTAAAAATGGACTGTCAAGGGAAGATTTTAATGCAGAATATAAATAGATAACTTTTAGTAGCCGTCATGTCAAGAGTTGTTTTAGTTTAGGCAAACAGGGGTGAGGGCAGCACGGCAGCTCAGTGGGTAGCGCTGTCGCGTCAGAAAGGGCCTGGGTTAGACTCACCGTTCAGTCTGTGTAGAGTTTCAGTCACGCCAAGTTAAGCTGCTGAAATTGCCTTAAGTGTGTGTGTGTGTGTGTCCTGTGTTGGACTGGTGACCTGTCCGGGCGTTTCCTGCCTTAATCTGACCTATGGCCACTCTGACCAGGATAAAACGTTAGTAAAACAGACAATAAATGGTATAATGGAACCATTTCAGAGTGGAGCCATATAAAAAGACATCAGTTGGTAATTTTACATAATTTGTAATACTATATTGGCTGATGTTTTACATGTCAAGCACGTATTTTTAAATTCTCAGAATGATATGTTGGTCGTGACCCTTGTGCGGGTCACAAGCCAAAAAAATGGGTAGCAGAAAAAAAAACGTAAACTCATTTTAACAGGTACATAAACACAAAATTTCAGGTACATCTTGTAAACAAAGTGGGACCAGATTGCCACAAATTTTATTAATTCATATTTATATTAATATTTATATTTCGTTTGGATTCATTGTTTGTGTTGCATGGGTCGCAGTAAAAATCATGGACCAAATGTGGGTCTCTTAAGGCGCCCAGGTGGAGCAGCGGGATATTCCGCTAGCACACCAGCACCGAGTTTCTGAACTCCTCGGTTCAAAACTCTGTGTTGCCACCGGTCGGCTGGGCGCCATCTGGTGGGCATAATTGGCAGTGCCTGCAGCAGATACTAATTGGCCACCATATCTGCAGGGTGGGGGCCGGACTATGTGTGGGTGGGTGGGTGGGCCTTCATACTCTGTGTAGGGACCCTGATTGGCGAAAGAGACGCCTGTGCAGAATGCAGGGGCGAGAAGAGGAGGGCTGTGCACGTGTCGGAAGAGGTGTGTACAGCGACGTGCTCTCCTTGGATGCAATCTTGTATCTCTGGTAGCAACGGAAGACAAAATTGAGTGCGCTAAATCAGGAGGAATATGGAGAGAAAATAAAAAAATAAAATAAAATAAAAAGTTGGTCGCTTACAAAAAAAGGTTTGAAAAACCCTTTTTAAGAGAACTTAAACAGTCTCTGTAGTTCCACATTTAGTCTGTGGTATTTCTCTAGTTTCCTTTCTTATGGATGTTACAATCACGCAAGAGCCGCAGCTGCTTCCACTGCTTTTTTGCATTCCTTTATTCTTTCAACTATTACAAAATACATTGGTATTATGTCATTTATTTCACACGACTTTAGTTTTCAAGTTTCTGACTACTATCTATTAAAATAATTCATAAATTTGGGGGCGGTTGCACAACTGGTTCTCAACTTGAATATATTATCATATAATATATTATAATATATTAACAGCTGACTACAGCCTTTATGCAACAAACAAAACATGCCTAGACACACTGACGGCTTCGTTGGTATAAAAAAAATATATATATATATATTTTATTTTTTTTCCCCATTTCAGGCTTTATTTCATATTAACCACTAGGCTGTGCTCAAGACAAGGGGACATGGAGTGGCAACCAGACCAAAGAGACGGACATATTTTGGTAGTCCCACCTTTTAATGGACTATTAGCTTTAATATTTGTTTCAAATCTACATTAACAATGCTGATTTAGCTCTGCTGATGGTATATATGATATACTGTATATGTAACTGTTCAACATTACCGCTGATGATGAAAATTAACAAACAATTGCTTTTGGTTTTTATTTGCATTTCAAATACTGTCCAAAAATTTCTGGAATTGATGTTTCTAGAACAAATGTTTTTTAAAATCCGTTTTTAATTTCATTATTATACACCGACTAGGCATAACATTATAACCACTGACAAGTGAAGTGAATAGCACTGATTATCTCTTCATCACGGCACCTGTTAGTGGGTGGGATATATTAGGCAGCAACATTTTATCCTCAAAGTTGATGTTAGAAGCAGGAAAAATGGGCGAGCGTGAGGATTTGAGTGAGTCTGGCAAGGCCAAATTGTGATGGCTAGACGCCTGGGTCAGAGTATCTCCAAAACTGCAGCTCTTGTGGGGTGTTCGCAGTCTGCAGTGGTCAGCATCTATCAAAAGTGGTCCAAGGAAGGAACAGTGGTAAACTGGCGACAGGGTCATGGGAGGCCAAGGCTCACTGATGCACGTGGGGAGTGAAGGCTGGCCCGTGTGGTCCGATCCAACAGACGAGCTACTGTAGCTCAAACTGCTGAAGAAGTTAATGCTGGTTCTGATAGAAAGGTGTCAGAATACACAGTGCATCACAGTTGCAGGGCTATTTTGGCAGAAAAATGGGGACCAACACAATATTAGGAAGGTGGTCATAATGTTATGCCTAAACGGTGTATGTAAGTGTTATTATAAGTCAAAAAGAAATCAAAGCTAACGTGCAATGGAATAATATTAAATAAAACAACAAAAGTGGTTAAATACTTGTTCCGCAGTTTACAAAGAATAATATGACTTTTAAATATTTACACAAAATAGTTTAGAAAATGACAGGTTTTCATTAACTGCATCACAAACACTTCATTATGTTACTATCTGGTACATAGATTTATTTACACCCACCATTCAAATAAACTTTGTATAATTTTTAAATACATTAATGTCAATACTTGGAGGAGTGATCAGAAAGTGTCTACTTATAAAGAGAAAGATTAACACACACTGTACATGAAAAATAGCTCGAGTCTCTATCTGCATTTAAAAATCCCAACAACACTCCTGCACCTAATACACTCATACCAAAAAACACTCAGTACCACATTGTTATTTTAGTGTCTCTGCAGTACTCAGAAAGGTCCACCACCCAAACAGCATCTGGTCAGTGTGGCTCCTGTGGGGTCCCTTGTAATTGATAAAGAAAGTGCACATGAAAATAAAAAAACTCACCTTTTTGGGTGCAAATATACTTTGTCTGATCTTCTCTACTACATCAGGTCCTGCTGTAGCCCAGGCTTGAGAAAACACTTCCGCCTGGTCCGGGGCAACATGAATATTTTCAAGCTGCTGCTTCAGGGATGCTGGTTTAATATTGTGATACACAGCCTATAGAAAAGAAGAGCAGGGAATCTCTCAAATGCAGGTTACATGTAAAATAATAATCATAATAATTAGTCTTTCAAAACCCACAGAACCAGTATTACATTACTAAATACTCCTAAGTCCAAAAAGATCTAAAAAATCCACTGCCAAACATTTTAATTTAACAAGTTTTAAAACACAGGCTTTATATGCTGAAAAAAAATCTTTTATGTGATTATTATAGTTTCAAATCCTTTAAATAAGAGAGAATTCTAAATTCCTGAATGTAAACAATTTCCTGTGTTTTAAAATGTACTTGTTTGTATTTAGCAGACGCTTTTAGCCAAAGCGACTTACAGTATGGTGAAAGCAATTGAGGGTTAAGGGCCTTGCTCAAGAGCCCAACAGTGGCAGGCAGTGGGGCTTAAACAAGCAACCTTTTGATGACTAGTCCAGTACCTTAACCACTAGGCTACAACTGCCCTGATTAACATCATGTTATTTGAAATGATTCTCAACTAATACTACCAACCTGTTCTAATAAAAATGATGCCGTCTCCAGCACCAGGTGAAGAGCTTGCTTCTCCAAAGCCAAGGCAGCTTGTAATTTCTGCTCCTCATCTTCACTGAAGGAGCGCTCACCCTGAGATGGAAAGCGAACACAGAGTTTGTTTACTTTAAACAACTACGCTCAGCAAAATACCAAATGTTTAAAAACACTATGAAAGCAACCCTTCAAAGTTATCCTAGTCGTATTCACAGGACAGTACAGGGCCAACTGGGGGTTTGTGGGCACTGATTGAGTAAAATCAATCAGTTAGATATTTTCTGTCTTTTTATTTCATTTAACGTCACAGTGGGTCTGGTTTCCCTGGAATTACTGAGAACAATGTAGTAACACGCCCCAGTCAGGATCCCAATCCATTGCAGGGCATCACACACTGTTTGTAAATCAACCATCCCTCATGCAGGCATCTCGACCAGCCGACAAAGGCCACGATGGCAGCAGCAATGTGGAACTTTTCAACCTCCCTTCCTCCCTCTAACTATGTCTGTAAAACACCCAACCAGGTCACAGCTCCTAGTGTGTTACATCCCATATTGAAAGCAGTTTGTATTAATGAACTTAATTAGTTGACCTTGATTTGAAATTAATTTTCTTCAGAATTAGTAAAGTGTGTATTTTAGCCACCGTGCTGCCCTTGCCCCTGTATCAGTAAGATATATATATATATATCGTTCCTGTCATGAATGTAACCAAAGTGTAAACATGAAGTTAAAATCCTAATAAACACACAAACTGATACAGTACTTGCATAACAATATTTACAGGGCTATTTACAGTAAATTCAGAAAGTATTCAGACCCCTTGTTTTTTCTGCACTCTTTATTATATTGTGGATATAATTTTTAATGAATAGAATTGCCATGTTTACCCATAAATCTACACCTAATCACTATGGTAATGGTATGGTATGCTAACCTAATACGACAAAGTGAGAGTTTTTTACAGGTAAAAATTCATTGAAACATTGAAAACTGAAACCAGTTATACAGTAAAGTATTCAGACCCTTTACTAAATACTTAATAGAAGCCCAATTGGCAGCAGTTTTTCTTGGATATGTCTTTACAAGCTTACAAGCAAAGGATCTGAATACATTCAAGAATAAGAAAAACTCGGGTTTTATTTTTAATTCTTTAATGAATTCATTTTTGAAAAAGTAAAACTTACTTACTCATTATTGGTGATTAAGTGTAGACTGATGGGTAAAAATGGGACTGTAATGAAATAAATTTGACAACATAATAAAAATAAAAAAAAGTCAAGGGGTCTGAATACTTACTAAATCCACAGTAAGTAATATTGTGGTATGTGCGGTTACATAAGCAGGGGGGGAAAAAACAGAAAGAAAAGGAAACGGGTGAATGAGTGAGTAAGCACTTACGGATTATATTAGATACTGTCACACTGTGTAATTATTCCTCACAGTGAGCCCCCATATGAGCAAAAACAAAGTGACAGTAAATTGGGTTTTCATACCTTGAGATGAAGTTTCTGCAGAATACGTGAGAGAAGTCTGGACAGTTTATTCGCATCAATAGTATTGATGTAATTTACTGCCTCTTTAATACTGTGAGGAAAAAGTGATTTATTTTTTAACACACTTAAATACACGTATTTTCTAGTCTACACTGTGAGTCAATAAGGGACCTCTATACCTTTGCCTATAACTTTGGCAACTTTCAAAGTTCTTTTACTGTTGGACACAACAACGTGGTCATTTTACTTATTAAAAATTTTGGTTACCCACCAGCGCCAAGATTCTGATCACCACGGTTCAAATCTCGACTCTGCTACCGGTCGGCTGGCCGCCATCTAGTGGGCACAATTGGCAGTGCCTGCAGCAGACAAAAATTGGCCACCCTGTCTGCTGGGTGGGAAAATGACCGGACTAAGTGGGTGAGGTCTTTAAACACTGTGCAAGGACCCTGGTTAGCAGGCCAAAGCCTCATGTGCGAATCCACCGAAGCATTGGCGTAAAAGAAGGGGTCCGCAAAGACTGCGCATGCGTCGGAGAGGGCGTGAGAAGCAATATACCCTCCTTGAACGCAATCGGGATCCCCAGCAGCGGAAGGCGCTATTTGACTACACTAAAATCGGGAGAAAAAGGGAGTAAATGCATAAATAAATAGAAAAAATAATGGTTACCATTTCAACCATTTGTGTTTTCACTCAGCAGCAGCAGACAACAATATTGTAACACGAGATAAAATGGTTTTACCACTAAGGACAATATCGTAATTGAGAACTTAAGTTTAAGCAGTATCTGCTTAAAAGTTATATATTGTAAGAGAATTTCCAAGGAAAAACTGAACTAAAAATGAAATTTGAATTAAAAATTTGCTGCATAAGATCTACGAAACTGGTAGCTATAAAAGACGAAAGCAAAGCAGCTGACCAAAAAGCGTGCGTACCTATGACAGCACAGAGCAAGTTTAAGAACTAGTGCTCAGCCAAGGTTATGGTCAAAGGTACATAGGTCCTTATTTTGACTCAACATACAGAAATTCATATTATCATTTTATACAGTGCACATAGCAACATTACAAAGAGTACATTTGATTGCACATTTTAACCCCTATAGAAGCTGCATTACATTTCAAGATTTTTTTTAAAGCTTATTTATGTTATGGAGGTTTTAATTCAGTGGTATTTTTACTGGTTGTAGAAAGCCGGACCCCCTTGTGTTTGATAAAGTTACAAAGTTGCCTTGATCAGTCACTAATGACAGCTGTTTATTATTGTTAAAGTAATTTCATATTTTAATAATATTATAAAATTATTTCATAAATGAAAACATATACCAACATATTACTCTATATCCACAAGTATCATGGGTTGTTGCACATTCCTTCAAAAGTCATGAGCAACAATATTCAGCTTCCACTCTAATGGCAAACATTGATGTGCGTGTCCTCATTTACAACGATCTTGACCAGGTTCCAGACTGCCTCTGGAAGCCAGGCTGGCACATTAACTCACATAAGGCACAGTGCCACAGGACTCTGATGCAATGTGTTCTCTGAAATGATGAATTGTGCCTTCCAATCTTCCAATCTAACAATTCAAAAGAAGGTTTTCCCATGCCAGAAAAACACTAACCTCCTGAACAAGAGGAATAATGATATTGTTTGGGTTAGGACACTCTGTTCCATTGAAGTGAATGAGCCTGAGGATTTTGTGCTTTTAGTGTTGTGGCAACAGATTTAAAAAAGGGAATCCAGACAAAATACACGGTCCATTAAGAAATGGCTTGCCGAGTTTGGTGTTGGAAAAACTTGACCTCAACCCCATTAAACCTCTTCAGATGAACAGGAACACAGGCCTTACCCCTCAACACTAGTGTGGCCACAAAGTAGGCATTTTTATTCATTTGCAACAAGAAATATGTTGTACACATCACCATAATACATACACTATATTGCCAAAAGTATTTACTCACCCATCCAAATCATTGAATTCAGGTGTTATGGTCACAGGTGTATAAAACCAAGCACCTAGGCATGCAGACTGCTTCTACAAACATTAGTGAAAGAATAGGGCGCTCTCAGGAGCTCAGTGAATTCAAGCATGGTACCGTGATAGCATGCCACCTGTGCAACAAGTCCAGTCATGAAATTTCCCCGCTTCTAAATATTCCACAGTCGACTATCAGTGGTATTATAACAAAGTGGAAGCGACTGGGAACGACAGCAACTCAGCCACCGAGTGGTAGGCTTCATGTGGCCTTCAGATTAGCTGAAGAACAGTGCGTATAGAGCTTCATGGAATGGGTTTCCATGGCCGAGCAGCTGCACCCAAGCCTTACATCACCAAGCACAATGCAAAGCGTCGGATGCAGTGGTGTAAAGCACGCCGCCACTGGACTCTAGAGCAGTGGAGACGTGTTCTCTGGAGTGACAAATCACGCATCTCCGTCTGGCAATCTGATAGACGAGTCTGGGTTTGGCGGTTGCCAGGAGAACGGTACTCGTCTGACTGCATTGTGCCAAGTGTAAAGTTTGGTGGAGGGGGGATTATGGTGTGGGGTTTTTCAAGAGTTGGGCTCGGCCCCTTAGTTCCAGTGAAAGGAACTCTTAATGCTTCAGCATACCAAGAGATTTTGGACAATTTAATGCTCCCAACTTTGGGGATGGCCCCTTCCTGTTCCAAAACGACTGCGCACCAGTGCACAAAGCAAGGTCCATAAAGACATGGATGGGCGAGTTTGGTGTGGAAGAACTTGACTGGCCTGCACAGAGTCCTGACCTCAACCCGACACCTTTGGGATGAATTAGAGCGGAGACTGCGAGCCAGGCCTTCTCGTCCAACATCAGTGTCTGACCTCACAAATGCGCTTCTGGAAGAATTAGGGCTGTCGCGCTAACCGCAATTTTGAAATATCGCGGTATAGACCAGCCAACCGCAGGGCATGCTGGACAACCGCAACACCGCGATATTCACGTTTTTTTCTTTCTTTCTTCTCCTTTTTTTTATTGTTGCAGGTCCATCTTGTTTTATACGCTTACATTCGTGCGTAATAAATGTTAAATAAATTCGTAATGAAAATGAGCTAGGAGCGACATTTTCCCGCAACCTGTTCTCATGCGTTGCTGCTGAGTGTCAGGCTTTGTGTTTTAAAATGTAAACAATCGCAACAGGAATTATAGGCAAGTTTATTAATGATTAAATTGAGTTCACACTCAATAAATACTTGTAATTTAGACTATATTCAAACAGCCTCGGCGTACTAAAACACTTAATGACGGTTAATATGGCATTGCAGCCTGCAGATTCTCTCTTGCTGGCTTGCTGGAATTATTTAAATGCATTTTTTCGTTGAATAAAAATGTATTGAAACGAATAATAACTTGAAATGTAGTATATATTGTTATGTTAATTATACCTACTAAATAGATGGTTAATAGTGGCACGATAACCAGGCTAGACTTTCTCTGATCTCTAAAGTCGCATGCAGGTTCAGTACATCTACAGTGTATTAATGCAACGAGCACCATCAGAGAGAGTTTTAGTACCGAGGGGAACATCGCTACCCCACTCAGATCCTCTCTAAAACACATCAGATGAACGTGTTGGTTCTTCTAGCGCGCATGATAACGCAGGTTTAAACTCTTACAGACTTTATTCTTTATTCTATTTTTTTTACCATATTTTGATTAGATGTGCATTTAAAATATTTAGCCTAAACACTTTTTTTTTTGTTTCACAGTGTATATCTAACCTAGGCTAGAAGCTAAATTTAAACCTTTTTTTAATAGAGAAAAGACGCGCATCCCTGCTCTGTTCTGTATTTAACAATAAACACGCATTTCATTGGTCTTAAAGCCGTCTCATCTTTGTCATTATAAAGCAATAATATACCGAATCATAGCCTAACAATAAAGCTTGTTTATATAGCTCTAAAATCCAGATCAATTAAGTAATTTTCAAAAACAACAAAAAAATGGCGATATAACCGCATACCGCGATATTGAGACAGGCTGAATACCGCAAGGGGAAATTCTGTCACCGCGACAGCCCTAGGAAGAATGTACTATGAACTTTATAAATATTGGTACGTTTATTCCGTTAGTTTTACGACGGTCCCTAACTCGTTAGTTGCAGAGGGAGCTTGGCCAGCCGTTTAGATTTTTCTATAAATCAGTCACCTATTCTTTTATTTAACATAAAATTAGTGTAATTAGTGTGTTAAGCATTTGTATTTGCCTTTGACACTGTAAACTGAGTGAGTATTATGTGTAATTACGAGAATGTATCACTTGAATGCCGAATGTTAAACGAATATTAAATATGAAACTAACTTTAACGCAGTCAGTTACAGATCATTAACACATTCATCGATTTTCCCCGCAGAAATGCTTAATAAAATCTACTTTATAACCATCCTGACGTCTTTCAGCCAGAACATCCAGCTTTTGTAGCTGCTAATCAACACAAGCCTGGTTTTTAACAATTACACTCGTTTGTATTTACAGTGTTTACCTGCTGTTCAGAGCTTTACTGGACTGAGAGCTGCAGAAGATTCTTATCCCTGGTTTTGTTTACAAACTGACTGTATTCAGTTCTGCTGTGCTTTGCTGTTCAACCAAACACTTTACCTAATGCTAAAAGCTAAGTGCTAACATGTACACTGACTATAACGATAAACTCATCAATAAAAACACAGCACGTCCTTATAATTCTGGCTCCACTTACCTTTGTGTTTCTTTTACTATTAAAGCCATGTTTCTCTGTCATCTAGCTATAATTTAACTTATAGTGGTTTTCCAGGGACCATTGGGCGAATCCCAAATACCTCTCTACTGAGAAAAGTCAACTACACAACTGTAGCGTATAGTCCATTATGTCCTACACTATGTAGTGCGCCTATGTAGGGAGATAAAAGCGAATTGGAATGTAACCTGCCAGCCGTGAGTGTTGTTACTTCCTAGTTAGCGTCCACGTGTCTTCTATCACATGACTGATTATTTTGTTAGGCTCTAGAATTTTTTCTATTAATTATTTACTATAGATTTGATAAAAGACAAACACAATATTTGAATGGTAATGTATGTTATTTACAAATGTCGCTATAATTTAAAATGTAGTGATTTTGTTTATTAGTGTTTTTAAATGTATTAAAATTCTAAAAAATTAAAGTTCTACAATAACTGACTGTAGTCCATCTATTTCACTGCATGCTTTGTTAGCCCCCTTTCATGCTGTTCTTCAATGGTCAGGACCACCACAGAGCAGGTATTATTTAGGTGGTGGATGATTCTCAGCACTGCAGTGACACTGACATGATGGTGGTGTGTTAGTGTGTGTTGTGCTGGTATGAGTGGATCAGACACAGCAGCGCTGATGGAGTTTTTAAACACCTCACTTTCACTGCTGGACTGAGAATAGTCCACCAACCAAAAATATCTATCCTGTGACCACTGATGAAGGTCTAAAAGATGACCAATACAAACAGCAGCAATAGATGAGCGATCGTCTCTGACTTTACATCTACGAGGTGAACCAACTAGGTAGGAGTGTCTAACAGAGTGGACAGTGAGTGTACACGGTATTTAAAAACTCCAGCAGCGCTGCTGTGTCTGATCCACTCATACCAGCACAACACACACTAACACACCACCACCATATGTCAGTCTCACTGCAGTGCTGAGAATGATCCACCACCCAAATAATACCTGCTCTGTGGTGGTCCTTTGGGGGTCCTGACCGTTGAAGAACAAAAAGTATGTAGAGAAATACAGTGGGGTCAAAAAGTATTTAGTCAGCCACTGATTGTGCAGGTTCTCCTACTTAGAAAGATGAGAGAGGTCTGTAATTGTCATCATAGGTACACTTCAACTATGAGAGACAAAATTAGAAAAAAAAAATCCAGGAAATCACATTGTAGGATTTTTAAAGAATTTATTTGTAAATGATGGTGGAAAATAAGTATTTGGTCAATAACAAACAAGCAAGATTTCTGGCTCTCACAGACCTGTAACTTCTTCTTTAAGAAGCTCTTCTGTCCTCCACTCGTTACCTGTATTAATGGCACCTGTTTGACCTCGTTATCTGTATAAAAGACACCTGTCCACAGCCTCAAACAGTCAGACTCCAAACTCAACCATGGCCAAGACCAAAGAGCTGTCGAAGGACACCAGGAAGAAAATTGTAGACCTGCACCAGGCTGGGAAGAGTAAATCTACAATAGGCAAGCAGGTTGGTGTGAATAAATCAACTGTAAGAGCAATTGTAAGAAAATGGAAGACATACAAGACCATTGATAATCTCCCGTGGGGTCAAGATCTCATCCCGTGGGGTCAAAATGATCATGAGAATGGTGAGCAAAAATCCCAGAACTACACAGAGGGACCTGATGAATGACCTGCAGAGAGCTGGGACCAAAGTAACAAAGGCTACCATCAGTAACACACTATGCCGAGAGGGACTCAAATCCTGCAGTGCCAGGCGTGTCCCCCTGCTTAAGCCAGTACATGTCCAGGCCCGTCTGAAGTTTGCCAGAGAGCATATGGATGATCCAGAAGAAGATTGGGAGAATATCATGTGGTCAGATGAAACCAAAATGGAACTTTTTGGTATAAACTCAACTCGTCGTGTTTGGAGGAAGAAGAATGCTGAGTTGCACACCATACCTACTGTGAAGCATGGGGGTGGAAACATCATGCTTTGGGGCTGTTTTTCTGCAAAGGGGACAGGACGACTGATCCGTGTTAAGGGAAGAATGAACGGGGCCGTGTATCGTGAGATTTTAAGCCAAAACCTCCTTCTATCAGTGAGAGCATTGAAGATGGAACGTGGCTGGGTCTTCCAGCATGACAATGATCCCAAACACACCGCTCGGGCAACGAAGGAGTGGCTCCGTAAAAAGCATTTCAAGGTCCTGGAGTGGCCTAGCCAGTCTCCAGACCTCAACCCCATAGAAAATTTGTGGAGTCCGTGTTGCCCAGCGACAGCCCCAAAACATCACTGCTCTAGAGGAGATCTGCATGGAGGAATGGGCCAAAATACCAGCTACAGTGTGTGCAAACCTGGTGAAGACTTACAGGAAACGTTTGACCTCTGTCATTGCCAACAAAGGTTATGTTACAAAGTACAGTATTGAGTTGAACTTTTGTTATTGACCAAATACTTATTTTCCACCATAATTTACAAAAAAATTCTTTAAAAATCCTACAATGTGATTTCCTGGATTTTTTTTTCTCATTTTGTCTCTCATAGTTGAAGTGTACCTATGATGAAAATTACAGACCTCTCTCATCTTTCTAAGTAGGAGAACCTGCACAATCAGTGGCTGACTAAATACTTTTTGGCCCCACTGTAGATGGACTACAGTCAGTAATTGTAGAACTACAAAGTGCTTCTATATGGTAAGTGGAGCTGATAAAATGGACAGTGAGTGTAGAAACAAGGAGGTGGTTTTAATGTAATGGCTGATCAGTGTATATTAAACATTTACCTGTCAGATGGCACAAGCACACATTCATACAATTATATTATGTTATATTATAATCCATTTATTAATCTTCAGCAAAAGCTTTATCCAGATCAGTGTGTCTGCAGTACCAACCAGACACATTGGGTATGATGCTTGAATAGAACCTGGACAAGGCGCAGTACATTGGAAGGCATCTCACATTTATACATTTGCTCACTTTCATACCTTCTCACTGCTAGAGTCAATTTAGAGCAGTAAATGCACCTTATGTTTGTGGAAACAGAGAACATACCATGGCTGAACAGAACAATGACTGGAATTGAGTTTTGAAACAATCAGAGTTGTCAGAAGTACACAAATTCCAAACCCAAAAGTAAAATACAAATTCTTAATCCAAATAAGTACTTGAGTAAAAGCTACCTTTTTTATTATTTACTTGCTGTCTAGTCTAATTCGGCTTCTTTGGGACATATGCCCCTAGAATTCTTAAGAAGGTAGCACTGTCTCTCGGTGGGTAGCACTGTTGCCTTACAGCAAGAAGGTCCTGGGTTCGATCCCCAGGTGGAGCGGTCCAGGTCCTTTCTGTGTGGAGTTTGCATGTTCTCCCCATGTCTGCGTGGGTTGTCTCCGGGAGCTCCGGCTTTGTCTCACAGTCCAAAAACATACAAGTGAGGTGAATTGGAGATACAAAATTGTCTATGACTGTGTTTGACGTTAAAACTTGTGAACTGATGAATCTTATGTAACGAGTAACTACCGTTCCTGTCATGAATGTAAGCCAAGTGTAAAACATGATGTTAAAATCTTAATAAACAAACAAACAAACCAGAAATTGTTACAGAAAATATGTCCATTGTGAGCTGGTATTTCTACAAAACACAATTCTGAATTATTTTTCTGGTGCTTCTGAGATTATTCTGGTGCTATTCTTTGCAAAAGATACATGAATGTTTTTCTGGCTAGTTACGGTTTAATCCCATACATATAATTTTTGACTAGTCTCTATTGCACTCTGATCTTTAGGCCAGAGACTTTGTGGTTCTTTACATGTTTTCCTGTGATTTTTCACAAGATCCTGAATAAAATGTGGCAGTGTCTTGTGAGAAACTTCTCAGCTGGGTAAATTGTGACAGTTTCTTGTGAGAAGTTCTGGGTAAATTCACTCCTGCACCCTCATTTGTACACATTGGCTCTCACTCTGGTTTGCTGAATTCACAAAGCCTTAAAAAGGCTGTTAGTCCAGGCTGTAGCATGTTTAAGTTAAAGCAATAAGCCACGAGAGGCCGTGCATTACTGTGATTTTAGCTCGGGGATGACGTTTTTGGCACGACGCGAAGCAGAGTGCCTAAAACTTCTTTCCCCGTGCTAAAATCATAACAGTAATGCACGGTCTCGAGTGGCTTATTGCTTTTATAAAACGGCGGTCAACATGAAATATAATAAATACAACAATGTTTAATTCATAAATGTATTTATTGTGAATAAACTTACAATAAAGCATTCTTCCGCGACGCAAAATAGTTCGATTAACAGTGTTGCTAGGCAACATGAGGGCGGAAATAACATTAACTTTCTCTATTCAGTGGCGTATTAATATGGAATGATGTGAGGTGGTCATAGGTGTGAGTTTATCGGGGATTTTACAACGGCTTCGAACGCGGCTCAGCCAATCAGATTTTAGGACCGGAACTATCCGTTTTATAAATATGTTTTTATTATTTACTCAAGTATTTTAAAATTGTGGCATAGTGTTCCTATAGATAATGACTGCTTGATTTAGCTTGCAAGATTTATGATGAGTGAGATTTATATACTACAGTACTGACTCAAATGTCTGTGTCCAGTTAGCTGAATTGTTTTACCCTTGTTTATTATGGGGTTGTTTTTTTTCTAATGAAACAGGACATTTTCCTGTTTCCTGTTCCAGCATGACTGAGATTCCTGAGCCTTGACCTCAACTCTACTGATTTTGTTTGTTTATTAGAATTTTAACATCATGTTTTACACTCTTTGGTTACATTCATGACAGACACAGTAGTTACTCGTTACACAAGATTCATGGACAATATTCAGTCATGGACAATTTTGTTTCTCCAATTCACCTCACTTGCATGTTTTTGGACTGTGGGAGGAAACCGGAGGAAACCCACGTAGACAAGGGGAGAACATGCAAACTCCACACAGAAAGGACCCGGACCATACCACAACCCAGGACCTACTTGCTGTGAGGCAACAGTGCTACCCACTTAGCCACTGTGCCACCCCCAACTCTACTGAACATGTTTGGAATTAGTAGGGAGTCTCAACTGGACGCCAGGATTTCTCATCCAACATTAATGCCTGACCTGCTTTTTGACTGAATTGACACAGATGTCACTTCAAAATCTAGTGGAATAGTTCTACAATTACTGACTGTAGTCCATCTGTTTCTCTGTATGCTTTGTTAGCCCCCTTTCATGCTGTTCTTTAATGGTCAGGACCACCACAGAGCAGGTATTATTTAGGTGGTGGATCATTCTCAGCACTGCAGTGACACTGACATGGTGGTGGTGTGTTAGTGTTGTGCTGGTATGAGTGGATCAGACACAGCAGCACTGATGGAGTTTTTAAACACCTCACTGTTACTGCTGGACTGAGAAAAGTCCACCAACCAAAAATATCCAGCCAACAGCGCCCCGTAGGGCAGCGTCCTGTGACCACTGATGAAGGTCTAGAAGATGACCGACTCAAACAGCAGCAATAGATGAGCGATCGTCTCTGACTTTACATCTACAAGGTGGACCAACTAGGTAGGAGTGTCTAATAGAGTGGACAGTGAGTGGACATGTCTTATGAACTCATACCAGTACAACACACACTAACACACCACCACAATGTATAAAAAAAAAAAAAAAAAAAAAAAAAAAAAGGCATTTCTACCTCAGAAACACAAACGTGAAAAAAACTGGTGCAATATATTTATTTTTTGAAAAGACACTCACATGCACTGATTAAAATAAAACTGCTTGAGTAAGAAAAGATAAATTATATACAAAATACTCTGATTACATAGAGAATAATACCAGGAATATAATTTAAGCATAATACAGCATTATTTGGATAATCCCATAACAGTATATTTTCCATCTGATTTACAAAGCATTATAAAGATAGGATCCTCAAATACTGTAGTACCCAGACAGTAGGGGTACACCTTTAGAGAGGCCAATGGAATGTAATAAATAAATACTTCATGTCCATAGAATAAAAAAGACACACGTTGCATTCAAACACCAGGAACAACACGACAGCAAATCACACAGTACCTTCATAGCCTCTGAAACAAAATATTCACTTTGTGATTGGTAAACGTATTTCATACTTCTATACATCTGTCCATCCTATCGATTTCTGCTATTTAAAAGATGGCAAGTTTGGCACTTTTATGCTGATGTCTCCGATGTTGATGTTCTTGGGCATTTCAGGCAGGTTCATGTTCTTTACAGCTGATACAGCACGTGCAGGAGCCCCTGCGATGCCAGCCTGTGCACACAAGAGAAACACGTCATCGTGGTCTGAAGCTGTTATTCGCATAAGAACGAGCAACACGAACACGTTTCACAGAAACACTCGACGTCACCCAAAAAAAAGCAAAGCACGGTACAGACGACTGCAGGTCGGCGTTCTCGTTTTCATACACCGATGAGCCAAAACATAACAGCTTACCGCTTAATATAACTTTAATACAGCTCTGACTCACAGAGTAGGTGTGATTTTAATGTTTGGGCTCATCTGTGTAGCTTAATATGCGCATGCAGCTCGAGTCACATCAAATAAAACTAAAAGTCAGACAAAGTAACGTATCTAAGGGAACCAAACATGAGATCAATACTTCATTATAATTAAGAAATCATCAAATTAAAGACTGGCCAAGAGTGAAAACCCAAAACCTTAAAGAACTGGTATGAAAGATGGAAGTGAACAAGTTAGAGCAATGAATATTGAAACAGAGAAAAAAAAACATCTGGTTTTCTGATCTATCAGGGAAAAGAAGATAAAGTGTAATATTTGCATTATCATCTAACAAGTGTGCTGATTATAATCATAAGAACCTCTTTTTCAGGATGATACATTATGTAGTACTAACTTTCTAACTTTTTTTTTTTATGAATTTCCTCCCTTTTTCTCCCCCTTTTAGCGAGTCCAATTGCCCGATTGCATCATGCTTCCTCTCCGCCTATGCCGATCCCTGCTCTGACCGAGGACACGGAGGGGGCGTGGGTTAGCTTTGATCTCCTTGGTCAGAGCAGGGATCGGCATAGGGGGCAGCAAGCCGTATGCAGCAAGCCGTATCTCATCACCCACACATTGACGAGTGTTGTGCCACCTATCATTGTGTACGGAGAGACACACCCTAAGAGCACTCTTTCCTCATCTCTGTGTAGGCGCCTCTAATCAGCCAGCAGAGGTCGTAATTGCACCAGTCTGACAGAGAGAGACCCACATCCGGCTTAGTCCCGCCCATCAAGGCAGAGCTGAGATTCGATACGATGCATTCGAAATCCAGCTCTGGTTCCAGCGTGTGTTTTTACCGCTGCGCCACCTGAGCGGCTATATTTATTGGTTTAAAAGAAAATCCTTCACAGTGTTCCAATAACCCTAAAATAGATTCAATTGCTATGCACATTGATATCCAAGGCATTACCCAAAGTTAACTGTGTTTCTTAATGTGTATAGTTCTCCTCCCAGCTCAGTTTATTTATTCTTAATGCCTTTAATCATTTGTCTGTGCTGTTAATGATAACCCTGCCAATACCTGATTTTAAAAGACTGAAATAGAGATTCTGCACAAATCATTTCCCAGTAAGGCTTTCGCTGGAGGAAATACTGGTCAATCTCTTGGCTTGCACAATAATTAATTTTAAACTGTTGACTGTCAAGCTCATAGAGATGAGCTATTATTTCTTTCCTGTTGACCTAAAGAAATAATCCCGATGATGATAATTTATCAAAGACATTTTGCATTGTCTTTATTTTAGACGTAAAACGTGCAGAGATGACATAAATAATGAATATAAAAGAATTTTCTAAAGTGTTATAAAATTAATGACATGTTCTATGGCAATACCCTTGCCATGTTTAAATAACTAAATACTAATATTTCCTCGGCTGCTCCCGTTAGGGGTCGCCGGCGGATCGTGATCTGCGTTATTGATTTGGCAGTTTTTATGCCGGATGCCTTTCCTGACACGACCCTCCCTATTTATCTGGGCTTGGGACCGGCACTACAATGCACTGGTTTATGCATCCTAGCAACTAGGTACCTATAGGACAATTCAGTGTCTCCACTTAGCCTGACTGCATGTTTGTGGACTGTGGGAGGAAACCGGAGCACCCGGAGGAAACCCACGCAGACACGGGGAGAACATGCAAACTTCGCACAAAAAGGACCCGGACCGCCCCACCTGGGGATCGAACCCAGGACCTTCTTGCTGTGAGGTGACCGTGCTACCCACTTAGCCACAGTGCCACCCTTAACAGTGACTAAATATAACACCACTAAATAATAACTAGTTAATAGTGACTAAATGCAACACCACTAAATATTAATTTAATAGTTAATAGTAACTAAACACAACACCACTAAATATTAATTAACTAGTTTATAGTGACTATATACAAGACCACTAAATTAAATACTTGATAGTTAAAATAATTAATAGATATAACACATTATTGACATTTTTACCACTGCTTTATCACAGCTTTACCGTTCACCTGAATCACAGACCACAATGTAACACACCATGGACACAATACCAATCCATCGTAGCTAATATTGTCTGTATGTAGACGCCTGACCGGCCGATAACACTGCTGAGGTTCAAACCCTGAATACAGGGGTACTGGACTAGCATAATTTACCGCTGTGCCACTCTCTATTGGGACCTGTGCTTACAGCCCAGCACAGTGCAGCTTGACTGACATTCGCCAGAGTTTGTTTGTTTGTTTATTAGGATTTCAACATCATGTTTTACACTTTGGTTACATTCATGACGGGAACGGTAGTTACTCATTACACAAGATTCATCAGTTCACAAGGTTATATTGAACACGGTCTTGGACAATTTTGTGTCTCCAATTCACCTCACTTGCATGTCTTTGGACTGTGGGAGGAAATCGGAGCACCCGGAGTAAACGGGAAGAACATGCAAACTCCACACAGAAAGGACCCGGACCGCCCCAACTGGGGATCGAACCCAGGACCTTCTTGCTGTGAGGTGACAGTGCTACCCACTTAGCCACCGTGCCGCCCTCATTTGCCAGAGAACACAAACTGGATCACCCTGTGATTTCAACATTTTACTTAGATTTTGAATCCTGACCTCAGTGGTTTGATTATTTTGGTTTCCATTGCCTTTAGTTACACTTTTTTGTTCTGTTACACAATGTGCTAATTACACAATTTATCTCAGTAAAGGTATCAACTATTTATGTAGGCAACACATTTAGTAAGAGTGAAAGAGTCTGTAATGATCATCTCCAAAAACTGTGACAACCTTCATTCCAATTTTGCATTTATTGGGACAAGCTTGCACGATTAATCCTGTCATTGACAAATGACACTATTTATAGAAATTTAAGTGTTAATAAGTCAGCACATTGTTTTTTAAATTTGACAAACTAGTTGCCTAATACCTCCATTACTCAAGGCGATTGGAGGTGATACTGTGAGGACTGTACAAGTCTGTACAATTCATTCTCATCCCTGAGAGCAACATTAAGGAATTTAAAGCTGAACAGTGTTTGGTTCCAGAGGTTATTAGTAGCTCTTACTACAAATGTATAACCTTTCATATATTCTTATTTATCAATCTGGGAAAGATAACAAGTAACCAAACAAAAACAATACTTACCAACTATAAAAAAAATAATAATAATTTGATGTATGTTTAAAACACTGTAGTTTGCTGTGCTAGTATTAGTAATAGCTAGAAAGGTTTACACAGAAGACAGACCCACTGCATTTTACCATGTTATCCTGAGAACAAACAGTGAATAAAGAGAAAGTAGTTTTAAACAGTTCTGTCAAAGATTGTAGCATGGAGATATGATGGAATGCCACTAAATAACCGAACCGAACTACACAACAGCACTATTTACACTAATGTAACTAATATCGCTTCATTCTCTTCTCTCTGTACTCTTCGTTAGGCCAGCAGCCATTCTCTTAATAACATTCATCATCTAGGGAATGTTGTTCAAAAATTTGGCTTCAAATAGCACCAAAATAGAGCACTTGATACCCTGACTGCGCCCCAAACCGTATTCTACCTCCTACGTAGAGTATACATAACCATTTGCAGTTTGGTAATTAGATATACTATTTAGTACAGTAGTGTATGATCTGGGGTACTTTAACATCTACCATCAGAAGGCATATACTAGCCTATACAATTCAACCTGAGTTAATTTCATTCCTTTAAGTCTTTAAGTCTTTGATCCCACCCACTTTAAATCTAAAATCCCCCACAGATCTTCCACACCTTTAACAATGATCCTAATAACTCAGTTATTTTCCTTAATGCCGATGTTCAAAAAGGCATGGTGCCAGTTTAAAGTTGGTCCTCAGGGTAACTAGGGTAAAATGACTTGATTGGGAATACAGAGCAGTACCTGGGTCTACCTGTCCTGCCTGGGGGACTGAAAGATAAAGGTCTGGAAGAAGAAAATGGAAAGAACTAGAAAGTCAGGAAAAAGGAATGAGGAATGGTAGTTAAAGCAGATCAGTAATCACAGTCTGTAATACTGAAAGAATGAAACAACCCATCTTAGACCGCAGGCTAGAAAAGTTAATCAGCTATTAGTTTACTCTTTACTAGGCATGTGCCGACATTCTGTATAGTGCGATATACATAAAAACATGATACAGTTATTATCTGTGTCCCACTGCAAAGAACGCTGCTCGTGTAGACTGATTTGGGGTTTTGGAATGGAGTCTCCAAGAAGCTTATGGTTAGCATGTATGAGCATATTCATCAGAAATTTGTGTCATTAAACCCCTAATGGCTATGAAATACTTTAAACATTTACTAATATAAAAGATTTACTGGATAATGTAACATGCCCACCTGCCCTTGTATATGGCAACATGGCTCAGTTACAAATTAAATCTGTCTGGAAGAGGGAGCATTGAGGAGCTAATGATTGGCATGACTGGTCCTTCTAACTAACAGTGTCCTGTGCCTCATTGAGCGTTAATTCGTCCAGGTTTCTATTTATCACGATTTCTTCCTCACAGACTTGGCAGCTTCTTTGGAACTATGATGTCTGTATTTGGTCTAGTCTGGTTTTCTGTTGGCGTAAGATGCCAGCATACTTTTATTTTTTTTCTGGGGACTTGGTTGGCATCATAGCACTTTTGGGCAGTCAGGACAGAACCGCCCAAGATGAGCCATGTGGACACCATATTTCATTTTCAATTCTTGCAGGTGTGGAACTACACCTCACGCTTCAGTAGCCAGAAAAGAATTAGAAAATATTTTGCATTATTTTAATAGAACTGATAAACTAAAGTAGAAAAAATAGATGTTTTAAATACATTTCCATTGTTCATTAAACAACACAGTTATTTAAAAGCCAGGAACTGGTTGAAATACGGCTTAATGTTTTTAACATTGTATGTCGGCACATGCCTTACACGTGTACTCTTTTAAATTTCATAATAAATTAGACAAAATCTTAGCAATTTAAAGTGTGCACTACTTTAGACATCAAGTGCACACACAAACATTTTTACTAAGCATCTTAACATGTATTGTACATCATTTTACATTAACTTTTATTTTTAGCGGTCTAGGGCAAGTTGTCAAAAGAGAAAACAGGCAAACAGATTTGATGTTTAGGATAAAGATGCTAGGAATGATTCAGATAACATTTATGTAGTTTTTCACATTGACCAAAGCACTAATTAAAATAACACAAGCAGTTGAATTAGTGTTAGTCATTAGGCTAGTGTTAATACTTGACTAAGTAAAACCAAGAACACAATAGACAGCACTTGTCTGTTTAAAGCCAACTGGTGAGAGACAAAGAGCTGTCAAAAATATTTACAAATAAATAAATAATTTAAAAAGGTATTTGCTTAGAATGATCATTTAGCTAACTATATTTTTAATATAACGATATACATATATTTATGTTTTACCACCGATTTATCCTGATCCAGATCACGGTGTGTCCAGTTTACCCTAAATCATTGGACGCAATGCAGAAACACACCGCAGACAATAACGCCCCCCCAACCCCCGGACATAGCCAATCATGTCTGTATGTAGATCCCTGACCGGCCAACAGCACCACTAAAAATTAAAACCCTGGATTCCAGCGGTAGCAGGCTAGTGTAAATTGCCGCTGCACCTCTGAATCACCCTGTATTTATTCAAGGTTTCTTCCTGTAATTTTAAGGGAGTTTTTCCTTGCCACTGTCGCCCTCGGCTTGCTCAACAGGGGTTTTTGTATCTGTTGGTCCTGGATTTTGTAAAGTTGCTTTGAGACAATGTCTATTGTAAAAAGCGCTATATAAATAAATTTGACTTGACTTGACTTATAATTATGCTGCAATACATTAATGAACATACAATAACCTCGCATAGTCACTATAAATGAAGCTGAATCATACTAGCAACTAAAAATACCATTTCAATTTTATTCTCAAATTTAGTCCTTTTTATTAAGGAATAAAGTCAATTCTTTGCAGTTTAGCTGAATGTACCTGATACATTTAGAGATGAAATAAGCAGCAGTTATATTAAAAGTGTTTGTGTAAAAACCGAAATGTTACACCAACCATAAATACTATGAACAGATTTGATTTACAGCAGCGGTCTGCATGTTCAGACGAGCTTTCAGTGTGCACCATAGCGTGTTCAACACAGCAGAAGGCAACAGAGCCACAGACAGGCATCACAAAGAGGCATTCTGATGCATGCAGTATACACACAGACATGCCTTTACATTTCTACAGCACAACAGCACAGCTACAAAACTCTTACCTCAGACTTCTCTATTTTGTTTTGGGCGTCTACTTGTGTAATGATCTCATTCATGTTGGTCTCTAGGACCATGCCACCCATCACCATTTCAGACAGGATATGGTGGACCTGAAAAATAACACCAAAAGAAGGATTTCACATTCATGGCATGTAGAAAATGCGTTTATCCAAATCATAATTGTTTCGATCATATGTTACCTTGTCAACATGGAAAATGAGGTCAAGCTCACAGACATTCTCAAAACATTTGTCCAGTGTTTCCACCAACACCTACAAGGACACAAAAAAATCTGCAATTAATAAATAACAACTGCAAACTCTGCAAACACTGCCCCAACAATGAAAGAAATAACAGGTGACCTCAATTAATTCAGTTTCCAACACATAGGTTATAATTGGTCGGCTCCTAAGCATCTTGTTTAGTTTTTTTTCATTTCATTGTCATTACCACTTTATACCACGGAGTAGTCACAGAGGTTGCATATTGCAGCGACAGGGGGAGAAGACCCTGTCCGACCTTCCCCACCCAGGTTGGTGGCTCAGCTGAGATTCAAACTCATGAGTTTAACCACTGGTGGTGTGCTAGAATGTTAGACTGCTGTGTTACCCTCTGCCACACATTTTAATGCACAGATGCTTCACGAATCAGGGGGAAATAGTAAAATAAAAAAATTTCAAGTGCAAACATTACATTTAAAATTTTTGCTTATTTTATTATTCCTTTCTACTATGTCGAATTCATTACTTTAATAGGAGCAGTAAGCAAGCCGGAGCAGAAACAAGCTATTTTGTTTCCAAGTTTGTTTCCATGTAGACATGAAGCATAGACTATTGCAAAATATCTAAATAAAACTGTGCCAGTAAATATAAGTGTTAATCTACTAAGGTTTTTAAACCCTGGTAGCATTCAAGCCCAAAACAGAGGACTTAAAAAAACACCATCACTAAAATCTTGATCCCGAGTTCTAATCTCAGCTGTGCCTTCAACCTGGCCAGGCATCAAGCAGACAGAGTTGGTTTTGTCTAAAATGACTGGGCTTCATCATTGCTGCGACAAATGACCTCCCTGTATGCCAGTCTTAGGTATAGGGATGTAACAATACACTCTACCCACTATGTGATACGATTCACGATACTGGGTTCACGATACGATTTTTTCCCAATTTTTTTAAACAAAATAAAATTGATGACAAATTATGACAAAGTTTCCTGCAGATATTTAAGTATATATTTTCATGGGACAACACTGACAAAATGACACTTTGACACAATGAAAAGTAGTCTGTGTGCAGCTTATATAACAGTGTAAATTTATTCTTCCCTTAAAATAACTCAATATACAGCCATTAATGTCTAAACCACCGGCAACAAAAGTGAGTACACCCCTAAGAGACTACACCCCTAAATGTCCAAATTGAGCACTGCTTGTCATTTTCCCTCCAGAATGTCATGTGACTCGTTAGTGTTACTAGGTCTCAGGTGTGCATAGGGAGCAGGTGTGTTCAATTTAGTCGTACAGCTCTCACACTCTCTCATACTGGTCACTGAAAGTTCCAACATGGCACCTCATGGCAAAGAACTCTCTGAGGATCTTAAAAGACGAATTGTTGTGCTACATGAAGATGGCCAAGGCTACAAGAAGATTGCCAACACCCTGAAACTGAGCTGTAGCACAGTGGCCAAGATCATCCAGTGTTTTAAAAGAGCAGGGTCCACTCAGAACAGACCTCGCGTTGGTCGTCCAAAGAAGCTGAGTGCACGTGCTCAGCGTCACATCCAACTGCTGTCTTTGAAAGATAGGCGCAGGGGTGCTGTCAGCATTGCTGCAGAGATTGAAAAGGTGGGGGGTCAGCCTGTCAGCGCTCAGACCATACGCCGCACACTACATCAAATTGGTCTGCATGGCTGTCACCCCAGAAGGAAGCCTCTTCTGAAGTCTCTACACAAGAAAGCCCGCAAACAGTTTGCTGAAGACATGTCAACAAAGGACATGGATTAATGGAACCATGTCCTATGGTCTGATGAGACCAAGATTAATTTGTTTGGTTCAGATGGTCTCAAGCATGTGTGGCGGCAATCAGGTGAGGAGTACAAAGATAAGTGTGTCATGCCTACAGTCAAGCATGGTGGTGGGAATGCCATGGTCTGGGGCTGCATGAGTGCAGCAGGTGTTGGGGAGTTACATTTCATTGAGGGACACATGAACTCCAATATGTACTGTGAAATACTGAAGCAGAGCATGATCCCCTCCCTCCGGAAACTGGGTCGCAGGGCAGTGTTCCAGCATGATAATGACCCCAAACACACCTCTAAGGCGACCACTGCTTTATTGAAGAGGCTGAGGTTAAAGGTGATGGACTGGCCAAGCATGTCTCCAGACCTAAACCCAATAGAACATCTTTGGGGCATCCTCAAGCGGAAGGTGGAGGAGCGCAAAGTCTCGAATATCCGCCAGCTCCGTGATGTCGTCATGGAGGAGTGGAAAAGCATTCCAGTGGCAACCTGTGAAGCTCTGGTAAACTCCATGCCCAGGAGAGTTAAGGCAGTTCTGGGAAATAATGGTGGCCACACAAAATATTGACACTTCAGGAACTTTCACTAAAAGGTGTACTCACTTTTGTTGCTGGTGGTTTAGACATTAATGGCTGTATATTGAGTTATTTAGAGGGAAGAATAAATTTACACTGTTATATAAGCTGCACACAGACTACTTTTCATTGTGTCAAAGTGTCATTTTGTCAGTGTTGTCCCATGAAAAGATATACTTAAATATCTGCAGAAATGTGAGGGGTGTACTCACTTTTGTGATACACTGTATTATTTCTCTTTTATTGCTTGTCTTTTATTTATCTAAATAATGAATGCCCTTTTATTCTGAGGTAGGTACAAACTATGCCAAAAAAACTTAAATGAAATTTTAAAACAAATCCAATATTATATAAATAAATTAATAACACAAACAAAGAAAGTATCCTCACATAAATATATTTGGCTGGAAAATCCCAAACCTGGCAACTTTGTGCCGTCAACAAGGCGAGGTGAATTGCACCAGTGCCCTCTGCTGTTTAAAGTGAATATCGATTCATCTTAAATGAATAACCGATTCGAATCGTGGCACATGTGCACTGATTTTTAACTGTCTTGTGAATGCTACCAGGATTTGAAAACCTTAGTAGATTAACACTGATATTTACTGGCACGGTCGTTTTCAGATATTTTGCAATAGTCTATGCTTCATAGGGCTGGGCGATATATCGAGATTTTATAATATATCGATATGTTTTCATACGCGATATAAGATAAGACAATATCGCGTATATCGATATAAATGTTGCGTTCCAATTAGATCCGACAGTTCGCCTTTCTCTTCTCCCAGTTTGTGTCTGCACATGTTCACCTGCCCCGCCCCTCTCCCTCACCCTCACTGAACACTACTCACCCCTCCCTCCCCACCGCCAATTCCTTCTGCCATCAGAACACATTTCTGTAAGTAAAACTCCATGATAGCATGGAGACGGTGGAGGAGCTGCTTAGTAAAAAGAATAATAATGGCTCAATTATTTGGAGATGGTTCAGATTCAAAGTGTCAGATGAGCAGCAGAATAATGTATTCTGTAGAGAACGCCGAAAACAAGTCCAGACAAAAGGTTCCAGCTCACCCAGCTTCGTGTACCTTTGCTCATTCGATTTTCACTTCAAATCCCAAAGTTGAAAAACAAGAAAACGAGTCGTTATTCGTTTAAAAAACCAGTATTGGAAAACGGAAATGCACGCGCTGACATGCATGTATTTACTTCATAAACAGTGTATGCGAGTGTTGAGAAAGTAATAATAACGTAACGGTGCGTCTCCTGTTGTTCTGACTCTTGTGTTTGTATATGTGATGTGCATATATTTGCTCTATCTGTAAAAAACAAACATTATGGGGAGTGATTTCTGTACTGGATGTTGTACGTGATCATGTTAGTTTATACTGGATGATATCCCGACGTCCGACACGTCATTTATTTATTCATCTTCTATTATAGTATTTCTTGTTGTCGGCCAATAAACAACCAAAAATTAATTAAATTGCACGAACTATCACTGCAGTAAACGAGGAGCAAACAGCAATTAAACAACAAATAAAGCTGTTAAATAATAATGAAGTGCAGAACGCTGAATAAAATGCATTAAATAACGTAATAGGTACACAGTAACATGAACGATTAGTTCTGCCTGAATTACAGAACTGAGTTCTATACGGTATAAAAAAATAATAATCCAAATGGTAATGTTGTGGCGACGGTGATGTAAAACAATGTATAAAGTCCAAACATGTGAGTGGGGTTTAACGAGAACGCTACTTTTAATGTCATACAAGCTCAGTGCAAAACACGCAAGCTCACACAAGCACAGTCGGAAACGGTAAATTTCTGTTATCTTCCCTACACACTCGCGCCCTGCGCCCTATAGTGCACTTAACATTCTTAAAGGGCCAGACAATATATTTGTAATTCACATTACAGGACAGGCGAGACGTTAGAAAACTTTTTCTTAGAATAGTTCTTTTTTTTAAGGAAAAATAGTTCCTGTGTGAAGCTTCCCCAGCATGAATGTTACTAAAAGTGCCTGTAAAAAATTTGGAACATATAGCTTTGTCTCAAAAGTTTCTTGTTGTTATTACCTTATGGGATGAAAAAATATCGAGATATATATATCGTATATCGCCATTCAGCTAAAATATATCGAGATATTACTTTTGATCCATATCGCCCAGCCCTAATGCTTCATATGTACAGGAAACAAACTTGAAAACAAAATGGTCTGTTTCTGCTGGTTTGTGTACCATTGCTATTCAATTACTAATTGAGGAGTGGGGAAAATCACGGCGCGTCACTGTGCATCCATCACCCTGTACGCCATACGGCCCCCTGGAATAGTCCAACTCTGGCAGGTAAAAAGAAGCGACCGGTGACCGGTGTGTGTGTGTGTCGGAGGGGGCGCATTAAAAGTCTACAGCATACATAGTCAAAGTGCATATTAGAATCCGATGTCTGTAAGATAAATAAATTACCTGAATTAAATCTAGAATGCCAAGTTCACTCTCTGAAGAGTCTACGCAGAACACGAAGTACAGTGTGGCATAGTGTCTGTAGATCAGCTTGTTGTCTGAACCACCAATCAACCTGTGCACACAAGAAAAGCAAATTCTCAGCGTCTAGCCTTTTGTGTTTATTACATCACAGTATTAAATAATTATTACACTATGGCTGCATCCGAAATCGAGAGCGGTTAGTATGTCCGAATACGTAGTATACATTAAACAGTATGCGAGTACCCGAATGACCTACTGCCTGGGCAGCCATTTTTGAGTATGCAAACGATGCACACTTACAGTCCGATAATCTATCCCATAATTCAACTGGAGCTGCAAAGACGTTCGTAGCGAAGAAGAAAGATGATGGAAAGCGGAGAACGACAGACTTAATTTTGTCTCATGGTAAAATTGTTATAGCTGTGGCGATGAGACCTCATACGTACGAGGTTGTGTGCATACTGCGCACTTGCGTACTGAAAGAGCTTACTGCTTTACCGGCCAAACAGTGTATACTTCCTCAAATCTAGTACGTATTGTTTAAGTATGCGATTTCGGACGCAGCCTATAATTAATAGATAACTATAAACGACTATAAAAATCCTTACATTCCACCCTCAAGGAAATTGCAGATGTTCTCGTCCCGCTTAGATACCAGATGAAACGTTTCTCTGATGATCTGCTGTTCAGTGTCTTCAGTCTAGATTAGAAAAAAGGAATCTGATGAATTATTAACAACATTTCCTTTTTCAGTCCATCAACCGCTCTGTTCTGCTTAGAATGGTGACAGGTCAAGTTCCACCAGGACATACAGCCCACCCTGCACTCCCCACTCTCCTCAGACATGGCCAATCATGTGTGGGAAGACACCCGGTATGCTGATAGCACTGGTATCTCAGCGGTAGTGGGCCAGCATAATAAACCACTGCACCACCCAAGCGCCCAGCAACATTTTTATGTGTTCAAATTCATTTGTAGAAATGCTTGACCGGCCCATGTGGATGTTTCATTCATTTCACTTCTAAACCAACACAGGAGACATAACATGATTCCAGGGCAAACAACCGAAGCAGATGTAGGCTTTGTGTTCTAATTCAGTCAGCCGGTGCATGAGTTTGCCTGTTGAGTGTTAAGCTTGAACTGCATTAAAAACAGGATGTGCCAGTAACAGGTCTTCAGACTTAACGACTGAGCACTTCATGCTTATAGTTACAAAGAATTTGAACATTTCAAAATAATAAATAGTAAGGTAACAAAATTGCCCGTCAGTGTTTATTTTGGCAAACTTTAAATATAGTAAGACCAAGATTAGAAAGAAGTGATTATAAGAGGGATTATTCCAGTGTAATTCAGCAACAAGTCTAATTAAAATCCACCTAACAGTGGAAAGAAAATGTGATTAAATTAATCCAAGGTGGTATTATTTTCAAGGAGAATTCTGAGAGGACACATAGTCCTACACTGCCGAGCAGAATACTGACTGTGTGATGTAAACAGAAACATGGTAAATACATTTTTCTTCATATTTCAAACACAAATACTATCAAACCTCTTCTTTTAACTTGCATATTTTATCAATTCAAAAGCCGTTTCCCACATTTGGCTGCTCCCGTATTCAGGGGTCGGCACAGCGGATCATTCTGGTCTGCATTCCAGCTTTGCATCCAAATCCAAAGCAACTTACAGTTATGATTGAATACAATGTAAGACACTGATGGTTAAGGGGCCTTGTATAGAGGCCCAACAGTGGCAACTTGACAAGAGTGGGAATTGAACAAATAATTTTCTGATTACTAGTCAAAAGCCCCCAGTGTACCTCTACACGGTCAGGCAACCCATCCTCATCATATTGCTCAGGTAGTAAATTTGCCAGCTCGGGAGCAACTCTGCGTTCACTCGGCGACTGAAGAGAGATATCTAGCTTGTTAAATATCTGAATATGATTCGGCCGACTGGTAATGAGTGCGGTGTCGAACAGCCAATAAGAAAGCAAGATACGGTGTGAGGGGAAACGCAGGGGAGGTGGGACAGGGACAGACACTCAAGTTTTACCGTATTTCTGACCTCATCGTTTTGTACAAAACATAACACCAACGTTACATTGCAAAAAATATTTATTAACCTCGAACTCACTATAGAACAATCCATGCTGTTCATGTTGCCAAATCCACTCAGATTCATTTATTTTTCCTACTTGATTTTATGCTGCACATCAGCGCACAAACTTTGATCGCTCGCTACTTGTTGACGTGCATTTTTGGACGTGGTATCATTAAACCCCTCGTCACTTCTCACATGACAAAACGTAGTTTGGGAGACCAGAGAAGCTCGCCTGCGATTCCAGTTGGTGATGGATGGTGTAGTGTGAAACCCCCTATCGCCGATCAGTCGTGTAGTGTGAAATACACACCGACTTGAAAGACTCCCGATTACAAGAGATCCAGTCGTGTAGTGTGAACTGTACAGCGACCTGACGATTTGGAAAGTCGTGTAGTGTAAACTTGGCATTAAATGCCACATTTTTGCACACTTAAGTCCTTCAAGTTAGTTTCAATACAACGAAGCTTCTCTAAACTCACACAACTAAGCTTCTCTAAACTATACCAAGTAGTAGTCCCCAAGAAAACACTGGCCTACATTTTTGGCTCAGAATTAATTAAAAAAGACACATCTTTTGTCCCCAATCATGAAGTTTTTATTAGGGATGCACCGATCCAACTTTTTCAGGTCCGATACCGATCCGATACATATACTTTGCATATCGGCCAATACCCGATACCGATCCGATACCATTGTTGAATTAATAAACCGTATACTTTATCATGTGGGAACGGCATCAGGATCGACTTAAACATTACTAAGTTTGCAAAACAAAATATAATTAACACAGATATAAATGTACTGAACTGCTATTTATTTGTCAATAAAATAATAAACAGGCATCTTAATATTTCAGTGTTATTTTCACTCAACGAGTAAGCATCCGACGCTGCCTTGGTGACCAAAGCAATCCCAGCATTCATTGCGGGTCGGGTGCGCTTTTCTTACAGAAAAATAAACATGGCTTGACGGGGCGAAGAAACGAATGGAGTTATTATCAAACGTAAATAAAATATTACAGATTTTTAACTTGTATAAACTTGTACCGAGGAAATGTCAGGAAATGTAACGGTTATCGGTACATGAAGGGAAATGTTATATTGACGTTAGCGTTAGCGCTGTGCTACCTCAGTTCATTGGTTTTAATGGCAAGATGCTAAATGCTAAACCCGATGGAATCGCTATGTAACGCGTTCGAATAACCTGATTTATGAGTTGATTACTTATTAGAATCCTCTCTACTGAGGCAGCCGCTTATGTAGACAGTAAGACCGCGAGGCAGCTCCTTAGGTTTTCAACACACCCATAATGTAGCTGCTGACAATGAGAAAAACAGTAGTAGCTTAAATAACTTTTTCAAATAAACTTATCCGTAAATATTTAGTGCAAACAGTAATTCAAAATAAAATATAGCAGCTAAACCTGAGTAATAAACATGTTGCCATCGAACTTGTTGGCATAGCAAGCAAGTGAAATACCTCCATGCAGCTGACTCTTTGGCTCGCTCCATGTTGCTGTTTTTGTTTGTGCTCTACGCCATACGTCAGCAGCACGTCCTGTATGGGCTTAGCACGCGTCGCAAACGAATTAAAGTGAACGTATATCGGCCCCATGGATCGGTTTCATTATCCGATATCCGATCCATCTCATTTTGGTAATATCGGGACCGATATCCGATCTTAATATCGGATCGGTGCATCCCTAGTTTTTATGCTGTAAACCAGTCTAATATTCTGAACTTGACACCATAGTGGTGAAAAACATAGTGGTGTACGGTATGATTCTCTGTCAGGCTCTGCCACTGGCAGGTGAAAAAGTAGGAAGTGCATGACAGTCTTTGTTCCTGCTTCCTTGGCCAGCACAGGCGTGGTATAAGCAGCATGAGAATTGGCAACAATTAGATTGGGAAGAAAATGGGGGGAAAACATCTCAATAAAGTATCTGAAAAACATAACAGAACCAAATTTGAGTGACAGTGTGATCAAAGTGGATCTAACCACCGCTCAGGTGGCGCAGCAGTAAAATATGCTGGCACACCAGATGCTGGCTAATCGACGGTGCCTGCACAGAGTTGGGGAATAATGCTGATCAGGGTGTGGCTCTCTGTGCACAAGGCTGATCCGCATATGAACTCGCACATGCCTCGTGCAGGTGAAAAGATGCAGTCGGTACTGCACACGTGTCGGAGGGGGTGTGTGTCAGTTGCGAAGCTCCTTAGTCAGGAGTGGAGGGTTGTATCGGTAGAGGTGACGCATAATGCAATCAGGGTAATTGGACACGACCAGAGACCATATGGGTCTCTGGTCCCATATGGGGACCTTTATTCTTAGTATTGCAATCATTTTGGACTCCCTTGTAAACTGGACAGCATTTTAAGATACTAATGCTCTGGCAAGCAAAACACAATCTATATGTTTACTATTCAATACTAGACATTATAAGCTATTTATTATATCAAACTAAATGAATAATGTATATGATTGTTATACACGTGTGTGTGTGTGTTGATTAGTTTTGCCCTGATTGACTAGATAATTGAGTTCTAGAATAAATACACTGATCCATCATTTGCCTTTACAATCCCTTGATGAAGAATCCCACTAATCATCCTGAGAGCAGCGTGTACGGCATGATTCTCTGTGAGGCTCTACCTCTGGCAGGTGAAAAAGTAGGAAGTGCATAAAAGTTTCTGCTTTCCTTGGCCACCGCAGGTGTGGTATAAGCGGCATGATAATTGGCAACGATTAGATTGTGAAGACAATGGGGGAAAACATCTCAATAAAGTATCTGAATAACATAATAGAACCGAATTTGAGTGACAGTGTGGATCTGTGGATCTATTCCCACTTTTATTCTCCGTACTGCAAACGTCTTGGACTCCCTTGTAAATTGGACAGCATTTTAAGATACTATTGCTCTGGCAAGCAAAACACGCTCTGCATGTTTAATGTGCAATACCAGCCATTATACACTATTTAT
The DNA here is from genome assembly GCF_030014385.1 of Trichomycterus rosablanca. Lineage (NCBI taxonomy): Eukaryota > Metazoa > Chordata > Actinopteri > Siluriformes > Trichomycteridae > Trichomycterus > Trichomycterus rosablanca. Next base: position 6,832,579 of record NC_085994.1, read on the forward strand.
TTATATCGAACTAAATGAATAATGTATATGATTGTTACATGGGCTTGTGTGGTGGCACGGTGGCTAAGTGGGTAGCACTGTCGCCTCACAGCAAGAAGGTCCTGGGTTCGATCCCCAGGTGGGGCGGTCCGGGTCCTTTCTGTGTGGAGTTTGCATGTTCTCCTCGTGTCTGTGTGGGTTTCCTCCCACAGTCCAAAGACGTGCAAGTGAGGTGAATTGGAGACACTAAATTGTCCATGACTGTGTTCGATATAACCTTGTGAACTGATGAATCTTGTGTAATGAGTAACTACCGTTCCTGTCATGAATGTAACCAAAGTGTAAAACATGATGTTAAAATCATAATAAACAAACAGACATGGGTTTGTGTTGATTAGTTTTGCCATGATTGACTAGATAATTGCACTCTAGAATAAATACACTGATCCATCCTTTGCCTTTACAAGCCCTTGATGGAGAATCCCACTAATCCCCCTGAGAGCATTCTTTCATTCAGGAGCAACACGAGTCGATCCCAAGACCAAGTCACATGATAAATGGTAGTGAGTATGTAATCCAATCTAAAGCACAGGAACAGAAATTCAAGCTCACCACCATCACTTCACCCTACCTAACAGTAACATGATTCTCAAATGAATATTTCATTCATTCCATGCATGCACTTATTATCAAGTGTCTGATCAAAAAACATTATAGTGACCAGTTTACTAGTTCTAAGTGTTGCTTAGATCTTATTTACAGCTACATCTATATCAATCTAGCTCACACAATGCAGTAATAACCTGTCTTTGTGTGATATGCAAATAATACACATATAACAGCCAGCAATCAGGATTCTATTAGTCTAATTCTGAGGGCTATGTAAAGCATATGGTCCGAATGTGCCAACGCATCCTTCGGTCTGTTAGCCAGTTAGCTCCACGTATTACTAAAGCAATAACACAAGCTATATCTATTAAATATATAAATCCCTTAATGACAGTGTATGACAAATGTAAACATTAAATAGAGCGTATTGTTATAAGAAAGCAATAGTTTTATTCCACAGCTGTGCAGCGTTCACATGACCCACTGCAACAACTTAGCCAGGAGTTTGCTAGCAAGCCGAAATGAGACACATACTTACGTAATGCTCGTAAAATTTCGAAAGCCTGGGTTTTCCATGGTTGTTGAATATCAGTATGGCTTTTATCATGTTACTATTTTAGCGAAAGTTAATTCAAAATTCAGGGTGACGTGAAGGTACTCGGTGCTCTGTTACCTGAGTGAAACTAACTAAAAGCACAGCCACTCAGAGACAGCAGACAGCGGAGGAGTACACGGGAGGAGTGGGTGAGAGTGTGGACCGCAGTGCGTTTCGAAATATCCCTCCGCTTAAACTATATAAACACAAGCCTCTCGCGACCAGATGAGTCTTTCCTGACACGAAATGTTTAAAAATGTAACCTTAGATGTAACCTTTAGCGTTAATTTTATAGTATACGCAGATTTTTTAAAACTATTTTTATCTAATGAAACGGGAAGTAGAAAACTTTAATCACACTAAACCGAACTTTCCTGTCACTAGTATTACTAGTATGTGTAACTAAAGCAATAAGCCACGAGAGGCCGTGCGTTACTGTGATTTATAAAACGGATAGTTCCGGTCCTAAAATCTGATTGGCTGAGCCGCGTTCGAAGCCGTTGTAAAATCCCCGATAAACGCACACCTAGGACCACCTCACATCATTCCATATTAATACGCCACTGAATCGAAAAAGTTAATGTTATTTTCGCCCTCATGTTGCCTAGCAACACTGTTAATCGAACTATTTTGCGTCGCGGAAGAATGCTTTATTGTAAGTTTATACACGATAAATACATTTATGAATTAAACATTGTTGTATTTATTATATTTTTTGTTGACCGCCGTTTTATAAAAGCAATAAGCCACTCGAGACCGTGCATTACTGTTATGATTTTAGCACGGGGAAAGAAGTTTTAGGCACTCCGCTTCGCGTCAAAATCACAGTAATTCACGGCCTCTCGTGGCTTATTGCTTTATTTTAGAACTGCAGGAACTGACAATCATGTCAAGGGTGGTTGGAAAGCCACTCAGGTGGCGCAGCGGTAAAGTACGCTAGCTCACCAGAGTTGGAGTTTCGAACACATCGTATCGAATCTCAGCTCTGCCTTTTCGACTGGGCTGGGCAGCATGAACAACGATTGGCTGATGTTCAGGGTTAGGGGTAAAAAGGTCAGATCATAGGTCCTCATAACTGGTGCGACTGCGACCCCTGCTGGCTGACTGATGGCGCCTGCACAGGGCTGGGGAATAATGCTGATGGGGTGTGGCCCTCCGTACACAGTGCCTGTCAAGTGTATGAACTCGACTCGTGCAGGTGAAAAATGCAGTCTGTACTGACTGTGCGTACCGGAGGGGGCGTATGTCAGTTGAGAGGCGTCCTCAGTCAGCGGTGAAGGGTCGAATCAGTATAGAGGACACAATCAGGGTAATTGGACACGACTAGACTGAGGGATATAGATATATATATATATATATATATATATATATATATTTTTTTTTTTTTAAATGATTGGAAATAAATGGTAAAGGACAGAGAGATCATGGATAAAGAAAAAACCTGCTCCTCTTTCCTAAAAAGTAGGAAAGATGTTTAAATCCATTGATCCAATATATTCAACACAAACTGATCCACTAATTTAAATATGGCTTAGTCAAGTAGTAATGTGTTTTCCAGATTGTGGCAATCATTTTTGTGAAAAACAATGTGGAGGCTAAATACTGTTTTTTCCCCTTTTTCTCCCGACTTTAGCGTGTCCAATTACCCAATTGCATTATGCTTTTTCTCTACTGATGTTTATCTTCACCCTGGTTGAGAAGAGCTGAGACACGTGTGCATTAGCCAACTGCATCTTTTCACCTGCAAGAGTACGGATAAGCACACCCTGATCAATGCATTATTCCTTGACTCTGTGCAGGCACCATCGATCAGCCAGCAGAGATCGTAATTGCATCAGTTATGAGGAATCCCAGTCCGGCTCCCACCCTTTATGAACAACAGCCAATCATTGCTTGTGTAGGCGCCCAGCCCAGCCAGATAGCAGAGCTGAAATTCGAAACGACGAGTTCGAAATGTCAGCTCTGGTGTGCTAGCGTGTTTACCACTGCGCCACCTGAGCGCCCCTATATACTGTTTTAAAATACTGTAGATTTTTTTATTCTGTTTTTGTTATCTTGTTACCTGTGTTTAAAGTTCTAAAACTGGCAAGTGCAGCATAGTGGCACAATAGATATGGTTGTTTTAACAATTTCTTTAGATACATTTTACAGGCAAAAGTATGTGGACACCAGTCCTAATTATTAAGTTTAAATGTGTTAGATACACCCAATGCTAAGAAGCATTTAAAATTAATAAAATAAAAATAAATAATATACTTTCAACTAGCAGGCCAGGCCTACAAAAAAAAAATCTGTAAACAATGTTAATGAGTGAACAGTTGAGGGTGTGGTGTTCTGTGTTCAAGGTTTTTTCCTGCATTCCTGCAACCTGTAACACACATACACACACACACACACACACACATACACACACCTGCAAGGTTGTAATATATGACCCCTACTGCAGGATTCTTAACCAAGATAGAACAATATTGTGGATAAAGAGCCACAGACAAAAGGGAAAAAGAAGACAACTTAAACAAAAAATTTTCAAAAGAAAAGAAAAGCGAAACAAAAGAGACGATTTAAGGAGATGATTTACAGGAACCGGTTTTGTTAATCTAATGAGCATTTATGCCATTAGTGGCATGGCAGGTGGGCATAATACTGTAATCTGCTGCCCCTGCCGAGCTATATGGCAGATAGGTCTGATGCAGGAAATGTAGTTACCATTCTGTTCCACCTTACTGCTTTATATGTAGACAAAACATTGCTAATTATTTAAAATAAAATACTTTTTTTTTTTTAATTACTGTTGTAATAATATTTATATTGACTGGTTACTTAAAGGGGCGACATGGTGGCACAGTGAGTAGCACTGGTGTCTTACAGCAAGAAAGGCCTGGATTTGATTCCCTGGCCTGACACCCAGGGTTCTTTCTGTGTGGAGTTTGCATGTTCTCCCTATGTCTGTGTGGGTTCTCTGATTGCTCCCTAGACGTGATAGTGTGCTTGAATGTGTGCTCTAAGTGTGAGTGTGTGCATGTGTGTGAGTGTGTGTGTTTGTTTGTCTGCGCTGTGATGGACTAGCAACTCGTCCGAGGTGTAATATAATGGTTTCATTATATAAAAATTTTAAAAAACCAAGGGTCCTTGGATTAAAGAAGTTTGAGGACCACTGCTGTGGAAAACTATTCACAAAAATAAAGCAATATTTTAAGTCTTAAAAATGCACAAGACAAGTAGGAGAATTACTATACTGTCTATACACATACAAATGTGTTTATAGGGTGCACAATGACCAACATGCATGGTCCCACCTCCCAACCTTGTCTTCAGGTGAAATTACTTTTATACCCAATGAGGATGGTGGTCCCTTGCTAAGGGTGGTTCATCTCAAGGTTTCTTTATTTGTATTTTAAGAGAGTTTTGGTCCTGGATTCTGTAAAGTTGCTTTGAGACAATGTCTACTGTAAAGAGCGCTATACAAATAAATTTGACTTGACTTGTCTTTACTTCTATACTTCTATTACATCTCTATATCCAGAGATGGGGACTCGAGTCCGAGTCACACGGACTCGAGTCACAGGTACCTTGGACTTGACTCATGACTCGCAAAAAATGACTTGTATACAACAACAGTCAGCAACATTAATTACGTGTGACAATTATATACATTATATATATATCATTCTGATCATGTCATTTTCTGCTCTATAATAACGCTTCGGCCGTCTTAACCTGCAGCACATGCAATGGGTAAATGTTACAGCCAGCTTCCGGCGTAGTGATGAAGCGTCGCTCCCTACTTAAAATGGTGGAATACCCTACGTAGTGCACTTCACAGTAACAGATAATGTGAATGGAACGCTTCTACAGAATTGGCGCTAATAATTGTAAGAACCGCTTTCTGAACCAATCAGACCTTCTGATTTTAATTGTTAGTAAGAAATGCTGTTATTTGCATGTATTTAGTTTGCAGCGTCACACAGATTATGTCAATGAAACGCTTGATTGACTTTCTAACAAGTTTGTGTTTTACTTCACAACCGGGAAAAGTTTGGAGGTTTTAAAATATAAGCACATTTACTAATTAACAGATTATATTCCCAATGGGACAACACACGGTTATAAATTTAATAGCATCTGAAACAACATAAGCTAAGGTAAGCAGTATTATGGATTTTTTGCTGTGTTTGGGATAAATACAGTCGCTAATCTGTTATTGTTTTTATCTGAACTTATTATTTGTTTATTTCAATGCTACATTTCCAATATATTTTTTGTGTATATAAAAAAGTGCCTATCTTGGCCAGGACTCTCCTGCAAATGAGATTGTAAATCTCAGTGAGATTATTTTCCTGGTTAAATAAAATAAAAAAATAAATAAATATTATACTGACTGGTGACTTGACTCGGACTCTAGCCTAAAGACTCGTGACTTGACTCGGACTCTAGCCTAAAGACTCGTGACTTGACTCGGACTCGTATTTTGTGACTTTTGTGAACATCTCTGGCCCATTCTCCCACAGGTGTAAGAGATTACTGTGTGATGTCTGTTATGGATTATTGCTCTGGGAATTTTACAATTAAAAGTTAAAATCTAAAAAATCTAAATGCCACTCTTGCAGAATATGCCACTTGCTTTTAAAGTCTCACACATGATATATCCAACAATAACGCTGATGTCTTATTCGTATTTATTTATATACATTTTACATTTACATTTTCAGCATTTAGCAGACGCTTTTATCCAAAGCGACTTACACAATGAGCGGAACACGATGAGCAATTGAGGGTTAAGGGCCTTGCTCAAGGACCCAACAGTGGCAACTTGGTGGTGGGGGGCTTGAACCGGCAACATTCTGTTTACTAGTCCAATACCTTAACTTAACTTATCACTGGGCTATCACTTTATATATTTATGTTTATTAAAAGTTTATTTGACCTTCTCTCAACAACAGGGTCCTGGGGAGTTGGCTTCTACAACCCCTGGCAAAAATTATGGAATCACCACTCTTGGAAGATGTTCTTTCAATTGTTTAATTTTGTAGAAAAAAAAGAAATCACAGACATGCCACAAAACTATCATTTCTCAAACTGCCAACCCTCTGGCATTAAGAAACAATAAAAAAAGAAACAAATATAATAGTTGTGGTCAGTCACAATTGCTTTTTTTTAGATCAAGTAGAGGAAAAAAATATGGAATCACTGAAATCTGAGGAAAAAATTATGGAATCATTAGAAAACACTGCACCATTATTACTTTGTTGCACCACCTCTGGCTTTTATAATGGTTTAAACTCTATGAGGCATGGAGTTAACTAATGACAAACAGTATTCTTCATCAATCTGCCTTCAACTGTCTCTTGCTGTTGCCAGATCAGCTTTGCAGGTTGGAACCTTGTCATTGACCATTTTCTTCAATTTCCACCAGAGATTTTCAAATGGATTGAGATCCGGACTATTTGCAGGCCATGCCATTGACATTATATGTTTTCTTGAAGGAAAGTTTTCACGTCCTTTGCCCTATGGCAAGATGCATTATCATCTTGAAAAATGAAGTCATCATCACCAAACATCCTTTCAACTGATGGAATAAGAAAAGCGTCCAAAATTTCAATGTGGACTTTGGCATTTATTGAAGACCATCTCCCCTGTGCCTTTACCCGACATGCAGGCCCATATCATCAACAACTGTGGAAATTAACATGTTTTCTTTAGGCAGTTATCTTCATAAATTTCATTGGACAGACACCAAACAAAAGTTCCAGCATCATCACCTTGCCCAATGCAGATTCGCGATTCATCACTGAAGATCACTTTTATCCAGTCACCCACAGTCCACGATTGCTTTTCTTTAGCCTACTTTAACCTTGTTCTTTTCTTTTTAGGTGTTAATGATGGCTTTTGTTTGGCTTTTCTGTATGTAAATCCCATTTCTTTTAGGTGATTTCTTACAGTTCAGTCACAGACATTGACTCCACTTTCCGGCCACTTGTTTCTCATTTGTTTTGTTGTGCATTTTCTGTTTTCAAGACATATTGCTTTGTTTTCTATCTTGATGCTTTGATGTCTTACTTGGTCTACCAGTATGCTTCCCTTTTACAACCTTCCCATTTTGTTTGTACTTGGTCCAGATTTTAAACACAGCTTACTGGGAACAACCAACATCTTTTGCGACATTCCACAATGATTTATCTTCTTGAAGGAGTTTTATAATCCTCTCATTTGTTTCAACTGACATATCTTGTGTTGGAACCATGATTCATGACAATCTGCTTTGTGCAACAGCTCTCCGAGGTGTGAGCACTCTTTTTAAACTGAAGAATAATTAGCAAATCTAATCTGCTGCAGATGTTTTGTTTTTAAACTGCAAATTACAGAGTGATTCCATAATTTTTTCCTCAGATTTGAGTGATTCCATATTTTTTTCCTCTACTTGATCTAAAAAAAGCAATTGTGACTGACCACAGCTATTATATTTGTTTCTTTTTTTTATTGTTTCTTAATGCCAGAAGGTTGACATTTTGAAAAATGATAGTTTTGTGGCATGTCTGTGATTTATTTTTTTTCTACAAAATTAAACAATTGACAGAACATCTTCCAAGAGTGGTGATTCCATAATTTTTGCCAGGGGTTGTATTATCGCCTTGAAAGGAGATCCTTTAACAGAGCAATTTACTGTATTATCCTTGCATGACCACTTGGTGGCGCAGGATTAAAGCTGCATTGCATTTGTGTTGGTTTCCTTCTCAAAATGGTTTATGTGAAAGTGTATTATACTAGTAGACATTTTACCCTAATCAATCAATTATAATAATAATAATCCTTGTATACATACACAACCCCAATCCTTACATTTACTTTGACTTTTATTTGATTGCACACAGTTTGAACCCAAGATATTTCATGTTTTGTCTGCTCAACTTCACTTAATTTGTTAATGTACCTCCATTCCTGCATTTCAGGCCTGCAACCAGGGCTGGCGCCATGGGGGGGGGGGGGGGGGGGGGGGGGGGGGTGAAGATGATGCTCAACACACTCAATCCCAGTATTCATTTTGTCTCCAGATTTTAGCAATCAGCACTTCTCACACCACGAACCACAGAATCTGGTATAATGAACATGTGGAACAGCAATCGTACCCTACACAGAGGAGGTTAAAGATATACGGTACCATATTAGGAGCATATCCCAGCTTTTCAATGTGCGCAAGGCACACAGTAACACCCTGGATGGGGCGCCAGTCCATCGCAGGGCAGTTTTAATGAGATGCTTCTGAGAATGCGTTGATCAGGGTGTGGCTCTCCGTACACAAAGCTGATCCGCATATGAACTCACCTTGTACAGGTGAAAACATGCAGTCGGCTACTGCACACGTGTCGGAGAGGGTGTGTGTTAGTCATAGCTCTCCTCAATCGGGAGTGGAGGTCAGCATCCGTAGAGAGGAAGCGTGATGCAATTGGGTAACTGGATATGACTAGATTGGGAGGAAAATTGGGGAAAATGCAAAAAAAAGTTAAACAGTATATACATATACATACAGTATATGCATTTGTTTTAGAGCCTCACATCTGATAGATCCAACATTAACACGCATCTGATGTCTAATTTGCATTTATTTATATATTTATGTTTATTAATAGCTCATTTGACCTTCTCTCAACAATTAAAACTATGGGTGACACAACTCCAACATACAGTTGTTCACATGAAAAGATATTTTGTGTTAAGAGCATATTTATACTTTGTTTGCCTTTATATTGAACATAGTTTCTTTATGAATTCTTGGGAGCCACTGATGATGGGTGACAGGCATTTAATAGGAGATCCTTTAACAGAGCAATTTACTGTATTATCCTTGCATGACCACTTGGTGGCGCAGGAGACGAGAAGGCCAAAGACTGACAGAAAGTAGAGAAAGTAGAAAATCTTTCCCTGCTGGAAACAACTACTCTACATATATATGAACATTTAATTAAAAGAGTTCTAGTTGCTTTTACTAACACTGGTCATTAAAAGCATCAATTAAAGCTGCATTGCATTTGTGTTGGTTTTCTATTCAAAATAGCTGATGTGAAAGTGAATTATACTATACATTTTACCCTAATCAATCTGTAGATAGTGTTTTTATTAGGGCTGTCAAACGATTAAAATTTTTAATCGCGATTAATCTCAGAATTTCATATAGTTAATCGCGATTAATCGCATTAAAAAAAATATGTGTAAATGTTATAGAAAACAAGGATTTTTAAGTGAAATGTTACAATTAAAATGGTGAACACATATTATGCTAAATGTACTGATGTTAAAAACTGCTGGGACAAGAGAAAACTGTAAGGGAGTTTATTCACTCACATACTAGGCAGTAAATGTCAGATTGTAGTTTAGAATTTCTCCATCAGCAAACATTGTAGATCAGCGGTGCTTTAGGTGGGATAAGGCGTAGTTATTGTAACAGACTTTTCTGTGGTTGTATCGTGACAATGGTTTGATGGACGTTTCTACACGAAGTGAGTGTGTTTTGACCCTTTGGGGCTTCCATAGTTCATGAACTAACGTGCTTGACTCAGCTTTCCGGTATTCGGTACAGAAGAAGAAGTTAATTAAGTGTAATAAAGTGTTCTGCTCCCGACAACTTGTGAATATAGCGTGTATTTATTTCTTTATTATGCAAGTGCATCACTACCACGATCGGTTACATTATGTTAACAAACCGCAAATGAAAAACGGTGGCAAGTCCGACATTAAAACGTTTGTTCTACCAGTCAAGTGTCAACATGAACTAGAATCTGCGTTAATGGCACTATTTTTTTTAATCGCGTTAAATTGAGGTCGCGTTAATGCGTTATTATCGCGTTAACTTCGACAGCCCTAGTTTTTATTAATCAGATAGAATAAATTCCTACACTTTCCTTGTATCCATATAATACAGGTAGGATTTCTTCATAGAAAATACAAATTTGGCCTCTTTAAAAAATCATACTACTGTCTATTTTAATGACTTAAAACACAGTGTTTACTACGGAGCCCCTTAGGGGTCACTAAGGAAAAAAATATATATGAAGAGCGTAATCCGTACCCTCGGTTTAGTAAACCGTACGCACGGATTGTCTGCGCTACAAGTTTTACTGTGCGCCCACACCCCGTTTTACGGTAATACAGTTGCGAAGCATTGAAGAGAATAAAGCATCTTTTTACAGCTGGGGTGATGGGATAGCAAACTTATTAAAAAGTCAAATCAAAATCTTATCAAATGCCACCCCACAATCATAAATAACACGAGTACTTAGCTTGTGATTTGAGAGTATTTTACCTTAGGAATTTTGAATAATAGGATTGCAAACCAACGTAAAGTGAAATGTACAGTATAAATGTCTGAGACTCATAAAGTCAGTAAGTAGAAGTAGGAGTATTCTTTAAGAGTCTGATGGGGTGATTTGATAATAATTTGATTTGCATTTTACTTTACGTTGGTTTGCAATCCTATTATTCTAAATTCCTAGGGTAAAATAGTCTCAAAATCACAAGATGAGTACTAGTGTTATTTATTGATTTATTGATTTATTGTTTATTTATTGTTATTGATTTGACTTTTTAATAAGTTTGCTATCCCATCACCCCAGATTACTACAGTAAAGATGTCTGAAATGTATTCCATTAATAAAAAAGTTAATGCTCTTAAAGAAAAAAGTGGAGTGCTTTGATAATAATTTGATTTGCTTATTTTAGACCTTTCAAATTGGTCTGTAACAATTCCACTTGTTTTGCGAAGCATTGAAGAGGATAAAGCATCTTTTTTTACTATATATTAGATATAACACACACACACACACACACACACACACATATATATAAATATATATATATATATAAATATATACAGGGGTTGGACAAAATAACTGAAACACCTGGTTTTAGACCACAATAATTTATTAGTATGGTGTAGGGCCTCCTTTTGCGGCCAATACAGCGTCAATTCGTCTTGGAAATGACATATACAAGTCCTGCACAGTGGTCAGAGGGATTTTAAGCCATTCTTCTTGCAGGATAGTGGCCAGGTCACTACGTGATGCTGGTGGAGGAAAACGTTTCCTGACTCGCTTCTCCAAAACACCCCAAAGTGGCTCAATAATATTTAGATCTGGTGACTGTGCAGGCCATGGGAGATGTTCAACTTCACTTTCATGTTCATCAAACCAATCTTTCACCAGTCTTGCTGTGTGTATTGGTGCATTGTCATCCTGATACACGGCACCGCCATTGGATGCACATGGTCCTCCAGAATGGTTCGGTAGTCCTTGGCAGTGACGCGCCCATCTAGCACAAGTATTGGGCCAAGGGAATGCCATGATATGGCAGCCCAAATCATCACTGATCCACCCCCATGCTTCACTCTGGGCATGCAACAGTCTGGGTGGTACGCTTCTTTGGGGCTTCTCCACACCGTAACTCTCCCGGATGTGGGGAAAACAGTAAAGGTGGACTCATCAGAGAACAATACATGTTTCACATTGTCCACAGCCCAAGATTTGCGCTCCTTGCACCATTGAAACCGACGTTTGGCAATGGCACGAGTGACCAAAGGATTGGCTATAGCAGCCCGGCCGTGTATATTGACCCTGTGGAGCTCCCGACGGACAGTTCTGGTGGAAACAGGAGAGTTGAGGTGCACATTTAATTCTGCCGTGATTTGGGCAGCCGTGGTTTTATGTTTTTTGGACACAATCCTGGTTAGCACCCGAACATCCCTTTCAGACAGCTTCCTCTTGCGTCCACAGTTAATCCTGTTGGATGTGGTTTGTCCTTCTTGGTGGTATGCTGACATTACCCTGGATACCGTGGCTCTTGATACATCACAAAGACTTGCTGTCTTGGTCACAGATGCGCCAGCAAGACGTGCACCAACAATTTGTCCTCTTTTGAACTCTGGTATGTCACCCATAATGTTGTGTGCATTGCAATATTTTGAGCAAAACTGTGCTCTTACCCTGCTAATTGAACCTTCACACTCTGCTCTTACTGGTGCAATGTGCAATTAATGAAGATTGGCCACCAGACTGGTCCAATTTAGCCATGAAACCTCCCACACTAAAATGACAGGTGTTTCAGTTATTTTGTCCAACCCCTGTATATATATATATATATGGGTGTGTGTGTGTGTGTGTGTTATTATATCTAATATATAGTATATTAAGCTGCAAAAAGATGCTTTATCCTCTTCAATGTTTCGCAACTGTATTACCGTAAAACTGGTTTTAGGCGCGCAGTAAAACTTGTAGCGCAGTTAGCGCGAGTACAGTTTACAAATCCGAGGGTACGGTTTACTAAACTGAGGGTACGGTTTACTAAACCGAGGGTACGGTTTACTAAACTGAGGGTACGGATTTTGTCTTCACATATTTTTTTTCCTTAGTGACCCCTAAGGGGCTCCGTAGAGTATTTGTTTCTCATCCTATAACTGTTTACATTTTAATAAAACAAAATCAAATGATTGGTTTGTACTTTACACAGTTTATTGTCCAGATCTAGACTTTTCTTAGACAAACGATGACTTTTTTGGTCTCTGCTTGAACAGCAGCCAAGTCTGAAAATGAACGTGTGGCAGGATTAAACCAAGTGCTAAGAACGGGGTACTATGCGAAACAAAACAAAGCAAACACCTTTATTTTGAAAAACAAAGTGACATCATAGTTGCTTTTATGCTACTAAACTACTAATTTTCTGTAATATTAACTGCACATCTTACAGATAGTTTATTTTAGTCTTGATTGTGTTTTAAGAGGTGATAGCTATACAGAGCACACACCCCCCATGCAGCAGAATGGTAGAGTCCGTAGAGTTTGAGTAACATGTATAAAACATGTGAGATGAACATAAGATCTTTCAGAGCTGCAAAATAACTGCGGGATTCGAACCTGAAACAATGGAGCAGACTGAAGTGGTGAAACCAGAGACCCTGGACGATCTGATTCAAATTCTGCACAAAATCTTTGAAAGTGACTCTGTTAATGTGGAGGAGGTGCAGAGCATTATGGAAGCATATGAAAGTAATCCACAAGAGTGGATGAAGTTTGCAAAGTTTGACCAGTACAGGTAGGATTATTTTTTTTATTGTATTTAAAGCATGGAAGATGATGTTGAATTTTTTTCTTTTACAAAAAATGTATTTTGTTCTATAAAAAGCTGGTACTTCATTGAGGATTTAAACACAAGATATGGATAATTGCTTGACCCTGTTTATTAAATTTAATGCAGGGTTTTTGGGTATCAGTGTAGCAAGACAGTTATGTGTCTTAGTTTTTAGACATTCATACCATGTTTACAGCTAATCAAAATGACAGAAACTACATGGGGGGCTTCTTAAGATAAATCTTTATTAGTCATGCTGTGTGATAATAAAAAGGGATTATTTTGTTTGTGTCATGGGGTTCCAGTGTTTGGAACTGGCTATTGTATGGTGGCCCCAAGTTCCCCCTTGTTTTGAATAGATTTTAAGGAGAAAATGGGGCAGGGTGCAGTTGAGGCTACCAATCACAGGCCAGTGTCAGACACACACCCAAAACCTACTACAATCAAAAGCTATTGAGGAAAACACCCTAGCTGTAATGAAGATGAGCACTCTGTAATCTAAAGATCCTGCACTTACACATGTGATTCTGTACCACCTTCAGCACTTTCTAGAACAAGATCACACACCCACATACAGCAGCATCTCAGTCCAAAACTAATTATAGTATTTTGACGACTTGTTTAAATCCACGCCAAGTGAACACCCCATGTTTTTTACAAAATGCACTAAATGCAAGGTCTGTGAAATCAAGCCACTCTCAGTGCTTCATACAAAAAGCCTTTACCATTAACTTCTATAGTAATTATATATACCAAACAAAGCCAAGCAAATAGAAGAGCAAATACTGGAGGAGCAAGGCACTTAAACCTTAATTGTTTGGATTATATTTGGCCTCAATTATAATTTGGGTTGTATAAACATGTTTGCTAAATACACAATTGTACAAATCATAACATCAGCTATTAAAAAATTATGCTAAATGTTATACATTCATTCTTAAAGAATGTTTAATCTAACTGTTTTATTCTTCAGTGTTTTAAAGAAGCAATTTTATCTTTAATTGTTAAAAATGTGGATTAGTAGTTTGGTTCTAAATGCAGCATTTGATATTAAATGTTTAAAAAAGTTATTGTACAATGTACATTTCTGGCATACATGTACATTTTCGACATTTAGCTGACGCCTTTATCCAAAGCGACTTACATTACAGTTACAGTCTGAGCAATTGAGGGTTAAGGGCCTTGCTCAAGGGCCCAACAGCAGCAACCTGGCAGTGGTGGGACTTGAACCACCGACCTTCTGATTACTAATCCAGTACTTTAAACACTAGGCCACAGCTTGCCCACCAAAGCAACTTAAAATTGTGACCATATACAGTTCAAGGAATTGAGGATTTAGAACCCAGTAACGGCAACCTGGTCGTGGTGGGGCTTGAACTGGCAACCTTCTGATCACCTTTCAATGTCCGTATACTATCAAAAGTATGAAAAACTCAAAAAACATTATTTTTATATAGTTTTCTCATTTCTAATTTCATAATTCTAATGTCATTAATTGTGGTTTGTTCTGTTTGCTCAAATGAAACTAGAAAACTATATAATGTTTTTTGAGTTTTTTATACTTTTGATAGTATACGGGCATTGGTAGGTGATCAGAAGGTTGCCAGTTCAAGGCCCACCACTGCCAGGTTTGCTATTACTGGGTCCTAAACCCTCAATTGCTTGAACTGTAGATGGTCACAATTTTAAGTTGCTTTGGTTAAAGCATCTGCTAAATGCTAGAAATGTCAACGAATCAGTATTAATATTAGAAAAGAATTGGACACAGTGCATGAGAAGAATTACCTCACACTTTAAAATCCTAGAAACACTGTTTGTATTTCATGCAGCAAGTCAGACAGTATTCGTTTGCTTTATTTTATTGACTGATTAAAACTAAACAAATAAAGAACCTAATAATTAAACATTTAATTTAAATTGTTTAATTTGTAATTGGGCTAGGCACACCAGGAAAAGCCATAATATGCGAACTCAACCTCAGAATACTTAACCAAGTAGAATAAATAAAGAACATGACTAAAACAAACTGCCAAAAACCGAGAAGAGAAACAAAAAAACAAAACAAAATCAGCAGCCTGAAGTTGGGAGGCGATAGAACAGTTACACAAGCGTGTTAGTCAGAGTAAGGGGTAACACACTCCACATGCTCAACCAGAAAAGGATGAAGTCCTTTCAGAAATCCAAGTAAGGACTTCTGTCCCAAGCAAATGTCAGAAAATTTTGGGTAGCCCATGTGCCTTACTACACAGGAAAGCAGAAAAAGGTAAATAAAAGACAAAAGGTGAAAATTAATTGACCGCTTGATTGCTTTGCATTGTTTTTTTTCAGTAGTTATTAAAACTAATCATTAACATTCCTTTATAGATTAATGAAACAGACACAATTCTTACAGACCAGACTGCTAACTTTCAAGAAGTAAAATTACACAGATGATAGACCTATGTCATATGATTTAATTTGTGTCTGTTTAGGTACACCAGGAATCTAGTTGATGAGGGCAATGGGAAGTTCAACCTGATGATTCTCTGTTGGGGTGAAGGCCACGGCAGGTAAGGGGTTATGCTTACATATATCACTGTCCTCTTTAAGTGGAATCACCACTGTTTAAAACAATGTCGTACTTTGTACTTTTACACTAATTTATTGAGATAATTCATAACATTGAATGAACTATTACACAGTAATAAATATTTGATGATACTACTGTAAGAGTTCATTCAGGTCTGTATGTGTTCATTCAACACCACTGATTTTGCTATGTGACCTTTGTTGGAGCTGATAGTAGAGTTCAACGGTCTTAAGATCTGTGAGTTGTGTTGTTCCAAGATGAGATAATACACTGATAAGCATTAAGCATGAAACAAGCCTACTGTGGGTTTACAAAGTTTACTATGTGCTATGTGTGATTAATGTACTCTCTTTGTGACAGTAAAAAGCATTTTTTGGTAGCACGGTGTGTTACAACACTGTATACACTGTAATATACACTGTAATATTTTTACCCAGGGCTGGTTATTTGATATTACTTTCATTACGAGCTGGAATTAAGTACGATGTATTAATTCTGCATTTAAAGTGCTGTTTATGCAGATGTTGATGACACTTTGGGGTACCTTCTTAATGTAGTTACAGTAATACTAATTGTATCTACATTAGTTCATAATTTATAATCAATAGACAAAGTACTTATAAAGCAATGCCGAAGTATTTATTATCTTGACAAAACGTAAAACTATGGCCGCATGAACAACGATTGACCTGTTGTTCAGATATGGGTGGGATTAATACGGATAGGGACTCTCTCTCATAACTAATGCAATTACGACCTCTGCTGGCTGATTGATGGCTCCTGCACAGAGATGAGAAAAGAGTGCTCTCAGGGTGTGTCTCTCCATACACAGTGCTGAGCTGCACTGCGCTCGTCAAAGTGTAGGTGATAAGATGCATGCGGCATGCTGCCCACGTGTCGGAGGGGGCGTGGGTAAGCTTCGTTCTCCTCAATCAGAGCAGGGTACGGCATTGGTGGAGAGGGAGCATGATGCAATCAGGCATTTGGACGCGTTAAAAGGGAGAAAAAGGGGAGAAAATGCAAAAAAATTTAAAAAAGATAAATATTCATATGTTGGGATTTTTGGGATCAGTTTTATAAATGGAACATTATTTCACTAATACACGTCTGAACACATACAGGCTCCAAATTAGTGTTTTAATTTCAGAAACTATCTTAACTTTAATTTAAAGGAAATGAACCTCATTTAACTTATAGCAGTGAAACTTATACATACTGTATGAATAGTAGTACTTATTCAGTACAATTGTTTATATTATAATAGTTTTTTGGCACTCGAGTGGCAGTGGTAAGGAAGCCTACTACTGCTGAGATCTGGGGGTTCAGGGTTCAAATCTCAGTGGTGCTATCGACCAGTTAAATGTCTGTATGGACATGATTAACTGGTGTCTGAGGAGAAGGGTTGCTGAAACAGCCTAGCCATTTTGAGGGGCACTTGTCAGTGCACTCTTAGTGCTGGTCCCAAGCCTGGTTATTAATAGGAAAGATTACATCTGGAAGGGCATCTGGCATAAAAACTATGCCAAGTTTGGAATGCGGACCAGATCTACTGTGGCGACCCCTAAATACAGGAGCAGCTGAAAGAAAAAACTAAGATTAATCTAATAGTTTTATCATTGAATGAGATGTTGCGTGTGACTGAATGAGATCTTCATAATTTCAGTTCACTCACCATGATCCTCCAATGTAACATCAGTAGTTTTAATGTAAGGTCTTCATAAATGCAACTTATAAATGCATTATAAGTGCACTGAGTGAATACAGTTCAAATATAGTGTTAGCTTTTTAACATTGTGGTTCTCCATTTCTGATTGTTGCTTGTGTTGTGTCCCACTTGCAGTAGTATCCACGACCACACAGACTCACACTGCTTTTTGAAGCTTCTGCAGGGCCAGCTAAAGGAGACCTTGTTTGAATGGCCTGATGGTAAAGCACATGGAAGCATGGTCCCAAAATGTCAGCGCATCCTGCAGGAAAACCAGTGTGCTTATATTAATGGTAACATTATATTTCTAGTTGTGTTTTCTAGTAATGAGTATATCTATTAACTAATGGTTAAATTATTGAGATTGGGGATCGAATATCTATTCTAAAAAGCTATATGTAAAAAAGCTCCTAAGCTATATGTTCATCTTATATTATTTACTGCCACACCTGTCTGTGCTTTAAATGTGCCAGTCAGTCACTAGGAGCATTTAATTTAAACGTATTGCATTACAGGACTAGGTCTATAAATAAAATATCAGGTCTTTAAATACAGTACAGTAAGACATGAATAAAGCTTCATTTAAATTAGATTAGATCCCTGTGAATATCATATCACTGCATATGAGGCCTGACTGTATAAATGTCTGAATTAATGTCTTGCCTAAAATGCTTCCACTGGAATTTCTGTGTGTTGCAGATTCCATCGGACTGCACCGGGTGGAGAACGTCAGTCACACGGAATGTGCAGCCAGCTTACACTTGTACAGCCCACCCTTCGAGCACTGCCAGGCTTTTGACCAGAGAACGGGGCACAAGAACACAGTCAAAATGACATTCTGGAGTAAATTGGGCCAGAGGACACCGTTTGTGAGTTTTTCACAATCACTTCACATAAGCGATTACGTATTAACAAGAATTGACATTAAAACCAATATTAGCTCAAATATTGGAAACATTTTCCAGTGTCAGACCTTTGATAGCCACAGACCTTCAGATTTTTGTCTTTTTTTCTTTTTTTTTAATTAAAAGGTTTAAGCCAATGATTGCTTTAGTAATTTGCTGATAAGTAAAATCATGTGTTAAACCAGGTAAAATGCTCATTTATTCTCATTTATCACGAAACACTTTTTTATGAGTTGGTTCCTGTGGACTTTTACGATTAGCAGTAATGAGATAAGTTTTATTATATAGCAGGACTTCATGTTTATACCATCACAAATGATAAGGATGAAATAACTAATTATTTAGGGTCAATAAAAATTTATACATATATTTTTCCATCTAATGTATTTAATGTTAATACAATACAACAACAATCCAAGTGTTAGCAGTTATTTTTAAAAATGTATTATTATGTATTATGTATTATGTAATGCATAACTACAGTATATGAATGTGCAGATAATATTTAAAATTTTCTGTTGTTTGCCCTGATTTAACCTTAAGTTACAATTTAAAAGTCTTCCTGTTCCCACTTTTTATCATGGCTAATAAAATCTAATCGTTTCAATAACTCATAAAACTTATCTAGTTTAAAACTTAACTGCTTTACAACACCATCAAGGTCTAAAATGCTTATCTTCAGATTGTATAAGCAAAATGTTAAGTTTTATGTTTTGTTGTGTTTTTGTTTGGGGTTTTGCTCACTGCAGCCACTTATCTTGATTACAGACACGCAATATAAAGACGACACAGAATACTTTGTCCAAAAACCCCTTAAGTATATAAGTAACTACATAGTTGGGTATATATTATCTGATATTTACGTTACATGGGCTTTGATTTTATACCACTTACAGTTTCACTCAGGTTGTTTTCACTAAGAACTGTGAAACACAATCAATATCATATAAATTTTATATTGGTTTCTGTGGTATAGAGCCAGATGAAAAAGAAATCATATCCCTGTTCCTTTTATTAATGCTTCTGAAAGTAAATTTAAATGCAATAAAATCCATATTTGACATTTGCAAAATGTAGTGATAAGAGTAGCGACTTGTGTTTCCAAATTCAAAACTGTTTGTTCTGATGTCAACAATAGCTGAAATCAATTTTGAGTTTTTTTCTTGCTATAAAACAGACTGTGATTATTAAATGTGGTCTTCAAATTTGCTTTGCTTTTTGAAAGCATTCAATTTAACTTGAGAATGTTCCTTTATTTTAAATCGCATATCATCAATGAAGACTTGAGTAATCGGGAGCCACTGTATTACACTTTTCTTTAAAGTCAACACGTGTCCTACTGCATTTTTTTCAAGCAAAGTTGAGTTGTGTTAAAATCCCATGTAGATTCAGAGCAACATCATAAAAACACAGTCAACATTATAAAGAAATTTACTTCCTCTATAAGCCAATGATTTCTTTAATGTTTAATGTCAGTAGACAATTTTACAAGACATTCCATTCTGTCTAGACAGAATGCCGGTTAACTGCTTGCAGACAGTTGATTTCTTTCCTGATATTTCTTTCCCAAGTACAGTATGTCCCACCACTGTAAGCAGAAACCTCCAACTGACTTTATTTTACTATGCTAACCTGTATCATACACTGCAGTGACATTCTAAAATGTCATTCTAGAAGCTTCGATTTCTCCGCCCTTGCTGGAGTTCTTTTATGCTTCTCTGGTTTTCTTCTGGCAAAGTGCCCAGTTTCTTTAACAAATGCAGTCTACACGGTGTTCCAGCTAACGTCTAAATAAAAACAGATATACACGATTTGCCGGTTTTGGCAACTACATCGGGTTTATCTTTAGTTTAGAAGTTACATAAGCTCACCTTGACCAAACTTCTGTCTGGCCAGGCACATTTCAACATCAGCTCTGTGATAAGATTAGATAGTTTTGAGAAGGACTGAAAGCACAGTGCATACGTCACCAGTCCTTGTTTTTTTCCCTGCATGTTAATCAGGTCATTTCTGACTGATGATAACCCTGTAAATTCGGGTCCATGCTCACCTTCTCTTTTTCTTTTTCTTTTTCTTTCTTTGCAGGAATCTACAATCTCACAAGAAAATAACTAAAAACATGGAAGACAAACTGGATTTCATGGATTGTGGCATAATGATGATGGCAATGCAGCTGTCATTATGTTTGTAATATAAAATAATGATTTGAGACCCTACAGTAATTCTAGAGGCTTTTTTGTAAACTAGTAAGAGCTTGGCAAATGCTGCTGAATACAGCGTGAGAACCTGAATAGCAGTGTTAAGCTGGCCTGCCCTATGAATCTGTTCTTTGTTCACTCGGCTGGAGGAGAAACCATTCTAACAGCATTCCTGTGCTTCTGTGATCTGTGTAATCACAATGTGTACTGTTACGGGGCCTGTTGTGTTTAAATGTGTAATTTATAAGATTTTTTATAAGATTTTATTTCCTTTACATTATGGTCACATGAAAGTAATTATCTGAGGGCCATCATCAGTGTAACGCCTTTACATACAATGGAGCACTTGCTTTTTTTGATGTGTTAATTTCTGTATTAACTGGCATGGTGTATTACATCGAAATTCAAACAACAACAAAACACATTTGCCCTCAAATTTAATTTCAAGATTTGTTTGTAATTTGCATCAGCTATTTTTGTACACATTTTATTGGTAGTAATTTACAATTAAAATTTTAGAGGATCATTTGGGTCATTATAATTGTGCTCTTATTTTAAGTCTAGATGTTATGTTTAAAATTTGAATATAGTTATATGAGAATGTTTCTACAAAATGCAGGATCTACTTACGTAGTGAATAATATTAGTTTTCCACTTGTAACTGTACTTTACTGTATTCCGTAATACCATGTAGTCTATCGGTACCAGGATGAATTTCAATAAAAACTTTGTTTTTCTGTAAAACGTCTCCATATTTGTCTTTACTATATGTGTAACGGGTGCCAGGTGAAACCCTGCACCTGCAAGAATTGGAAATGAACTCGATTTGCAGGAGGCTTAACAAATGAACAATTCAAAAACATCTGCAGCCTGCAACAGAGAAAGTGGATTGAACAGGGGCAGTACAGAACTAAAAACTGATATAATACTGTCATAATATAGCAAACTGCTCAGAGCATCTGGAGCAACCAGGTTCTCAGAAAAAGAGGAAATAAAGGAAACGCTGAACAAGTTTGGGATGGTAATGCATGAGCGGCACCTCATCAATTGGTGCAGTCAAGGTGCATCCAAACATTGGGCCCGCTCCGGAAAAAGTTCAAAAAGTGCTGCAACACCAGCTGAGTTCCCAGAAAGCCACAGCGTATACTGCCACACATCTTTACTTACTAATCATAACTAATCTGTGTTGTTTGCGTGGAATACCAGTAACAGATTAGATTGTATTGTAACATGATTGATAATTCTTACTTTTGTTGGCCATTTTTCCTCAAATGATGAAGAACACAGAAGAACCAATGAAACAACCAGTGACTAAACTGTAAAAATTGAAATGATTGTTTTTTTAAAGAAGGTATCCTGTTTCTACCTAGATGGGTGTTTCTACCTAGATGGGTATTAATTATCAGCTTTTAATACCATTTGTTTTGCCAGCAGTCAAACACTGTGCTTATGTAATGTGTTTTTGATTAAGGAACTGTGTAGTGAAAACAACAATGCCTGCAGTGTTCTTACGAAAGTAAACACAGATGGGTTGGGAGTCTGAAAATCTGCCAAGAGGAAAACTTGGTGTCAAAATAATCAGCAAGAAGCTCAGTAGGACTATAGTGAAAATGTACCTACACTTTCTTATAAAGAGCGGATAAAATCCTAAAGCTTTGAAAGACATAAAATACCCATTTCTTACAAAATGTGCAGAATACAGAGGTTTATCTTATTGATTAATACTACAAGTCAACAAAGTGAACATGTACAGTAGACCTTTGACTTACGAATTTAATTGGTTCCGAAGAGCTGTTCTTAAGTCAAAATGTTCATTAGTTAAACCTATTTAATAGAATTAATTTGTGCCAGACCTCCCAAACCACCCCTTACCCAACCCTTCTAATGTCTTAAATGGTCTTTTTTGTTATAAATACAAGTATATTTTCCCTTAAATCTTAAATTATAGAATAGACATTACTGTAATAAACAATAATAAACAACAATACACAGTAGTACTGTACTGTATATAAAAACACACACCACATTTCAGTACAGTACGTGTGCTGTACCATACACCATAATAAATTTCCTTCTTTTTATATAAAATGTATCTACCAGAAACAACAAAAACTCTCATATTTCTCTATTATTTTCTTCTTTATTTCAGTAGTGTTGTATTTTGTAAGTGTAATTGCACGAAAGAAAGAATACTTTACTGAGCCGACTTCCTTCTTCTCTCTCACTCACTGTCCCCTCACAGTGACACCTACTGGCAGGAGTAATTATACAACAACAAATAGTAATAGATTTTTTCATTTTTTACCACTACGCTTTCTCTGCACCTTATTTGGGGCCATTTTAATATATATATATATATATATATATATATATATATTAATATATATATATATATATATATATACTGTATATATACAGTATATATATATATATAGAGAGAGAGAGAGAGACGGTCAGAGTCAACTTGTTCGTGATGTCATGTGTTTCGCTTTTTTGTTTTTTTTTGTTCATACGTTAAGTTGAAAAAGATCGTATGGTAAACGGTTCGTAACTTAAGGGTCTACTGTATTTGTGTGGCACCGCCTTCCTACTACTTATGTGTTTCCTTTAAGTATTTTATATTCCTCCCATCTCTCAAAAATAAGTAACACATGGTGAAGTGGCTACATTAAATTAATCATCAGTGAAAGTCACTTTAAAATAAAGTGGAATAGGCTGTAGACTTACTGTCACCCTATTCAAAATGATTATTGAAGATTTACAAAGCAAAATTTAAAACCTACAACTTGAGATTCTTATTCTTACTGCATTTTACACTTTACCTTTCTGAAAACGGGGTTTGTACTTCAAACCATTACAATAGAGGATATCCAAAGTTTCACAACAGTATGCACAAGCAATCATGGACCATACAAGCTTGCATTTATTGCAGCCCAGCATCAATATTTTACCAGCAAGGTCAATATTCTTAAGAACCTTGATCCTAGTTGGAATGCATATTTAGTCACATATCAAACAGTTCTGGCTTTATCGGCCAAAAGCATGAGGTACAAACGAGTTTGACTTGGCGAAGCAGTGCAAGAACATTCAATATGAACATGTGCATGAAGTCACTACAAACATTAGTTTAAACATGTTTCAGTAGTTGTAAGTATATTTAAGTATACACTGATCAGCCATAAAATTAAAACCACCTTCTTGTTTCTACACTCACTGTTCATTTTATCAGCTCCACTTACCATATAGGAGCACTTTGTAGTTCTACAAATACTGACTGTAGTCCATCTGTTTCTCTGCATGCTTTGTTAGCCTGCATTCATGCTGTTCTTTAATGGTCAGGACTCTCCCAGGACCACTACAGACTAGATGTTATTTTGGTGGTGGATCATTCTCAGCACTGCAGTGACACTGACATGGTGGTGGTGTGTTAGTGTGTGTTGTGCTGGTATGAGTGGATCAGACACAGCAGCGCTGCTGAAGTTTTTATATACCGTGTCCACTCACTGTCCACTCCATTAGACACTCCTACCTAGTTGGTCCACCTTGTAGATGTAAAGTCAGAGACGATCGCTCATCTATTGCTGCTATTTGAGTTGGTCATCTTCTAGCTCTTCATCAGTGGTCACAGGACGCTGCCCATGGGGCGCTGTTGGCTGGATATTTCTGGTTGGTGGACTATTCTCAGTCCAGCAGTGAGAGTGAGGTGTTTAAAAACTCCATCAGCGCTGCTGTGGCTGATCCACTCATACCAGCACAACACACACTAACACACCACCACCATGTCAGTGTCACTGCAGTGCTGAGAATGATCCACCACTCAAATAATACCTGCTCTGTGGTGGTCCTGTGGGGGTCCTGACCATTGAAGAACAGCATGAAAGGGGGCTAACAAAGCATGCAGAGAAACAGATGGACTACAGTCAGTAATTGTAGAACTACAAAGTGCTTCTGTATGGTAAGTGGAGCTGATAAAATGGATAATGTGTGTAGAAACAAGGAGGTGGTTTTAATGTTATGGCTGATCAGTGTATACAGCAAAAAGTCTCAGTAAACAGAAAAAGAATATTTATTGATACATACAAACCATTTGGATGGCACAAGTTGACATGTTTTCTGATCTTTTATTTACTTGTTTTCTTGTTTTGCTTTTTCAACCAATCCAGTAGTGTCCAATTCGAGGTTATTGCTCTCTTGTTACTTCTGCCAGGCACACCCGTGATCGAAAAGGGCAGAGGCTGTCATGTGCCGCCCACCTCCCACCCACGCACAGCCACAGATCAATCGTTCAGCAGAGGCCACGATTGCCCCAGTGGTGAGGAACCCTATTTCTGCCACTGTCCCTCCCCCTACAGACACGCAGCCAACAGTGGGTCTGAGTAGGCACCCGGCCAGCTGATAGCAGAGCTGAGATTTGAACACGAGAGAGTTGAGATCTTAGCATGTGGGCTAGTGTGTTTTACCGCTGTCCCTAAGTTGACGTCATATTGAGTTACAAAAAACATCTAGTTCTCTTTACAAATTTTAATGTGGACTCTTATTCAAACCCCCTTGACCTGTGCTAAAAGGCTTCTAAAGCCTCTCTTGTGCAATCTTCATACATTCTTCTTGTGCAAAAGCTTCCACCTATTTTATTTTAGTATGATGGCTTTTGTGCTGAAGCTTCTTTCTTTAAATCCCACTAAAGATTGTACATATATGGGATTTAAATCTGGAGACTGAGAAGGACTCTCCAGGATATATTGCTAAGTAACAGCTAGTGTTGCTTCTCAGGGCTCTAATGTGTAATTTCTATCGACATCGGATCTGTGATCCGCATTCTCACATGTATATTCGTCTTTTGCTAAGCAACTACCAGAAGTGGTTTAGTAATTTGACTCTCTAATCAATTCCTTCTTTTTTTCTAGTTAGGTTTGAGGGAGAAGCACTGGGGCTGTGATCGTGTGTCTGGGTGTTGGTGGGCCGAGTAGCTAACACACTGATTCTGGATGCAGATCCACCTACCATTTTCACCTCATAGTTTCCAGTAGTCTAGCCTTTTGATTCATTTTACTCACAAATTGAGTTGGCTCATCTCACTCATTTAGGCTTTTAATTCGCCTGGTCCCTTTGTTTGCCAGATTGCTGACAGGTTTGCTCTGTAGTTTTAATCTAGCTGTAGGCAGTTAATCCAGGGAATCCAGGGTTTAAATCCCCAGCGGGACTATAGACTGGTTGGGCAACTACATACCGGCAATGTTGAGGTGGAAATGAGGCCCCGCAATAGACTGATGTCATGTCCAGAGTGTGTGAGTGCATTGCACCCAGTGATTCCGGAAAAGCCATACCCACCATGACGATAAAGTGGTGGTAAAACATGAAAATGAAATAAAAAATTACTCTCTGGGTCAATGATCCCCACACACATATGCAGGTAAAACTGATGTAGCCCCATACAATGGCAGATATTGGCTTTTGGACCTTGCACTGATAACAGCCTGGATGGTCCATTTGGATGACCTGTGTTTGATTGCTGCCCTCTCCAAGGTGCATTCCTGGCCCACATCCAGTTTTTCTGGAACCATCACACTTTCAAGAGAATGACTCACTAAATAAATGAATAAATAAAAAAAGAAATAGTTATTTTTACTGATATGTATTATAAGTAGTAGTACAAGAAGTAGAACACTATAGCTACTACTAGTAGTGGTAGAAATAATAGTAGCAGTAGTAGTTGTATACTGTAGGTAGTAGCAATAATGGTAGTAGCATAGAAGTTGTATACTGTAGGTAGTAGTTGTAGATGTAGTAGCAGTTGTAGAAGTAGTAGTAGTAGTAGTAGTAGTAGTAGTAGTAGTAGTAGTAGTAGTAGTAGTCATAGTAGTAGTATGAAAGTTGTATACTGTAAGTAGTAGTAGTAATGGTAGTAGTATAGATGTTGTATACTGTAAGTAGTAGTTGTAGATGTAGTAGCAGCTGTAGAAGTAGTAATAGTAGTAGTAATAGTGGTAGTATAGAAGTTGTAAACTGTAAGTAGTAGATGTAGAAGCAGTTGTGGTAGTAACAGTAGTAATAGTGGTAGTATAGAAGTTGTATTCTGTAAGTAGTAGTTGTAGATGTAGTAGCAGTTGGAAGTAGAAGTAGTAGTAGTAGTAGTAGTAGTAATGGTAGTAGTATAGAAGTTGTATACTGTAATTAGGAGTTGTAGATGCAGTAGCAGTTGTGGAAGTAGTAGTAGTAGTAGTAGTAATAATAGTAGTAATAGTAGTAGTATGAAAGTTGTATACTGTAAGTAGTAGTGGTAGTAATGGTAGTAGTATAGAAGTTGTATACTGTAAGTAATAGTTGTAGATGTAGTAGCAGTTGGAAGTAGAAGTAGTAGTAGTAGTAGTAGTAGTAGTAATGGTAGTAGTATAGAAGTTGTATACTGTAATTAGGAGTTGTAGATGCAGTAGCAGTTGTGGAAGTAGTAGTAGTAGTAGTAGTAGTAGTAGTAGTAATAATAGTAGTAATAGTAGTAGTATGAAAGTTGTATACTGTGAGTAGTAGTGGTAGTAATGGTAGTAGTATAGAAGTTGTATACTGTAAGTAATAGTTGTAGATGTAGTAGCAATTGTGGAAGTAGAAGTAGTAGTAGTAGTAGTAGTAATAGTAGTAGTATGAAAGTTGTATACTGTAAGTAGTAGTAGTAATGGTAGTAGTATAGAAGTTGCATCCTGTAAGTAAACGTTAGTAGCAGTTGTGGTAATAGTAAAAGAACTTTGGTGAACTTAAAGAAAAAAAAATCCCTTTTATTGTCTGTTTAATTGTCGTGATTAAAAAATATGTGGTTTGGTGCTGCACCCCTGTGGTTTAAATAAAAACTGCATTATATAAAAAAAAACATCAAGCTGTCCACACATTTCGGTATGTTTAAAGGAAACTAACAATTAGATGTTTTAAAGAAGACTCCCACCTGACTGTATCATGCAGTGGCAAGTTCGAACAAAAAATGTTCATATTTTTATGGTCAAGTTGATTTAAATATCACTGGGGTACCACTGGTGCATTCCTTTTTTCTGAAAACCGAGATGTCGCAGACGGCCGGTGTTACGGAGAATTCAGTTCCCCCTGTTTCCCCTTTAATGCGCATGTGCAAAAATCATGACGTTTTTTTCAGTCGCTTCGTTGAGCGTCGGTTTATTTGGAATATGTATTTATAGCGGTATGTTCTTTTCACATTTCATGTTGTATGTTAGGTAGTTTGTGATTAAATACATACTTTAAAGTATTGAATGAACTACTGTCAGAGGTTTTATTGCTCCACCGCAAGTCAGAGGTTTTCACACTGCTGTCTTCAGCCTTGCTGTCAATCAACTAGAATTAACGTGTCAGATTTTTTTGTAAATAAATCCTAATACAGGACATGCTCTTATTCACACACTAGTTTAAGGTTATTCATCTCAGCTGCACTACCATTTACTTTCAAGAATAGTTTCATTCATGGTGATCTCTCGTTCATTTAAACTTCACAAACTGCATCCATGTGATTTTAAAATTAACAAACAGTATGTAGAACAAGTTTAACCTATAGATCAGTCCATTACACTAACAACACAGGGGGGAACAGATTTACCTGGAGACCTGGAAAATATGGTTCCCCACATGTATATCACTGTGTGTGTAATTATAAAACACTACAGTGATGCTGGTGATGTATTTACCTGTTGTTATTATGTAGAACAAGTTTAACCTATAGATCAGTCCATTACACTAACAACACAGGGGGGAACAGATTTACCTGGAGACCTGGGGAATATGGTTCCCCACATGTATATCACTGTGTGTGTAATTATAAAACACTACAGTGATGCTGGTGATGTATTTACCTGTTGTTATTATGTAGAACAAGTTTAACCTATAGATCAGTCCATTACACTAACAACACAGGGGGGAACACATTTACCTGGAGACCTGGGGAATATGGTTCCCCACATGTATATCACTGTGTGTGTAATTATAAAACACTACAGTGATGCTGGTGATGTATTTACCTGTTGTTATTATGTAGAACAAGTTTAACCTATAGATCAGTCCATTACACTAACAACACAGGGGGGAACACATTTACCTGGAGACCTGGGGAATATGGTTCCCCACATGTATATCACTGTGTGTGTAATTATAAAACACTACAGTGATGCTGGTGATGTATTTACCTGTTGTTATTATGTAGAACAAGTTTAACCTATAGATCAGTCCATTACACTAACAACACAGGGGGGAACACATTTACCTGAAGACCTGGGGAATATGGTTCCCCACATGTATATTACTGTGTGATGATTCTTTTCTTTTTTTTAATGCAAACTACAGGCACACACACATTTTAAGAACAAAATATCTGTATTAGAAATTAGTGTTAAACTAAATTATGCATATATTACAATTATGCAAATATATAATAAAGAAATCCACCTCAATGCAAATTAAAACTTAAATACATATTTGTAGCTTAATAGAAATATATATATTTTTAAACGAAATAAAATAAAATCTGGGATAGTGCCCTGGGATTGACTAGCATCACATCCATAGTGCACTCCTGCCGTACGTCCAGTTTCCCCAGGAACAGTTCTGGATCCTCCACGGCCATGACCAGGATAAAGCAGTTACTAAACAGAAATGAATGATTAATTTACTATCTACTTTTTAAATAAACTAAAAGAGCAACATAAAATAAAATACAGCAACAAGCAAACTTTTTAGAAATAACGTCCCAGTTTACCTTGGTCTAATCTTCAGTACATGCCGGACAATGAAGGTCTTCCTCTACTGGTGGGTTGCCAACACATGACTGGTGGTACCATCTGTCACATCCATCACAGGCTATAATAGATAGATCACTTTATTAATCCCAGAGGGAAAGTCAAGGACATATATAATAGCATGGTGCAATGAAAAAGCCAATAAAATTAAGGCATTATTACTATTTCTTTGGTACCACCAGTCATGTGTTGGCAACCCACCAGTAGAGGAAGATCTTCATTGTCCGGTATGTACTGAAGATTAGACCAAGGTTAACTGGGACGTTATTTCTAAAAAGTTTGCTTGTTGCTGTATTTTATTTTATGTTGCTCTTTTAGTTGATTTAAAAAGTAGATAGTAAATTAATCATTCATTTCTGTTTAGTAACTGCTTTATCCTGGTCATGGCCGTGGAGGATCCAGAACTGTTCCTGGGGAAACTGGACGTATGGCAGGAGTGCACTATGGATGTGATGCTAGTCAATCTCAGGGCACCATCCCCAAATAAATTTGCACGTCAGATTTTATTTTATTTAGTTTAAAAAATATATATTTTTATTAAGCTATAAATATGTTAGATTTTCAAGTATTTAAGTTTTAATTTGCATTGAGGTGGATTTCTTTATTATATATTTGCATAATTGTAATATATGCATAATTTAGTTTAACACTAATTTCTAATACAGATATTTTGTTCTTAAAATGTGTGTGTGCCTGTAGTTTGCATTAAAAAAAGAAAAGAATCATCACACAGTAATATACATGTGGGGAACCATATTCCCCAGGTCTCCAGGTAAATGTGTTCCCCCCTGTGTTGTTAGTATAATGGACTGATCTATAGGTTAAACTTGTTCTACATAATAGCAACAGGTAAATACATCACCAGCATCACTGTAGTGTTTTATAATTACACTCACAGTGATAAACATGTGGGGAACCATTTTTTCCAGGTCTCCAGGTAAATGTGTTCCCCCCTGTGTTGTTAGTGTAATGGACTGGTCTATAGGTTAAACTTGTTCTACATAATAACAACAGGTAAATACATCACCAGCATCACTGTAGTGTTTTATAATTACACTCACAGTGATAAACATGTGGGGAACCATTTTTTCCAGGTCTCCAGGTAAATGTGTTCCCCCCTGTGTTGTTAGTGTAATGGACTGGTCTATAGGTTAAACTTGTTCTACATAATAACAACAGGTAAATACATCACCAGCATCACTGTAGTGTTTTATAATTACACACACAGTGATATACATGTGGGGAACCATATTCCCCAGGTCTCCAGGTAAATGTGTTCCCCCCTGTGTTGTTAGTGTAATGGACTGGTCTATAGGTTAAACTTGTTCTACATAATAACAACAGGTAAATACATCACCAGCATCACTGTAGTGTTTTATAATTACACACACAGTGATATACATGTGGGGAACCATATTCCCCAGGTCTCCAGGTAAATGTGTTCCCCCCTGTGTTGTTAGTATAATGGACTGATCTATAGGTTAAACTTGTTCTACATAATAACAACAGGTAAATACATCACCAGCATCACTGTAGTGTTTTATAATTACACACACAGTGATATACATGTGGGGAACCATATTTTCCAGGTCTCCAGGTAAATCTGTTCCCCCCTGTGTTGTTAGTGTAATGGACTGATCTATAGGTTAAACTTGTTCTACATACTGTTTGTTAATTTTAAAATCACATGGATGCAGTTTGTGAAGTTTAAATGAACGAGAGATCACCATGAATGAAACTATTCTTGAAAGTAAATGGTAGTGCAGCTGAGATGAATAACCTTAAACTAGTGTGTGAATAAGAGCATGTCCTGTATTAGGATTTATTTACAAAAAAATCTGACACGTTAATTCTAGTTGATTGACAGCAAGGCTGAAGACAGCAGTGTGAAAACCTCTGACTTGCGGTGGAGCAATAAAACCTCTGACAGTAGTTCATTCAATACTTTAAAGTATGTATTTAATCACAAACTACCTAACATACAACATGAAATGTGAAAAGAACATACCGCTATAAATACATATTCCAAATAAACCGACGCTCAACGAAGCGACTGAAAAAAACGTCATGATTTTTGCACATGCGCGTTAAAGGGGAAACAGGGGGAACTGAATTCTCCGTAACACCGGAGCAACCAGTCATTTTGTGACAACCAATTCTCAGGTCTGCACTATCCCTGTTCTATCCTTTCTCTCCTTTTGTGTCTTATTTGTTACTTTGTTTCTGTTATTTTGGTGTCTTTCCTGAGTTTTAGGTGGAGGATTAAGATGAGCGAGGCTTGTAGCACCGAGGTTGCGTGGTACAGACGGGGTTTGACTTTGATAAGTTCTCTAAGGTAGCTTGGGTCTGGTCCATTTTTGGCTTTGTAGTCAAGCATCACTATTTTAAACGCAGCAGTGGGGTGATGTGGCAGTGTTTAATTTGGTTGAAAACCAGACAGGCAGTACCCAGGAAAAAATGTACTGCGAAATTTCATAGTAAAACTGTAAACCCGATTGATTGTTTTACTGTGAAGTTTGACAGTTCAACTGTAAACTTGGTAAACAGTTTTACTATGAACTTCACAGTTTACTTTGACTGTGAGTGAACATACTAGTTCTATTGCTTCTAAATGCCCTAATGAAGCATTTTGAATGAGTTGCAGGGGTTTAATAATGGACATTGAAGCACCTGCCAGGAGGGAGTTGCATTAGTCCAGCCTTGAGATGTCAAGTGACTGGACAAGAATCTGAGTGGATTCCATAGAGAGAAATGGCCAAATCTTCTTGATGTTGCCAGAGGAAGCGACATGATCTTGTCACATTAGCTTCATAAACAGAGAGGGACAGCTGGCTATCCAGGACAACACCGAGGTTTCGTACATTATTTGATGGCTCGATCTGGGAGTTATTAAAAGAGATGACTAGGTCTTAAGATGGAGACTGATCTCCAGGAATAAATATCAGCTGTCTTACTGGAGTTACATTTTAGGTGATGAGCTGACATCCATAGTGAGATGTCTGCCAGACATGCTGAGATGAGAGCTGAGACTAAACACAATGAATGATCATTATCCTTTTTAAACCTACTTTTATTTTACTTAACAGGTCATTTCTCTGGTGTACAATGGCTGGCTCCATATTTGAGTGGGCGACACGGTGGCTCAGTGGGTAGCACTGTCGCCTCACAGCAAGAAGGTCCTGATTTGCATGTTCTCCCTGTGTCTGAGTGGATTTCCTCCCACAGTCCAAAGACATGCAAGTGAGGTGATTTGGAGATACAAAATTGTCCATGACTGTGTTTGATATTGAACTTGTCAACTGATGAATACCTTGTGTAATGAGTAACGTTTCTGTCATGAATGTGACCAAAGTGTGTAAAACATGACGTTAAAATCCTGGTAAATAAATAAATAAACCATATTTGAGTTGGCTGTACCATCATCTATCTTGACACGTCTCCCTGAGGAATTGACCAAACCTTCCTAGTCTCCACATAGATGACGTGTTATTGGTTTCGAACCTGTTTTCCGACACGTTACGCCTACCTCTTAATGATTGGCTAATAATGTTACACTCAGAAGCGATCAGCCATTTAGCACGTTTGTAAATGTGACGAATGAGCCAATCATAGAACAAGAGGCGGGATTTTTCGGAAAACGGGTAGTAAACAAAAAACGTTAAGCTATAGTGTGAACTGCATACTACCTATCTAAATAGTATGTGACTATGTAGAGTTAACTTATTTAAATAAAAAATAAACAATACTACTATATAAGTTAACCTTCAATGCAAACTATGAATTTAAACCTATGCAAAGTTAGCTATTTAAGTGGTATTTGACAATGTAAAGTTATAGTTAATGTGTTTGTTTTTGCATACTACTTAGTACGATAGTATGCGAGTAGGTCCGAACCAACTGACTCGGTCGGACACGTCATTACGTACGTACGTGCTCGCTCATTGCCACCGGTACACTTCCGTCATCCGGGTAGCAGATACAGGGTGAGTTAAGCTTGCCCACATTAACGAATGATTAGTTTTATATAAAATTCGAATAATTCTTGTGTATAATTTGGTGAGTTAACAACAAACTTTAATATTAAAGGAATACATGTTAAATTAATTGCTTAACATGGTGTATTTTGTCCCATATGTTAAGCTTCTAGCCGACGTCAACTCAGGGTTAGCCTGAGCGGCTTCATTATTTGGGTGCTAAATGCTAACTAGCATCACAGAAACGTCTCTCCTGCACTGAAATAATTACGTGTGTAATTGCATTGGTTTGGGTCCGTCTGACTATTGTGTGATTAATAACATGAATGTTTTATCTTTCCAGCTCTATCTGTGTTTGCTGATCAGTGGTGTTAGCAGGATGCTCGCTGCTGGTGGTGGAGGGTTTCGGGGGAGGATGTTGGTGCAGTTGTTGTGTGTCCAGCTGCTCTGGAGTTTAGTCTGGGCATCAGAACTCACCTTCGAGCTGCCCGACAATGCCAAGCAGTGCTACTATGAGGACATCACCATCGGCACCAAGTGCACCCTCGAGTTTCAGGTAATACACTTTCAAATAAGTTAACAGACTCGAACTCATATGGAGCTCCGTTAGGGCTTGACATGACAATGTTTACTTCATTGGCTGATGATAAAACTGTATTATTTAGTAGAGATCATGTATGTGTGTGTGTATATATATAGGTATTCATATACATAAATTTTTTTTGCCAAAATACTGTTGAAATTTTGTAGTGTGTAGCTTTACTGCTTTATAATGCTTCTATCTGTCCATCCATCTGTCTATCCATCTATCCGTCCATCCATCCACCCATCATCTATCTATTTCCATCTATCCATCCATCCACCCACCTATCTTTCTATCCATCTATCTTTTTATCTATTGGGGCTGGGCGGTATGACCAAAAATTTGTATCACAGTATTTTTTTTTTTTATGTTCTGATGGTTTCACAGTATATCACGGTATGTTTTATTTTTTGTATGACTGGGACTTTATATATGTTTGTGGCTTAATCTACTGACATAAGTACATAGAATATAAAAAGTGTTAATTTTGGCCCCACGAAATGGCACAATATATGATGGAACCAGTACGCATGAAACAGGTGCAGTATATACGATGTTTATTATTAATACACTCCTGATCAAAATCTTAAGACCAGTTAAAAAATTGCAAGAATTTGCATTTTGCACTACTGGATCTTAAGAAGGTTCTAAGTAGAGCTTCACAATGCTAAAAGAAGAAATGGGCGCAAGAGACAAAAACTTTTGAGCAGGCAATTTATTGAAAACAACAATTTAACTGAAATAGGCTGTTCATCAGCTGATCAAAAGTTTAAGACCATAGCTCAAAAAAAACCCGAAAACCCCCTCAAAACAGAAATCAAAGTGTCAAAAAAAGGACTCAGTAATGAGTAGGTCCACCATTCTTGTTGATCACTTCAAACAATCGTTTAGGCATGCTTGATGCAAGTGTTTTCAGGAGGCTAGTGGGAACGTTGCTCCAAGTGTTGAAGATGGCTTCACAAAGGGCATCCACTGTCTGGAACTGATGTCCATTTTTGTAAACTTCCCTTGCCATCCATCCCCAAATGTTCTCAATCGGATTTAGATCAGGGGAACACGCAGGATGGTCCAAAAGAATGACGTTATTCTCCTGGAAGAAGTCCTTTGTCAGGCGGGCATTGTGAACTACAGCATTGTCCTGTTGAAAAACCCAGTCGTTACCACACAGACGAGGACCCTCAGTCATGAGGGATGCCCGCTGCAACATCTCCACAAAGCCAGCTGCTGTTTGATGCCACTGCACAACCTGAAGCTCCATTGTTCCATTGAAGGAAAAAGCACCCCAAATCATGATGGCGCCCCCCCACTGTGCCACGTAGAAAACATCTCAGGTGGGATCTCCTTGTCATGCCAGTAACGTTGGAAGCCATCAGGACCGTCAAGGTAAATTTTTTTCTCATCAGAGAATAAAACTTTCTTCCACCTTTCAATGTCCCATGTTTGGTGCTCCCTTGCAAAGTCCAAAGGGGCAATTTTGTGGCGTTGAAGAAGACCGTGGCCTTTAAAGACGTTTTTTGTTTCTGAAGCCCTTCCCTCGCAGATGCCGTCTGATGGTTATTGAGCTACAGTCAGCACCAGTAATGGCCTTAATTTGGGTCGAGGATCGTCCCGTGTCTTGACGGACAGCCAATCGGATCCTGCGGCTCAGCGCTGGTGAAATGTTTTTGGGTCTATCACTTGACTTTTTTGTTCCATAACCCTCAGGATCTTTTAATAAATGCAAAATGACTGTCTTACTGCATCCAATCTCAGCAGCGATGGCATGTTGTGAGAGGCCTTGCTTATGAAGCTCAACAATCCTACCACGTTCAAAGTCAGTGAGCTTTTTTGCTTTTGCCTTCAGGAGGTCTTGACAGTGTAAATACTTGACAGAAAACGACATGGAATCCAAAATTTTTCGCACATTTTGGCTTTTAAAGGCTGTGGTCTTAAACTTTTGATCAGCTGAAAAAAGCATGTTTGAGTGTAAATGCAGTTTTCAATAAATTGGCTGCTTAAAAGTTTTTGTCTCTTGCACCCATTTCTTCTTTTAGCATTGTGAAGCTCTACTTGGAACCTTCTTGAGATCCAATAGTGCAAAATGCAAATTCTTGCAATTTTTTAACTGGTCTTAAGATTTTGATCAGGAGCGTATAATATTTAGTTATTGTACAATTACCTTCAGCTCTCCCTTAAACAAATAAAACAACGTTTGCAGTCTCCCAGTTACCACTGATGAATTGCACAGTTTTATTTGTTGTAGAACTTTCAACTGTTGTAGAAAAGTGGACGCCTTTATATAGCTACCCTTCCAGCTTGCTTTGGTGTTAGTATAACAACGGTATAACAATTAAACAGAAGTATTTTTGCCCCGGTAGTAACATCGCTTAACCGATTGCTTTTTTGCCACAACCGGGCCCCCACAAACCGTACAGTATATAGTGTTTTGGTGGGCCAGTGATAGCTCAGTGGTTAAGATACTGGACTAGTAAACAGAAGGTTGCCGGTTCAAGCCCCGCCACCACCAAGTTGCCATTGTTGGGTCCCTGAGCAAGGCCCATAACCCTCAATTGCTCATCGTTTTCCGCTCACTGTGTAAGTCGCTTTGGATAAAAGCGTCTGCTAAATGCTGAAAAAAAACTACTAAACTGCAGACACATCTCATTTCTTTGCTGTGCATCTTTATTGTTTTCCATGGTATATAAAACGCCTTGAAAAATTTTTTGTACTCTTTTCCTGACTGATGTCTTTCTGCCCTGAGATTCCCTTGATGTTTTGTAAACTCTTGCTGTAGGATGTAACCAAGTAAACGTCAGGAAAATCCTACTAAAGAGCCGAACTTTATATTGGGTTAATCAGGGTCACATTAGTAAACACAGAAAATATTTATTTAGTAGTTGTTTGCTTCATAGAGTCCAGCCATGAAATTTTGGATGAAATTTGTTGCTGTATTCCACAGTCAGGCTGTGCCATAAGTTTGGAACCTCCAGACAATACTCCTAAGTTTGTATCTAGACGTGTTCAAGGTCTTAAAAATGTTGACCTTGCAATGAAAAGATCCCCTGTCTCAGCATCTGTAAATGTTTCAGCACACCTTGAACACTTAAGACTCTGGGTGGTGTTTAGATAACATACCACAGCTGAAGCACATTCAGAATGGTTGTTGAGTTCCCAAAGGCTTATCATTTCGTAACCCAACTTTAGATCATACAAACTAGCAGTAGGTTTTAATATCAGCAGTATTATTTAAGGGTTGAATAATTTTGTCATGCCAGTATTAACCAACTTTAAGGGAACAGTTTGGGAAAGGACATTTTTTGTTTCAGCATGACTGCGGCCCAGTTTACAAACCGAGGTCCATAATGGGCTAGTTGATTGAGTTTGGTGTGAAAGAAATTGACTGGCCTGCACAGAGCCCTGACTTCAACCCAATCGAACATCTTTGGCATACATTAGAACAGAGACTGCAAGCCAGGTCCTCTTGTCCAACACCAGTTTCTCACTCCACAAATGGTCTTCTGGATAAATGGGCAAAAATTCCCACAGACACACTCCAAAGTCTTGTAGAAAGCCTTTTCAGAACAGTGGAAGCAGTTATACCTGCAAAAATGGAACCAACTCCTTATTAATGCCTATAGATTAAGAATGAGATGTCATAACAGCTGTGTGTGTTTCAATACATTTCTCCATGTGTTACAGCAGCTGCAACATGTTACACAATTACCTGAAAAACAGGATTCTTCAAACAAATGTTTTTAACAGCTGTTCAAAGTGAATCGTCCGGTTTCTCTGCAAACATTTTAATAGCTAAAGTTTTTTCTCATGTACTGACCCTGTTTGCTGTATTTTATCTCTTCCAGTAATTTAAAGTTGTCAGACTTTGTTCAATTTCCTGGCACACTATGATTTTAACGTGGGTGGCGTTAATGACTGATGAATCCTGTTAGCTACATGAGGACAGCTTGTGTTTGTGGGTTTTTGGGGGAGGGAGGCAGTTTGTTTGCTTTTTTCCATTGTTAAGTGGTTTAACAACACATTTTGCAGATGACTGCCCTGCTTAATGTCTCCTGGTTCAGCCTTTCCTGTAGCCAAGGAGCCTAGGAACTTGGTGTAATTATTTCTTAAGCAAGTTGCATACATTCATCTTGTGGCTGGAGAAGGCTCTGCATTTGATGTCAAGCATTTTTTTTTACCTTATACCTAGTGCTGGATGACCCATTATCACAGTGCAAAATTCATTTGGTTATAAATATCTGGAAACTTGATCATGAGCTTATCGGACAGAGTTAGGGCAAGAGTTCCAAGGGAGCCTAGGATTTATAAAATTGACTTTACACGTTAGCAATGGGTAAGGCTAACTAGCTAGTAAGGAGAGGTGTCCACTACATTGCTATGTAGTTCACAATCACAATACTAGACATTTTTTATAGTACCTTTTAGTAGAAAAGTAGGCTGCTCATGTAATATTATATATATGTAACAGGTCTGGTCTAACCTTTCATTACAAGTTACATGTTTATTTTCTCACGGAAGGGTTATAAATTACTGTGTTGCTTTTAATAAAGTGGTATAACACTAAAACAACACAGTCATTTCACCCATTCCTACTCCTAACTCATAATTTTGTGTCTTGTGAAATATTGTGGGACTGTGAGCACTCTGATGTTTTAAGCGTCTTTGAGTATCTTGAAAAGCGCTATATAAATAAAATGTATTATTATTATTATTAGGAATCTTGCATAGAATTTTGCTCAAATGTACCAAGTCAGAATTATTGGACAAGTATGACTGATCTCCCAGAGAGTTGATAAATTCAGGCCATGGATGCAATTTAATTTTCTTTGAACCAATAACCACCAAGTTTGTAAAGTCCCATCAAAATATAGAGTGTCTCATCAACACGTCTTTATTTACTAATTAAAAACTGTGCAATCTAGCAAACATAGCAGTAATGTAAAACAGTTAGCAACCATAAGCAAAAGTAAGAAATGCAGTCTGTATTTTAAAGCTCTTCTGACTACAGTTGTGTAGTTATAATAAGATGATAATAAGAGTTTTATCTTTGTACTGGAGCGTGGTGCAAAATATCCACATAAAAGAAACCTGCATAGCAAGTGTAGTCCTAAATGCCTGACTGGTTGTTAGCACCACTGGGGATTCAATCCCTGGATCCCAGTAGTCGTACGCTAGCGTAATTTACTTCTGCACCACCCAAGCGCCAAGTTACATACAGTATTTGTTATTTAAATATTACAAATGCAATAAAAAGTGTGCTGAGGGTGGGTCAGGGTGTGTTCCAAATCTCTTTCTTTGTACATACTGCAGCTCGGCTCTCAACTGGAATAAAGTATGGACAGTTGGAAATGAATGAATTTAAATGCCTTTTTTATTTGACAACAATTAAGTGGCTTCTTTGTCACAAATTGGTTAACCAGTTAATCATTGGCATATTTAATTCAAGCCCAGGTTTTGTATGTGAGGTGTTTGAGAGCCTCTTACCACTATTAAGTTGAAATCAAAGGCTAGCCCCATGCTCAAAGTAATTATGAAAACAATATCGTGCTGTATTGCATCTTCTTCTAAGCAGATTTAGTCCTTTGTAACTCCTTTGAACAACTTGCTTTCAAGAACAAGTCAGTGTACGCCAAATGTTTCCTTAGTTTTTTTTAATAAGCAACCCAATCCCAACTTGTCTCAAAACTACTTTTATTATAAATTCAACCATACTCAACTATTAAAACAATTTCATTTTATTGTGCAGGTCGTGACCGGGGGCCATTACGATGTAGACTGTCGTTTGGAGGATCCAGACGGTACAGTTCTGTACAAAGAAATGAAGAAGCAGTACGACAGCTTCACGTTCACGGCAGCCAGAAATGGAACCTACAAGTTCTGCTTTAGCAATGAGTTTTCCACCTTCACCCACAAGACGGTTTACTTTGACTTTCAAGTTGGCGATGACCCTCCACTCTTCCCTAATGAGAACAGAGTGACTGCACTAACTCAGGTATGTTTTTCATGCATTTTGATTGTCTCAGGCAGAGGCGAGTATGATTT
Organism: Trichomycterus rosablanca; assembly: GCF_030014385.1. Lineage (NCBI taxonomy): Eukaryota > Metazoa > Chordata > Actinopteri > Siluriformes > Trichomycteridae > Trichomycterus > Trichomycterus rosablanca. The sequence goes on from NC_085994.1 coordinate 6,872,629, forward strand.
CAGTGTTGGAGTCTCAGTCGTATCACCTGAGTAACCAAATTCATTAATGGTATTTAGTCTTCCAAAATAAAGAGGTATTAGGTGCTATGTGTACACAAGTGAGATATTAGGTCCTGTGTGTAAACAAAGTTTGTACGTGTTGGTAGTTTAAAGCTGTTAATAAGCTAACTCAGTCCCTGTAAAAACATGACCATAAAATGATCCTGCAGTTTCTAAGATTTTGTGGTGTGTTAAGTAAATATTGTTTTTAAAGTCAGCTTGTGCACTCAATTAGTGATATCTGTAGTTTTAAATACAAAAGCCTGGCGGAAATGGAGTTTTGCACTCTAATCTCACATTTAATACTTCAGCTGCACAGTGCTACAGTGGCTCGGTGAGTAGCACTGTTGTGTCACAGCAAGAAGGTCTTGGGTTCCAGGGTGTGGAGTTTACATGTTCTCCCTGTGTCTGTGTGGGTTTCCTCCTGGAGCTCCGGTTTCCTCCCACAGTCCAAAAGCATGCGATCTGCAAATTGATGATATAAAATTGTCCATGACTGTGTTTGAAATTGAAGACTTGAACTGATGAATCTTGTGTAACCAGTAACCACTTGTCCTGTCATGAATGTAACTAAAGTGTGTAAAGCATGACATTTAAATCCTAATAAATAAACCTGTAAATTTATTTTTTAAAGCACTCAGTAACTTTTTAGGTAAGACACATGACTTTGGATCTGTACTATAAGAGAATACAATAGAGGAGAACCTAAATAACTGGTAGGCAGCAGCTCTCTTGTCGTGTCTCAAAGTCACATTTTTGCATCAGTACCAGGGCAGTTATTTGTTAAAGTTTGTGTGTTGATTTCTAAACGCTGGCTAATTTCTTCTAATTTTTCTACTCTTTGTCAGATGGAATCAGCATGTGTCTCAATCCATGAGGCTCTGAAGTCTGTGATCGACTATCAGACCCATTTCCGCCTGAGGGAAGCTCAGGGTCGCAGCAGAGCAGAAGACCTGAACACCAGAGTGGCATTCTGGTCCGTCGGAGAGGCTTTCATTCTGCTGGTGGTCAGTATTAGCCAAGTCGTTCTGCTCAGGAGCTTCTTTTCAGACAAGAAGACGACGACGACCCGTGTAGGATCCTAACATCTCTAATTCATTGCTGATTTCAGCACATCCATACAAACATACACAAACACACTCACATGGGACTAAAAGCAGACAGAATTTTCATGGTTTATTCACTGTTTTTAGGACTCCATACAGAATGGTCATTTAAAGATGTTCTTGTTTGGCTGAGTTAGCTTTTACCCTACGGATGGATTGAGGTTTCGTATCAAACAATTGAATTTTTCATGATAAGTAACCTCTTAATTTATTGCATGTTTGTGCGATTAATTTTACATTGTTTTCCCAGTTTGGTAAATAGAAACCTACTTAACACACACTTAGACAAAAAGACAAAGCACTGCACATAGCCTGTTATTCAGTGAGAGAGAGATTACTTCTGTACCACCTGATCTATATTATGCTGTGTATTAGTCAAATTCAGTGGTCCTTGTGTGCTTGTTTCCTGACCAATTTATTTCCATGAAGTCATTTTCATGCGGCTGTTCTGATGTTTGGCACTGTACTACATTGGAACATGCATTCATTTCTTTACTTCGATCAGCGTCTGCGGGTTTCTGGCTGCAGGACAAAAAAACTTGGTGACAAGCTACTACAGGGTACAACACTCAAAAACGAAATCATGAAACCAAGCTGACAACGTTCAAGCAGAAACCACAAAGCATGCATTTTTATTCAGACAGCCAGACGCCCGACAAGTAACTGGTGGTGGACAAATTTGCTGTTTTCCCAATCAGCTCTCATCTCTCAGCAATAACCACACTGGGTCCACACAATAGGTCTGTTTTTTTTCCTGTTTTGCCACTCATGCATAAAATGTGCATTTTTTAAATGTATTTTCATAGCAAACTAGTTAGTTAGCTTTTTCTCGTAGTTTGATTCAAGTTGGTTTTATAAATTACATAGACATATTCCTGAAGATCTGGTTTTGAGCTGAAATCATTTGTTTAATTAAGGATAGTAAATTCAAACTGGTTAAGACAGAAGACTGTATTGTCTTTGGGCAAATGATTGCATAACAGGGTTTCTCAACTGCATTTTTAAGTACATACCACCTTGCCTAATCCCCATAACTGAATTTAACCATCCTAGAGGATTGGCGATTTTTGCCAGCTACCACACAAGTCCAAATGGTTTATTATTAAGAAAACATAATTTATGTGTAGGCACACAGCTTACAAAATGTGACAAACAAAAGATAAAAATAAGTGATGGTTTAAGATGTGTAGTGCTGCATTGTATCATAGAACCTTCAATGCGGAATGACATTTCTTTCTATAAATGATAAGTCCATTCTGGTGGTCAGTTTCAGTCTTCTTGAGAAGCTGTTTGAGAAGTAAGTTACAACATATATATTGCTATAACTTAAACAAATTGTTTTCTTATCCCAGTTAATGTATTTGATCTGGTTGGCTTAGTTGGTAAAACTGTAGCTGTGGGAAATGGGTGTGCATTAGGAAACCTGGTAATGGGTTGGGGTTTTTCATTATTAAAGAAATGTAGTTTACAGTAATTATTCCCAGTTGTAGATTTTTGTTTGGCATGAAGTAAAAATGATTTCCATTATTAGTCCAGTGTTGGATAAGTGTGGGTTAAGTAGTGTTCACAAGTTATTTTCAAAACGTGTTATTTTATATGAAAGCTGATCTTAGGTTGTTAGTTTTTTTTTCTGACAGTTTCATTGTACACTTTATTTACTTTGTTTAATGTCGAGAATCGAATTGTACAGTCATTTGGAAATAAAGAATGACCCTTGTATTCTTTACGTCTACAGCCACTCGGTGGCATTACTGTCATACTGGTGAACACAATAAATCTGGGAAACGCACTGCTGTTTTCTACGTCTCTTTAAAAGTTCATTTTGGGTTGTTTATCACCAGGGGGCAGTGTGAACACATTGAAATATCTTTAACTGGGTTATTTTGTTAAAAAGGATGTGAGGATAAGGCCCCCCCATACAAGTCTTAAAAATATTTACCCCCTGAATAGAACCTCTCAGACGAGCACACATTTACAAATCAGGTGTTGTATCAAGTGCACCGGATGCAACATATCAAGGGCTTCATTCATATCAAGTGTACTTGAGATCAAACACATTAAACACCTGGACTGATTAGGGGTTTCCTGAGTGTGATGTTTGCCTGTTAGAAATATGGTAAGTCAAGAGAAGTCTTGCACAAACAAGGAAAAGGAAACAAAATACAAAATAGGCACTGAATGTTCATGGAGATGCAGTTGGAAGCATAGTTAAAGTAAGTTCAAAATTAAAGAAATACTGGCTACACTACCTGGACGTGCAATAAAGAGTAGCTAACACCAGCTGCTACCAGATTCCTGAGGAGGCAGGTTGTCAAAAACCCTCGACTAGAACATCTGCAGCAGGATTTGGTGGCAGCAGGCAGTGAGGTATCAGATTGCACTGTGAGGCACACTGTAAATGCTGAAGGTCTCCATGCCCAAACTCCAAGACGTAAAATCTACTGACCCAACACACAAGAAAAGTCGGCTTCAGTATGCTTAAAACCATATGAATAAGTCACAGAAGTTCTGAGATTCTGTTCTGCAAAGCAGTAAAACAAAACTGGAACTTTACAGACCTAAGAATTAGTGTTATAGCTGGAGGAGGAGGAATGAATAATGCACACACTGAAAATACCCTGCCTACAGTGAAGCATGGTGGTGGTTCAGTAATGTTCTGAAACTGCTTTGTGACAAGATGTATTCAATCAAGTATTAGGAAATCCTAGGAGATATGTAATGCCTATTGAGAGAAAGCTGAAGCTTGTGTGTCATTGGACCTTCCAACAGGACAGTGATCCCAAACATACCTCAAAGTCTACCAAGCCTTGGTTTCAAAAGAAGCCCTGGAGGATTCTGGAGTGGACATCACAGTTTTTTAAGTGTCAAAGTTATTTAAACATTTAAATTAGACAGAAATGGGACAACCATGTCTCTTAACCAAATTTAAGTAAGGGGATGAGTGTAAACAAATAAGCTACTTCAACATTTTAAGGATTCAAGTCAAAGGAACATGTTTACATGGATTAACAGTAAAGATTTCAGGTAAAATAAAGATCTTGGAAGAGCACGTACATTATATGATGTTGCTCTGCAGTGTAGATTGTAGGGTGATTTCGGATGGTTTTGTACAATAGATTTTGTTTGGGGTTGGGGTGTGATATGTGAGATCATTTTGTAGGACTTCAGATGGACATAAGAAATCATCTCCAAATTCTACTGGGTATAAATAGACCCTTGGTAGCACCAGTTTCCAACAAAAAAACAATGACCCCATGCACTTATTAAAATTCCAATTTGAAGACGTTCAGGTGGTGCAGTGGTAAAACACGCTAGCACACCAGAGACGCCATCCGGCTGAACAACGATTGGCTTGTTGTTCATACAGGGTGGGGAGCCGGATAGGTACTAACAACTGATGCAGTTACGACCTCTGCTGGCTGATTGATGGCTCCTGCACAAAGTCAATGAATAATGTGTGGCTCTCCATACACAAAGCTGATCCGCATATGAACTCGCCTCATGCAGGTGAAAAGATGCAGTCGGTTACTGCACACGTACTCTGTAGTGGTCTTGTAGGAGTCCTGACCATTGAGGAACAGCATGAAAGGGAGCTTACAAAGCATGCAGAGAAACAGATGGACTACACTCAGTAATTGTAGAACCAACTCTAATTTCCTTCTGGATCAATTAAGTGTCTCCATCCATCCGTCCGTCCGTACCAGCACGAACTGTACAGTGCTTCACTAATAACAAACCCTGGGTGACGCCTGAGCTTAAAGCACTTCTTAACGAAAAGAAGAGGGCTTTTAGATCAAAAGATAAGGAGGAGCTAAAGAGGGTCCAAAAAGAACTCAAAAGGAAAATAAAAGAATGCAAGGACATTTACAGGAACAAAATGGAGGCACACCTTCAACAAAACAACGCAAGAGAAGTTTGGCGAGGACTAAATAAAATTTCAGGACAGAGTAGCAGCGGAAATGGACCAGTGTGTGGAGACAGGACATGGGCTAACGAGCTGAATTTGTTTTTCAACAGATTTGACTCAGGCTTCTCCATGCCCCCCATTCACATGCATATGAACCAAACAGTGTCCAATCCACAACAATCCATGCTATCTCACTTAACCACCCCCTCAACCCCCGAGTCAAATACGGCGTCACCCATGCACAGCTTGGGTCCAATCCACCCCCCACGACTCATTGGTGAAACCTCCTTGTGTCTACCACCTCTAGATTCCTCCCCATGCATCTCTATAACGGCTGAGCAGGTGAGGAGAGAACTCAAGAGGAACAAATTGAGAAAAGCCACAGGCCCAGACGGCATCAGCTCCAGACTTCTCAAGGACTGTGCAGACCAACTCTTTGGGGTGGTTCTTCACATCTTCAGTCTAAGCCTGAGTTTGAAGAGGGTGCCAGTCCTATGGAAAACTTCCTGCTTGCTTCCAGTGCCTAAGACTGCGCACCCCAGGGAGCTGAATGACTTCAGACCAGTGGCCCTTACTTCACATCTAATGAAGACTCTAGAGCGGATTATACTCAACCACCTTCGACCGATTGTGGACACAACGCTGGACCCCCTGCAGTTTGCCTACAAAACTGGCATTGGTGTAGAGGACGCAGTCATCCACCTGTTACACAGATCCCTCTCACACCTCGACACCCCTGGGAACACTGTGAGGGTCATGTTTTTCGACTTCTCCAGTGCTTTCAACACGCTACAACCATCACTACTTGGAAAGAAGCTGGAGGTAGCTGGAGTTGACCGTCACCTCACCACGTGGACGATTGATTACCTCTCCAACAGACCACAGTACGTGAGGCTTCAGGACTGTGTGTCCAATGTAGTGGTTAGCAGTACAGGGGCACCGCAAGGGACTGTCCTCTCTCCATTTCTTTTTTCCGTATACACCTCAGACTTTCAACATAACACACAAGACTGTTTCCTGCAAAAGTTCTCGGACGACACAGCCATTGTTGGATGTTTATCTGACGGGAATGAACAGGATTACAGGAGTATCATCAAGGACTTTGTTACCTGGTGTAAACTGAATGTGCTTCATATTAACACCAGCAAAACTAAAGAACTGGTGATCGACTTCAGGAAAAAGTCGCATCAAATCCACATCTGTGAGCATTCAGGGTTTGGACATTGAGATGGTGAATTAGTACAAATACCTGGGTGTTCACCTCAATAATAAACTGGACTGGTCTAGCAACTCGGATGCCCTATATAGAAAGGGCCAAAGTCGCCTCCACCTTCTGAGGAGACTGAGGTCTTTTGGAGTGTGCCGACCACTGCTAAGATCCTTTTATGACACTGTGGTAGCATCAGCCATCTTCTACGGAGTGGTGTGCTGGGGTGGTGCAATATCGGAGAGAGACAGAAAAAGACTGAACAAGCTGATCAAGAAAGCGAGCTCTGTCTTGAACTGTCCTCTCGAACCTGTAGAGGAGGTGGGAGAAAGGAGGATGATAGCCAAGCTGTCATCCATCCTGGACATCACCACACATCCACTACATGAGTCTGTATGAGACCTAACAAGCTCCTTCAGTACCAGACTCCTCCACCCCCTGTGTAAGAAGGAGCGCTACCGCAGGTCCTTTATTCCCGCAGCCATCAGAGCTTACAACAATAATAATATATAATAATATCACTCATTCCTAATCTTTCATGTTGGGTGTAATAACAAGTGCAATATGTAACCTATTCACAATAAGTGCAATAACTTAATATACAGTATTTTGCATATTTTTTATGTATATATTATTTTTTAGATATTTTATAGAGTAAATAACTACACACTATGTGTGCAATATTTTTTACTTAGTTGTATTTCTTGTATTCTTGTCTTCATACTGCTGTAACAAGTTAATTTCCCTAAGGGGATCAATAAAGTCTTATCTTATATTATCTTATCTTATCTTATCTAACTACAAAGTGCTTCTATATGATAAGTGGAGCTGATAAAATGGACAGTGAGTGTAAAAACAAGTAGGTGGTTTTAATGTTATGGCTGATCGGTATATATATATATATATATATATATATATATAAATATATATATATATATACACACACACACACACACACATTTACTTATAGGGCAAGTCAGTGTCTCCAATTAACCTGACTGCATGTTTTTGGACTTGTGGGAGGAAACCGGAGCTCCCGGAGGAAACCCACGCAGACACGGGGAGCCACCGCGATCAGGCGAATATTTTCAGGCGTTTGTTGCCCTTTAAGGTTTTTTTTTTTCAGAGTCGTGAGAGACTCTTCAGGTTCATAATCGTGACTGGCGAAAAAGATTGTTTACGTTCATATTGACGACGTTTTGAGGGCAGGTGTTCTGATTGGTCAGAATGAATGTCAATCATTAAAGGGGGCGGGACTTAATGCGACTTTAACCGAAAAGCTACTAAGGCGTTCGCGGAGATACCCGAAACACTTCCTTATTAGCAATGGAAATAGATTAAAATGTCGAGTACAGTCAGTATATTACACTAATGTTTACTGTTAGGACTTGAATAGCGGTGTTGGTTTTGCTGTGAGAAGATTTTAAAAGTGTGTAGAATATAGAAACAGACGCTGTGCTCCAACACTAATATTAGCTGTTTGTTAGCTCAGCTAAGCTAGGTGAGCTGGGGCTAAGCGGGGGTGGACAGGAGCGGCGGATTCCAGCACAGACTCTGCGCGTTTACTTCACTTTAATACATCGTTTAGAAACGAAATATGATGAGAAATCCACTAACTGTGGGTTTAAATGTTACTTGTGCTGTCATGGTTCAGGTGAAGTGAGAAGGAACTGAAGAAAGTGGATTTAGCTCGGAGCAACACCGAGGATCAGCACAGTAAGGCAGTTCTCTCCTATGCTAACCTACACTAAGTCTGTACTAATTAAATAATAACTGATTACATAATGACAACGACTGGATTGTTGCTCTTTTAAATGTGATTGTTTTATTTTGAAATACATGTATTTTTTGTGATTGTTTGAATTAACTCGGCTAGCTAGGTTACTAAAGTGTTGGCCGATACAACACGACTTCACGATACCTAAATACCGGAGCACAATACACTTCACATAGTTCATGTAACCAAAGTGTTGCTGTCTGGAACAAGTAACTGATTTTAATAATCATCTAATAAAATTGCTTGAATGTTAGGTTTAAATATTATTTCGTGTTAAAAGGGCGCAATGTTATGTTCGCTTTATACATGGTGTTATGTTTCTCAAGGAAAGCAGAAGATATTCATTTAGTGATTATATCCTCGACTGACCTTTAATGATTAATATTAACTGCTGTATGAAACACTATCACCCCCTATGTTTTATAGATAACAGGTTCCAAATTATACTTACATTACAATATGTCTTATACACTGCCTGGCCAAAAAAAAGGTCACCACCTGGATTTAACTAAGCAAATAGGTAAGAGCCTTCCATTGGATAATTACTGCATGGGTGATTGTTTCAGCTGGCAACAAGTTATTTAACCCTAACTGATGCAGTGAGTAGCTTCTCATTTGTTAAACAACCATGTCAGAAGACACATCCTGCGGTCGTGGAAAAGATGTTCATCTGTTTCAGGAGGGTCAAATTATTGGCATGCATCAAGCAGAGAAAACATCTAAGGAGATTGCTGAAACTACTAAAATCGGGTTAAGAACTGTCCAACGCATTATTAAAAAGTGGAAGGACGGTGGGGAAACATCATCTTCCAGGAAGGAATGTGGTCAGAAAAAAATCTTGAATGATCGTGATCGGCGATCACTTATACGTTTGGTGAAGAACTACGTACAGTAGAACTCAGGGATATGTTTAACAGTGAAAGTAAGAGCATTTCCACATGCACAATGTGAAGGGAACTCAAGGCATTGGGACTAAACAGCTGTGTAGCCTTAAGAAAACCACTTGTCAGTGAGGCTAACCGGTCCAAATCTCCCATCATCAATACAAGATCTTGGGGAAGAATTAATGCAATTCTGGACAGAAATAAATGTTGTGACATTGCAGAAGCTTGTGGAAACGATGACACAGTAAATGCGTGCCGTAATCAAAGCTAAAGGCGGTCCAACCAAATATTAGTGTGTGACCTTTTTTTTGGCCAGGCAGTGTATATACTTATACTATAATGGTGTTAGTTTTATGTAAGTTAATGTGTATATTGTTTTTAATTAATGTGTGTTGCAACTGTGAGGGACTATGCACCTAAGATTTTCACTCACCTTTCACACCTGTGTTAATGTGACGTGACAATAAAGTGATTTGATGTCTGCATTTTTGGTTATAGAGCACCTGTCTCAAGTGCACATCCTTGGTTTGAATCCCAAAGTTAATTTTCCAAATGGGGTGGCTCGGTTGGGCTCACAGTAAGAAGGTCCTGGGTTCGATCCCCAGGTGGGGTGGTCCAGGTCTTTTCTGTGTTGAGTTTGCATGTTCTCCCCATGTCTGCGTGGGTTTCCTCCGGGAGCTCTGGTTTCCTTCCTTTGGAGTTAGAGTAACAGTTGTCTTCTTTCTTACCTTCCTAACCAAGGCTCCTCCTGCCAGGATGCCCAATTAGGATAGAGTTGATACTCTTAGATACCGATTGCATAAGACTTGGGATAGCAACAGGTGACCAGTCCTGCACTTGTTTTTAATTATCTGCACACAGTTAAACTGCTTCACATTAATCAAGTATACAACTTGGCCAAAGCCCTATTTATAGCTGGTTCAGTTGGATCTCTTTTGTGTGTGGTTATGTTAACACCATGTACCATTTCAAAAAAACTTAAAACACTTCATTTACAATATGGATAAGAACACAGACTAAGAAAAACAGACCAACAAAAATAAGTGCATTTAATCCCTTAATTGAGTCACTGCTGTGTTTTAGCTGGCTGGTTGAAAATTACTATGTCCTGCAATTATCCCCTTTTATTATTAAATATGCATGATAGTGTAGTTATTTGAATTATTTGAATTGTTTTTCTTTTGCATTTTCGACTGATTGTCCTTGTGTATTGTTTTCCTTTTCTGTAGCACTCAATGCAAAAATTTGTAAACTTTTTGTCTTAAAACATGCAGGCGGGTGTAAACAAATCAACTCATGCTGCAACCATGGTGAATTCATGCCACACTGTGAGATCTAGAGATGTACCGATCGGGGTTTTTGGCACCGATTCCGGGACATCGGCCGATAGCCGATTGCGATCGGGGGGAGGGGGGGTTGGGGGGGTTTAGCAGTAAATAAAATAAATAAACTTAAAAAGAGCCTCACCGTGAAGATAAACCGGAGCAGCACGTGTGTGTGTGTGTGTGTGTGTGTGTGTGTGTGTGTGTGTGTGTGTGTGTGTGTGTGTGCGCGCCCTTAGAAGAGACGCTTTGTTCACAGTATCGCTATAAGTGATTCATTGATTCATGAGTCGATTCATTTTTCGCCAAGCGTAAGTTTCTCTTCTCAGTTATCTCTCCGTGTTTACTGTTATTAATTAAATGTCGTGGTTTTAAATAAACACCAACTACTACAGAACATTTTGTGTGACTCTCTTACATTAAAAAGCTTCATTAAACTGCTATTACCACAGATCTGTAACCGAGTCAGACTCGTTCCGTCTAAGGAGCTAAAAGTTCAGCAGATGATCCTGAACTAACGAATTTGGTAATTAATAAACTTTTGCCTCTGATTGGCTCTGTAACGTTTTCTGTTCTCATCTACATCACAAGTAAGGACCGCTCACGATTTACCAAAGTGAACCAGGAGTTTATATAACGTGCTGATAGAATCGACTCAGATGTGACCGGGTTGAATTATCTTTTTAAAGTAAATATTACAATCAGCAAAATTACATCGTATGTATGATGCACAAAGTTAATGATGTTATTTTAGGTCATGAAGAGCTTTCACGATGGTTTCTGTACGATGGTTGATGAATGGTGATGTGATGGTTGGTGCTTCGTAGCTCAAAGTCTGGATCAATCCACTGAGCTGTTAACTTAACATGGTCTTTATATATCACATGATCGGATCGGCTACTTTTAGGAGATATCGCCGATAGCATATTTTGATTAAAAATCGGCCGATACCGATTCATAGCCGATCGATCGTCCCATCTCTAGTGAGATCCATTCTGAACCCCTAGTTTGCTAATCTAATTAATATGGTAGATAATAATGCAGATTTTCTGCCCCAATCAGAGCACTTTATTATTAGGTATTTGCGAAAGTCAACCCTATATTTTTAACTTTAAATACAGTGTACTGCTGCCTGTTTTACTCTTAAAAAGAATAAAATTAATTAACAAATACATACATCTTATTTTACATCTTAATAGAATTACAAACCATAAATATAAAATACTGCCAGGACCATAAGACTATTTGGTATTTTGTCTTACATTGTTTTTCTCCTGTATTTGTGTAGGAAGAAGACAAGTAAACAAATGCAATGGATTTAAAAACTGCAGTATTCAACGCAGCCCGAGATGGCAAACTCAAACTGCTTCAAAAACTTTTGGAAAACAAAACGGACCACGATGTTACAAAACTGATGTCCGAAAAGACAAATGGAGCCACGCCGCTGTTGATGGCAGCGCGCTACGGGCACCTGGAGTTGGTTGAGTACCTGCTGGAATGTTGCTGTGCACCGGTTGAAATCGGAGGCTCTGTCAATTTTGATGGCGAGACCATTGAAGGAGCCCCTCCACTGTGGGCCGCATCGGCCGCGGGGCATCTGAAGGTAGTGCAGTCTCTGCTGGGCCATGGTGCTTCTGTAAACAACACCACACTGACTAACTCCACCCCTCTAAGAGCTGCTTGCTTTGATGGCCACCTTGACATTGTCAGGTATCTGGTGGAGCACAAAGCCGACCTGGAAGTGGCCAATCGGCATGGCCACACGTGCCTCATGATTTCTTGTTATAAAGGCCATAAGGAAATTGCACAGTATCTGCTGGAACGAGGTGCAGACGTTAACAGGAAAAGTGTCAAAGGTAAGCAGCGGGGATGTCCCGGTTAAATCTGGTTAGGCAATACGGATGTTGAAGCTATTTGTTTAGATTGATCTAATACAAACAACTGCACAAATGGATGTGCCATAAAAGTGAATGTAATTTCGCCTGGTGTAAATGATCACAACTATAAACAAATGTCATCTTTTTATTATGAACTAGTTCATTAGTGTCGTCACAGCTCTGATGGATTGGCGCCCTGTCCAGGGTAGTTCTGCCTTTTTTTTTTTTGTGGAACTGAACCCTGATGAAACATTGATGAAAATGTAATGTCCACAGACAGTTCCTTGGACGTTTTGACTTGGTTTTTGTCTGGCAATGCAGTGTAAATTGTGGCCACTTATAAACCCAGTTGTGTGACTTATGAAACTATGTCCAATCAATTCAAATTGCAACAGGTGGACATTAGTAGAATTATAATTCTAAGTTCTAGGCACATCTCAAGAATCATTAAATCAAAGGGCACTCGGGTGTCGCAACAATAAAACACACTAGCCCACCAGTGCTAAGATTTTAAGCTCTCGAGTCTCTCAGATCTCAACTCTGCTATCAGCTGGCCAAGCACCTACACAGACATGATTGTTTATGCCGGGGATTGGGCAGGCCAATGGGTTTCCTTATTGCTGCTGCAGCTACAGTCTCTGCTGGCTGGTTGATGGTGCCTGCACAGAGATGGGGAATAATGGAGATCAGTGCTGGCTTCTCAGTACATGACACTGATCCCTGTATGAAACGCCTTGTGCAGGTAAGGGGCTGCAGATGTACAGGAATGATGTAATTGAGTAAATGGATACGACTAGATTTGGGAGAAAAAGGGAAAAATGCATAAATTCATATAATTAAAAACAGTATGCTCTTGAACACAAATTGGAGTGCTACTGCAAAAGGTCTGAGTTCTTTTGTGAACAGATTTCAGTTTTCACTTCATCATTATGGGTGATTAAGTGTAGATGAGGGTAACAGTGCCAATTATATCCATTTAAATCAAATCCATGACACAGTTAAGGTTAAGTTAAGGGATCTGACTTAGTTCTAAATCCACTGAAGATAGAGATACTGTATATATATATATAAGTTTTTTTTTTTTTTGCTTTATTAGTTATTTGCTCCCCCCCCTCTTACATTAAGTTCACATGCACACGTGTACATTGGAAGGCTGGTATTATATTCTATGTTTATATATGAAGAGAGAGAGGTTAGTGTGAGGAATGACCATGCCACATTGGACCGGCAGTTGCATTTGGTGGACTCAAAGGAGTGTTAATTTAGGGCAGAACTTTATATGGATGATAGATGATGTACTTGGGTTAGTAAATAAGATGATTTCACTTTAAAATGTGCATAATAAACACAGTATTTTAAATAAAACACCTATTTAAGTAAATACAGTACATTAAAAGACAACAAGTATTCTACTACTTTGTAATTTACAATACTTTAAGTCCAAATTTATACAGAATTTTGTTGGTGGTGCTGGAACATTTGCCCCCTTTTAATAGTTCTTTTTTTGCATATGCCACACTAATTACTTTAAGCTTTTTAACAAGCTTGTGTGGTGTAATGGTTGGAGCCACACTGCAGTGCCTGAGTTCCAGGGGTTCGAATTCCAGACTGGGCTCACAAATACAGACGGTACATGGCATTACATGAACCTAGCCCAGGGGTCGGCAACCTTTTTCGTACTCTGTGCCGATGAAAAAAAAAAAATTGAAGATGAAGTACTAAGTGTGCCATGGAATACAACAGTCATATAGCACAAACTGTTGCTATGTATGTAGCATAAACCAATTATTCAGTTAAATAAACTTGCATGTCAGTGTGATCCCTGTCCCTGACTTTCTCTGCAAAGATGATCCATCTGTGGTGTGTATCAGGTGAACTTTTACCATGGCTTAAATTTTGAAGAACACTTGTCTGTTTCTTGTACCTTAAAATTGCTCGTTTGATTGATTCAGTTTTGTCAGCATCATCCCTAAATGAGCTTTGGTGCTTTGTCAAATCTGGACGAACATCTACTTTTGCCCGTTTAGCAGCCATCCTATGCTAAGTTCACACGAAACTGAAAGCTGACTCACTCGTGACATCTTGATTAACCTTAACTAGCATAAATTACTCAACCTTAAATGGCCATAGGCTGAGGCAGTTAAGGTGGAGTAATTTATACTTGTTAAGGTTAGTGTCGGGTTTGAGCATATGGCATAGGGTGTAACGAGGGATCCAACTAATAAGGCGCAGCCCTGAGCATGATATAAATATTTTTTACTCTTACCAATCAGCGTGCCCGGCAAACATACTTTAAGTGCCAGCTTTGGCACGCGTGCCATAGGTTGCTGACCCCTGACCAGTGCACCCATAATTCTAGTTCCAAGCCTGGGGTGAGTTGCATCAGGAAGGGCATCAGGTGTAAAACTGTGCCAAATCAAACATGGGGATGAATCATCTGCTGTGGCGGCCACTAACAGGAGCAGTTGAAAAGGAATCATTCATTAATATATTAAGACAAGGAGAACATAATAATTGAAAAAAAAAGAAAAAGAAAGATCATTTATTGGATGAAACATTATGCAACACCTACAGTGGATTCAGAAAGTAATCAGTACTCGTTTTGCACTCTTTATTTTCCCCTTTTTTCCAACTGAATCTACTACCACTAACTCACCACTGCGGAGTGTTTGAACTCTCAAATTCAAATCTCAGCAGAGCCACTGACCTGGCCGGGTGTTCACACAAATTGCCATGTTTGGGAAGGGGTTAAGTAGGTTGGACAGAGCACCCTTCCAGGGACTGTTCCAGGTGACAGCACAAGGGTAGGGTCGCATGGAGCATAGCATGGCGATCTATAGGCAATACAGCTCTGTGTGGCAACTGGGTGCGTGCTGGTCTGAATTGCCCCTTGCCCAGAACTGAGGTAGTGCAAGCAGTAGCGGAGTTAGAATTGTAAAATAGGCTTTACTATGTTTTGGGGGAAAAGCATTTCACCAATTTTACGTCAGTTATAATGTCTTGTTTATATTGACTTGAATCGTTTAAGTATGACAAAAATGCAAAAATAAAAGAAATCAGATAGGAGAGGTATTTTTTATGACACTGTAGTTTATAGAATGAAACCTCACTAGTTTTAGCTTGCTCTCATTTTAAGACTGACATCATATGTTTGTCTCAGGTATTGAAAACATTTGTGGCTAAACTGGTAATGTTACGTTGTACCAGTAAACTCAGGGAAGTCTTATTTAATGTCTTTGTGTTTCATAGGTAACACAGCTTTACATGATTGTGCGGAGTCCGGAAGTTTGGAGATTATGAAAATGCTTCTCAAGTACGGCGCCACTATGGAAAAGGATGGCTACAGCATGACCCCCTTACTCTCAGCTAGTGTCACCGGTCATACGAACATAGTCGACTTCCTCACTCAACATCCACAGACGAACAAAACGGAACGGATTAACGCGCTGGAACTACTTGGTGCTACTTTTGTGGACAAAAAGAGAGATCTTCTGGGAGCTCTGAAATACTGGAAGAGGGCCATGGAGATGCGCTATAGTGATGGCAACAGCACTTTTTTAAAAGGAGAAGCTAAAGAACTCATAATGGCTTATGACTATGCCAAGGAGGCCAGGAGCATAGAAGAGCTGGACAGTCTGATCTCAGACCCTGATGAGATGCGAATGCAAGCTCTTTTGATTAGAGAACGTATCTTGGGCCCATCGCACCCCGACACGTCGTACTACATTCGTTACAGAGGAGCCGTTTATGCTGATTCGGGGAATTTCGAACGCTGTATAAACCTGTGGAAGTACGCCTTGGACATGCAGCAGAACAACCTGGACCCACTTAGTCCCATGACTGCAAGCAGCTTGCTGTCATTTGCCGAGCTCTTCTCTTTTATGTTGCAGGACCGTGCTAAGGGTCTGCTGGGCACCTCTGTGTCCTTCGGCGACCTCATGGGCATCCTGAGCAAGAGCGTACTAGAAATCGAACGTGCTGTGAAGCAGCGGCACCCCAGACCCGACCCGGCTCAGCTCAGCAAAGCTCTGGCGATTATCTTGCACCTTATTTGCTTGCTGGAGAAAGTTCCTTGCACCGTCGAGCAGGATCACTTTAAAAAAGAAACCATTTATAAGTTCCTCAAGCTGCAGCCATGTGGGAAAAACGGTTACAGTCCTCTCCACCTGGCTGTAGACAGGAACACCACGTGCGTCGGTCGCTACCCCGTCTGCAAGTTCCCCTCGTTCCAAGTGACCTCTATTCTGCTGGAGTGCGGTGCCGACGTGAACTGTCGCGACGAAGATAACAACAGTCCGCTGCACGTCGCCGCCTCCAACAACCACCCAGACATCATGAAGCTGCTGATCGCAGGCGGCACGCACTTTGACAGCACTAATTCATTCAGGCAGACCGCATGTGACCTGCTGGACGAGAAAGAAATGGCCAAGAACTTGATTCAGCCCATCAATCACACCACTCTGCAGTGCTTGGCCGCTCGCACTATTATCAAATATGATCTGGCGTATAGAGGAAATATTCCAGAGAAGCTTGAGGCCTTTGTTCTACTGCACAGATAATGACTAAGACACTGTTAAAGTTTGCAGAAAGAAAAAGCACGGAACGCGTTCTAAACATCTCTGGTTTGGGTTTTTTTTTTTTATAGAGGAGTCTTGCACAGACAATAAGAATCGATTGCGATTCATTGATTTAATTGTGTGCTCATGTTCAATACTTTAAACAGTTCTCCTCCACAATGCTTCACTTTTCTCAACTCTGCCTGATCTCCATGCAAAGGTGGTGGGATTTGCCTGATTTGAATTTTATTTTCATGCCAGCATCTGCACAATACCACTCTAATGCTAATGTTTTCTGAATTCATGGATCTGCCTGCATTCTGTTGCATTCTCTTTTGTTAATAGTTCGGAATGGAATGCACTCATTAAGCCCTCCGAGCATAAAGAAGCTTTATGATGTACATGCTTGACGTTTGCAAATGCCATAAGTGCTTTATTTTTATCCTATGCACAGCCTATAATATTGCGACTGTTTCATGTTCCTGGTCTGTGCCACTAACATCAGTTTTCTAACTGCCTGAATACAGTCATTATTTTCTTCGGGTTTCAGTTCTTGGAATGCAGACCTGCAGCAAACAAAGAGCTATGGGGTATTTTTTTAATAATCATGCTTACAGAGGTAAAGATCTGGATGTTGTTTAGAGATCTTTTTAGAGGTCTTGAAGCCGATTATTTTGGGAAATTCGGACAGTCATTTTTTCCCCACTTTAATTCACAGCATGTAGTGTCTCAAATCAATGCTGATTTTCTCTGAAAATCGTTTCATAGAATTGAGATTTCTGGATTTCTGATCTGTCAGCATTTGTTAAATTAGCTGGAAAAATGGTTCAGTTTTGTTCCCTTTTTTTTTTTTGGCTTTGATTAATTCTTACTCTAGATAAGGTTTTACAGAAAACAAGGGCTTTTCCTATTCGGACGCACATTTCACAGCCGGAGAATCAAATGTACAGTACTAGCTCTCAGAAAACTTGCACTTTATTGCGGTGGAGTTTAAAAATCCCCTTTTCCAATGGCTTGTCGATGTCCTCAGAGCATATTTAACAATAAACCTCTGTTGCACTTCTTTTTATTCGTCGTTGTTTTCTTAAACAATGGCCATGTGATTCATGTCCAAACACAAACGATGTGCTTTGTCACTCATTCAGTCACAGTCTGCACTCAAACCCATTCATTCAGCATGAGTAGCTGTCTGTACTGAGGTCCAGAAAGGCAAAGTGTTGTGTTTTTTATCCTTTTAACTCAAGATAACAATGTTTGATAACATTCTTGATCACAGTTTTTCTGGTAATTAAGGCATTAGCAAATTGAAATGGAACAGATGATTAATAGCTAACTGATAACATATTTTAGGCTGTATGATATTATTTTTACACAGCTTTAACCTTTGTCCTAAGTGGGTAGCACTGTCGCCTCACAGCAAGTAGGTCCTGGGTTCGATCCCCAGGTGGGGCGGTCCGGGTCCTTTCTGTGTGGAGTTTGTGTGTTCTCCCCATGTCTGCGTGGGTTTCCTCCAGGAGCTCCAATTTCCTCCCACAGTCCAAAGACATGCAAGTGAGGTGAATTGGAGACACTAAATTGTCCTTGACTGTGTTTGATACCCTGTGAACCGATCAACCTTGTGTAATGAGTACCTAACCAAAAGTGTAAAACATGACGTTAAAACTCTAATAAACAAACAAACAAACGCAGCTTTAACCTTTGTCAAAATCGCCATAAAGTCATTTGCAGTCTTAATAAGATTTGCCAGCTTTGGTGCTGTGTCTATATATTTCCTTGGCTGCTCCCGTCAGGGGTCGCCGGCGGATCGTGATCCGCATTATAGATTTGGCACAGCTTTTATGCCGGATGCCCTTCCTGACACAACCCTCACTATTTATTCGGGCATCCTAGCGGCTAGGTATCTATAGGACAATTCAGTGTCTCCAATTAGCCTGGCTGCATGTTTTTGGACTGTGGGAGGAAACCGGAGCACCCGGAGGAAACCCGCACAGACACGGGGAGAACATCCGCACAGAAAGGACCCAGACCGCCCCACCTGGGTATAGGACCCAGACCGCCCCACCTGGGGATCGAACCCAGGACCTTCTTGCTGTGAGGCGACAGTGCTACCCACTTAGCCACCATGCCGCCCAGCTTTGGTGCTGAGTATTTAACCTTTATTGCGAGGACACAAAAAACAGTGTTTGTTATCCTGAGATAAAGATACAAAAAAAGAAATAACACTTGGCTTTTCTGGACTTCCGTATATCTGAGCTGTGACTTTACCTTCATTTCTGCAACATCATTATGTCAGTTATTTCCTTGTATGACAGATTCGCACAGGCATGGGAAGTTCTTGTATGATTCATGCTGGTTGGCCTTTATTATATATGTCACAAAGTTGTACAGTCCTTTCCTTCACTTTTCTAATGCAGGACTATGAATTTACAGAATTTTATTTTCCTTGTTTTGGCTCTGTAGCTCATTTCAGTCTCTAATATATCACAGTTCCTTAAAAAAAGGTTCATTTTGAAACTACTTTGGGTTAGTTGGGTTGGGTTTGTTCAGCCTGTACTGTATAATGTGGGGAGTTGAATATGACTAGATTGGGAAGAAAAATGCAAATATAGGATTAAAAATAGCAAACTGATCTGATAATAATCAGACTACTTACTCATTCAGCATAGATGTGCATGTATAGGCCTCTGCCTGAGGCAGATCTAAATGCAGTTTTTATAGAGCTTAACATGGTGGGTATCCTTAGATGATAAAATACGCTAGCAAATTACTGCTGAGATCTGGGGTTTAAATTACAGTAGTGCTATCGGCTGGTTGAGCATATACACAGACATTATTGGCTATTCCCAACAATAAGGGGATGGTCGAACATCCTAGCCAGTAAGAGGTGCACTTGTCAGTGTCTGTCCCAAGTCCAGATAAAATAAGGAGGGTTGTGGAGTCAGGATCATGTGGAATAAACACTGTACCTGATAAACACAATCAGGTATGTGGAGCAGCCAAAATGAAGAAAAAAAAAGAGGGTAATTCTTTAAATAATCTGCCAAGTCTAAAATTATAAGTATATAAACATTAGTTTACAGATTTTCCTTGTCTAAGTATGTTATTTGCATTTTCATGTTGATACGGCACATACACCATAATGAAACACGGTTATTTTGGGATATAAAAGCTTGTATTATGGGTATATATATATATTATGGGTATTTATGTAAACACAGCCAAAGAAGTATGGAAAATGAAGGCATTGGTAGATGGGCACACCCTTAACTGAGTCATTGCAGCTAAAAAAAATGTAGCTTCTGTTCTGTCGTCTGACCTCCTTTGTTACTTTCTATTTTCCTCCTTTCACTGTTCGACATGTGACGCTCAACCTACTTTCTTTAAATAACCTTGAATGCCCTACAGAAAAAGTGTCCCACATTGCAGCTATTATGTGAGTGTTTCATTTCTCATGCAGTGGACTGCAGTGCCGAGTCGAGACACTGTGCAATCTGTAATATGTAAGCAATAACCTGAATACACACACTATTTATCTGCAGTCTCTGCTAGGGCTCAATGACCCGGGGAAAGATCTAATTGCAGTTATCAGGCTTGTACTCGATGTACAAACTCCACTTAAAAAAGGGACATTGATTTTTGTTTTCATTGCACTTTACACTGATTTGTTGAGTCAATTGATCCTTTATTTAACCAAAAATACAAAGAAATGACTTTTACTGTTTTGGCTGACCAACTTGTTGTATTTTTTACATTTTGAATTTGATGCCTTTGTAAAAAAAAATTGTGAGAGGCAAAATAAGCATGAAATTTAATAAAATATTCATTTTATACTATTTAGAAACGATCAATAATAATTATATTAAGTGAAGGAAACATGAGGGTGGCACAGTAGCTAAGTAGGTAGCACTGTCGCCTCACAGCAAGAAGGTCCTGGGTTTGATCCCCAGGTGGGGACTGAACATAGACCTGAGAGTAAATGATTTGTGTACACCACCACCCCATTTACAAATTAAATACTGCACATATATTGTGTCCACACATGTAACTCTGATGAGGTAGAAAAAGCCTACAAAGTATGTGATACATACAAGCTTACATAAATAATGGGGCGGCTCGGTGGGTAGTGTCAAAGACGAATCTTTTCTGGAACCAATTGAACCCTCAGACACAATCAGTAAGTTTCAATAAGTTTATTTAGAAAAAGTTGATATCTCTTCCAGATCTTTAGCTGCAGCGTTCTGTGGCCTCTCCCATGAAGGATAGAGTCAAACAGACCCAGAGTAGTGTGTGTGCTGAGACTTTACAGTCAACCCACCCAGAGGTCCATTCCTCATCACAACACCCAGTATTTTTCCACTGTTCCTGCAACAGAGACAGTTTGTAACGTGCGTACCTCTCTGTAATCTTTTCTACGGCCTTGGCCCAATTCATTATCATGACTAGAACTGTATGTTCAAATTTAATATTCACAGTAGCACTGTCACCTCACAGCAAGAAGGTACTGGGTTCGATCCCCAGGTGGAGTGGTCTGGGTCCTTTCTGTGTGGAGTTTGCATGTTCTCCCGGAGTCCGCATGGGTTTCTTCTGGGAGCTCCGGTAAATTGGAGACACTAAATTGTCCATGACTGTGTTCGATATGAACTTGTGAACTGATGAATCTTGTGTAATGAGTAACTACCGTTTCTGTCATGAAAGTAACCAAAGAGTGTAAAACATGATGTTAAAATCCTAATAAACAAACAATAAAGGAATCATGAATGTATAAACAGAAGGCTCCACCAAAAGCGCAATCTTTGCCAGCAAAGATGGGTCACGACTCACCACTTTTTGACCAGCTTTGTAAGTGAACTGTCGTACAGTTAATAAAAGAACAAACATTTATTTTATTTAGAAGTGCTTCAGAGTTATCTGTGGCTGGGCTCAGCTCAGATGGACTGGACGACAGTGGAAATGTTTACTGTGGTCAGAATCCTTGTTTCAGTTTGTTATGGGGAAAAATAGGTGTTGCGTTCTCAACATCGGTCATGGATTGGGGGACCATGGATACGTATGGGATTTTAGAAAGACACATGCTGCTATCAAGGTGACGGCTTTTCCCAGGATGGTTATTTTAATGCCAGGCAATTCATTTACATTTTTGGCATTTATCCAAAGTGACTTACTTTACTGTGACAGCATATTGTCTAAGCAGTCGAGGGTTAAGGGCCTTGCTTAAGGGCCCAACAGTGGCAACCAGTGACCTTTTGACCAGGACCTTAACCACTAGGCTACAAATGCCAGGTTTCATTTGGCAAAAACTATAACAGTATGCATGTGCTTGACTGGCCTGCATGCAGCCCAGATCTGTCTCCTATTAAAATGTATGTTGCACCATGAATAAAAGAGTCGGGCAAATGCAACATTTAGTATTTTCAGTCCCCAAATCACAAAAAAATTTCATTACTAGGTAAGGTCGGGCGGCACGGTGGCTACGTGGGTAGCACTGTCGCCTCACAGCAAGACGGTCCTGGGTTCGATCCCCTGGTGGGGCGGTCCGGGTCCTTTCTGTGTGGAGTTTGCATGTTCTCATGCAAGTGAGGTGAACTGGAGACACTAAATTGTCCATGACTGTGTTCGTTGTAAACTTGTGAACTGATGAATCTTGTGTAATGAGTAACTATCGTTCCTGTCATTAATGTAACCAAAGTGTAAAACATGATGTTAAAATCCTAATAAACAAACAAACTAGGTAAGATCAAGAAAAGCGTTAAACATGCAGACATCAAATTTGTTTATATTTGCCAACTACAATGGAGATGATCAGTGAAAATACAGGAAATATTTTCTTTTACATTTGTCAAGTAATTAAAGATTCAAGAGAATTAACAAATCACATTCTTATTTTTATTGCATTTGATTGCATCAAAATGTCCCAAAGTTACTGAAAACTGGCTGTGTATGATAGAATCTAAGGGTACAAACATGCATGTTTAAGCCTCTTGTCACCAAAGTCATTAAAATTAACTCTCTTTCTATATTGGCTTATGTTTCTAAATTGGGCCTGCATTCCATTTTAAACACCTGTTACATAAAATTCCCTGTGCAGTGTCCTGTATAACAGAGAGCAGCAGGGTGGGGATGGTGAACTCGATACCCCTGAGTATGTAGACTAGAGACAAACAGTATTAATTATCTGCCAAGAGCGACAATTTATTCTCTGAGTAGCTACAGATTCTCACAACATCAACCACTGAAATTTACTGAGGTGTAAAAACAGCAGATTTTAGGTTGCATGTGTTGCTGCCACATCAGGTTGGACATGGCTAAACATTTTAAATGTTTAAGTTTCTTTTATGTTAGCAGCATTTAGCACCGGGTTTTTCTAACTTTCTTCAAGCGACCCACATTGTGTCCATGATTTTTACCCCGACACATCAAATTAATCAAAACATCAAATTAAATATATTTAATAAAAAATGGTGGCAATCTGTTTCCACTGTGGTTTACAAGGTGTAACATAAAACCTCCACAAGGGGGTGTTCGTGTACAAGTTCATTTCTTTTTTATGTGCCTGTTAAAATTTGTTTATTTGATTATTGTTATTATTCTCTGTGACCCACCCAAGGGTCGTGACCCAGGGTTTGACAAACCCTGATTTAGCAGATGTTTTTATCCAAAGCAACCAACGGACAAGTCGGCAACAGCTTTTCTGTGTTGGGACTTAAACCAGCGACCTTCAGTTTTCTAGTACGGTGTGTATAGGAATTTGTGCACATTGACATAATTTAGCAGAGGCTTTAACCCACAGCGATCTACAGTTTCCCCAAATATAATTCAAGCATATAAGTGGTTAAGGGACTTGCTCAGGGGGCCCCAAAAGCAGCAACTTGATGGTAATGTAACTTCCACTGCTGACCCGCCCTGACCGAGACTCTTCTTTTCACCTGACAGAGAGCAGTATCACATATGGAGATTTACACACTACCATCCATGAATCAACAATCTTTTCTAAAGGAACCTCCACCAGACTGTTTTCCTGAATCCTGTTTTCTCCAAGATTAGGGGTCGGCCAGGCAGGTGCATTATTTACCCACAGAAGAGCTGAAACCAGTACGCACTTTCGGACGATCCATCTCACAACATACAGAAGTGGAGAACCTGCTGTTAATGTCCTGGTAGCTGATACCACAAGACTTCGATTTAGATGTCCTGTGGTGTTGTGTTTTGACAGTATATTAGGTGGGTGGTTGTAATGTTTTGGCTCGTCTGTATAAATGTAGAAGGTAAGGAACATAACCTTACATTACACGTGAGCCATGAAATCATTAAATCCAGTACAGTCCAGGAGCACAATTTGGTCTTTTGGGAGTAAAAGTCAGTCCCCTCAGACCTCTGGTGTAAAGCACCAGTGTTCTGAATAAACATTTGCCCGCTTATTATGAGTAGGTATGTGAGTGAGTAAGTTACAGGTCAGGTCCAAGAGGTGTGTCACATGTAAGAATGTCATTTTTTTAAAGAATCACAACGTCAAATTTTTTGTAATCACAAAGCCACGTTATGTTAGCACATACCACAGACCAGCTAATTACCTTAAGCTTGCTTTGGTTACAGTGGACGTTTCTGGGATTCTTGTGTACTGCAGAGTAAAATGATCTTAATCTTTCACATTAGACTAATAAACCCTGTAATTGTAGAACAGGAGCAACAACTTTGTCAAAGTCTCATTTGTTATTGCAACACCCTGAGGGATGTGTCCCAAAACGTAGGCAAATGAATTTTGCTACTCTATTGGAGAGATGCCATTAAAAATTTCATTGTACCTGTGTAAAGTGACAATAAAGATTCTATTCTATTTATGAATCATGATTTAAAAGATGTGAAAAAGTCTGACTGCAGAGGGTAGAAATAAACAAATGTGTTAATATATGTCGGATTAAATGGTTTAATTCATCTTCACGTTTTTTCCAGCTTGGCTGTTGGTAGTTACAGTTATAGGTCACAGTGTTGAGCTGTCAGCATGTGAAGTCTAGCCATCAGTGACGCATGCAAGCAGCTGTTTGGTTGGGATGTGAGAGTGGTTTGCTTTCTATAGCGAGGTCTTGCTACCAAACCTGGCAAGGACACTCGTCCCTCAGGATTTATGCAGTGGTATACATTTACTTGGTTGCCAGGCTCCGCTGGGCTAGCCAAAATAATGAGCACACCAAGATGAGCAAACATTAAAAGCAATATACACCTATGTTTAAGTTACATTAGTTTAATTGCCTTTGCTGTATACCAGTATTAAGTGATTAGGTGATTAGGCACCACTGCACTGAGGTCAGAGTTTGAGTCTGAGCAGTGTTACCAGCATGACCGGGTGCTTGGTAGACAAAACTGGCCACATCTAGGAAAGAAAAAAATCTTCTCATTGCTGCAACAGTGCCTGGTCAAAAGAATATGAAGAAGGCTCCCAGGTGGCGCAGCGGGATATTCCGCTAGCACACCAGCACTGAGTTTCGAACCGAGGAGTTCAGAAACTCGGTGCTGGTGTGCTAGCGGAATATCCCGTTGGCACCGGTCGGCTGGGCGCTATCTGGCGGGCATAATTGGCAGTGCCCGCAGCAGATACTAATTGGCCACTGTATCTGCGGGTGGGGACCGGACTATGTGTGGGTGGGTGGGTCTTCATACGCTGTGTAAGGACCCTGATTGGCAGAAGAGATGCTTGTGTAGAATGCATGGGCGAGAAGAGGAGGGCTGTACACATGTCGCAAGAGAGCGTGTACAGCGACGTGCTCTCCTCTGATGCAATCTGGTATCTCTCAGCAGCGGAAGACAAAATTGAGTGTGCTAAATCAGGAGGAAAATAGAGAGAAAATGCATTAAAAAAAAGAATATGAAGAATGTGGTCCTTCATGCATCAGTCAGCCACAAAATTAAAACCACTGACAGGTGAAGATAAAGATCCAGTAAAGATAAAGTAAAGATATCTCGTTACAGTGACACCTGTCAGGAGGTGGTATTTATTAGGCATCAAGTGAATGGTCAGTTCTTGAAGTTGAAGTGTTGGAAGCAAAAGTAAGGACAGACTGTGTCAGAGCATCTCAAAAACAGCAAGTCTTGTGGGGTTTTCCCAACATTCAGTGGTTAGTACGTACCAAAAGTGGTCCAAGGAGGGACAACCCATAAACCAGTGGCAGGATCATCTGTGTCCAAGGGTTATTAAAGTGTATAAGGAGCAAAGGATAATCTGTTTGGTTCAGTCCTATAGAAAAGCCACTGTAGCACAAATAGTTGAAAAAGTTTACGTTGGTTATGATAGGAAGTATGTGTTGATGCATGCTCAATAATCCAGCTACACAAATCCACAAAGTTGAATCAGTTCATCTGGACACAAGATTGTTGTAGAGATACGTTTCGCCACTCGATCCAAGTGACTTCTTCAGTCTGAGCTGGTGGTGGATACCCCAACCTTATATGCAGCCGATTTGCATAACGACCGATCACTCCCATTGCATAACAGTGGAACCGGTGATCAGGTCCATATGCAAATCACAATGACCATTAATTACAATGGTCATGTGTGCCTTTCACACATGATTGGGGTATAGCTCCTATTACGGCGTTGTAAGATGGTGAGAGATGTACCCTCAGACCCCCTCCCCGGTTTGGAGAAAGTTGTTCTCTCTTCACATAGATGGCCTCTTTGACTCCCCGTTCTGATTCAACTTTGTGGATAGGAAGTATGCTGTGCATGTGGCTGCAAAGCTGCAGACCAGTCACCGTCTCCATGCTGACTGCTGTATAACCCCAGAACTGCCTACAAAAGGTACATGAGCATAATTGCTGGACCAATGAGCAATGGAAGATGGTGGCCTGGTCTGAGGAATCAATAATAAATCACCCGGTTGACTAACAGATTGCACCAGGATGCACTATGAGAAGAAGGCAAGCGGGCAGGGGCATGGTAATGCTCTGCTGGGTAACCGTGGGTCTTAGCATTCATGCAGATGTTACCGATAAATTGCTGAAGACCAAGTACAGCCCTTTTTGAAAATGGTGTTTTCTACTGGCAGAACATTTACATTTATGTATTCAGCATTTAGCAGACACTTTTATCCAAAGTGACTTACAGTACTGTGACAGTAAGCAACTGAGGGTTAAGGGCCTTGCTCAAGGGCCCTACAGTGGCAACCTGGCAGTGGTGGGGCTTGAACCAGCGACCTTTGGATTACTAGTCCAGTACCTTAACCACTAGGCTACAACTGCTCTACAAAAGCCTCATTGAGCAGGATAATGTGACCTGCCACACTGCAAAGATTGTAAAGAAATTGTTTGAGGAACACATCAAAGAGTTAAAGATGTTCATTTGTCTTCAGACTGCCCAGATCTCAATCCAGTTGAGCATTTTTGGGACTTGCTGAACAAACAAGTCAGATTCATTGAAGCCCCTCATTTATTTATTGAAAACGTATACATTGCAACAAAGAGGTGGAGATATATCATGATGTCTCATATCAAGCAAGACTGAACAAAATTCAAGCTTGCAAGGCTGCAACATTCAGTGTCCTCATTTCCCAAACCATTAATTATGGTTAACTTATTAACTTATTAAAAGAAAAGATGATGGAACACAGTGCTAAACATGCCTCTGTCCCAACTTTTTGAGTGTGTTGCAGACATCAAATTTTAACTGTGTTTATATTTACAGTGATACAACAATCAGTTAAACATTAAAAATCTTTTCTTTCTACTTTTGAGGGTTAAATCAAATTTCAAGAATTTATAAATCAGACACTTTTATTGCGTTTTACAAAATGTTCCAACTTTTCTAAAAATAAGATTTGTAAATATCAGCATTCCAGAAATGCTTGCAGCTTTTCTAATTCCAAAAACAAATTAGTGTTGCACAGTCCACTCCATATAGAATTGGGCAGCTGTGACTGGACTGTGTGCCTCTGTACTGTACTTTGATTATAGGATAACAGCTTGGATTTGCAAAATTATTTTTGGGTACTGGGTAGATTTTGACGTTCCTCTCTTGTCTGTGTGGGGTTTCTTTTGAGTTTCCTCACACATCTCAAAAAACTATGCAAATTGGCAACTTTAAATGACCCTTTGCATAAGAATGATTAAATGAATAATGATCTGCAATAAACTGGCTTACTGATGTTAAAAGTTTTGGAGCTATTTTTTGGTTTGATCTTCAAACATAAATGAATTGAATCACACTGCTCACAACATGTAGGTCCAGTTTTCCAGACCAATGACTTGGAATGTAAATCTCTGTTGATCCTTTAATCCTGTCTAGACTAACTTTAATTCATGTCTGTGAAACCACCACCACCAAGGTATTATTAATTATTTAATAAATGAATACATGAAGTATTAATTTACTATTAAAGTATTACTTTAGCATTAAAGTATTATTTTTTACGTTTTAACGTATTAATTAATGCATTACATTTAAGTAAGAGTACCTTATCAGTCTGAATGTAGGACAGTAGATTAATATACAGTCATGTGAAAAAGTTAGGACACCCCATGAAAACCTTTGTCTTTTTGAACATATTTAAACATATGAACATTTGAGCTTCATTTGAACAGTACTGAGAGATGGAGCTTATATCATTAAACAAATAAAACTAAAAAAATTACTTTTAAACACAAATTGTAAAATATAATGAACAAAAATGGAAATTTATTGTGAGGAAAAAGTTAGGACACCCCCACATTTATTACTACATAAAATGTCTAAAATTAGAATCCGGTGCACCACATCAGCTGCAATAATTAGAGCATCATTAAAGAAAGTTGGAGTTTTATTTAAAGCTCAGACATTAGTTTGGTTTGCTCTTGATTGTTGAAGTGAGTGTTATCACCTTCTGAGGCCTTCAGAAAGAAGGTTGTAAATGCATATGAGTTTGGGAAGGGATTTAAAACGATCTCAAAACAATTAGAAATCAGCCATTCCACTGTCCGGAAAATCATTTACAAGTGGAGAACATTTAAAACGACTGCCAACATGGTCAGGTCAGGCCATCCTAGCAAGTTCAGCCCAAGAGCAGACCGCAAGATGCGTAAAAAAGTCTCCAATAATCCTACAATGTCATCACGGGACCTACAGGTAGCTCTTGCCACAGTTGATGTCAAGGTACTGTGTATCACAAAAGTGAGTACACCCCTCACATTTCTGCAAATATTTCATTATATCTTTTCATGGGACAACACTATAGACATGAAACTTGGATATAACTTAGAGTAGTCAGTGTACAGCTTGTATAGCAGTGTAGATTTACTGTCTTCTGAAAATAACTCAACACACAGCCATTAATGTCTAAATAGCTGGCAACATAAGTGAGTACACCCCACAGTGAACATGTCCAAATTGTGCCCAAATGTGTCGTTGTCTCTCCCTGGTGTCATGTGTCAAGGTCCCAGGTGTAAATGGGGAGCAGGGCTGTTAAATTTGGTGTTTTGGGTACAATTCTCTCATACTGGCCACTGGATATTCAACATGGCACCTCATGGCAAAGAACTCTCTGAGGATGTGAGAAATAGAATTGTTGCTCTCCACAAAGATGGCCTGGGCTATAAGAAGATTGCTAACACCCTGAAACTGAGCTACAGCATGGTGGCCAAGGTCATACAGCGGTTTTCCAGGACAGGTTCCACTCGGAACAGGCTTCGCCAGGGTCGACCAAAGAAGTTGAGTCCACGTGTTCGGCGTCATATCCAGAGGTTGGCTTTAAAAAATAGACACATGAGTGCTGCCAGCATTGCTGCAGAGGTTGAAGACATGGGAGGTCAGCCTGTCAGTGCTCAGACCATACGCCGCACACTGCATCAACTCGGTCTGCATGGTCGTCATCCCAGAAGGAAGCTGACGCACAAGAAAGCCCGCAAACAGTTTGCTGAAGACAAGCAGTCCAAGAACATGGATTACTGGAATGCCCTGTGGTCTGACGAGACCAAGATAAACTTGTTTGGCTCAGATGGTGTCCAGCATGTGTGGCGGCGCCCTGGTGAGAAGTACCAAGACAACTGTATCTTGCCTACAGTCAAGCATGGTGGTGGTAGCATCATGGTCTTGGGCTGCATGAGTGTTGCTGGCACTGGGGAGCTGCAGTTCATTGAGGGAAACATGAATTCCAACATGTACTGTGACATTCTGAAACAGAGCATGATCCCCTCCCTTCGAAAACTGCTGAAGGTAAAGGTGATGGACTAAACCCAATTGAGCACCTGTGGCGCATCCTCAAGTGGAAGGTGGAGGAGTTCAAGGTGTCTAACATCCACCAGCTCCGTGATGTCATCATGGAGGAGTGGAAGAGGATTCCAGTAGCAACCTGTGCAGCTCTGGTGAATTCCATGCCCAGGAGGGTTAAAGCAGTGCTGGATAATAATGGTGGTCACACAAAATATTGACGACCCAAAACATTCCAGTAAATCCACCAAGGAATGGCTCAAAAAAAAAGAAATGTAGAGTTCTGGAATGGCCAAGTCAAAGCCCGGATCTTAATCCTATTGAGATGCTGTGGGGAGATTTGAAACGGGCTGTGCATGCAAGAAACCCATCAAACCTCACACAGCTGAAGAAAATCTGCTTGGAGGAGTGGGAAAAACGTACTCCCAGTCGATGTCAGAGACTGGTAGATGGTTATAGGAAACATATAATTGAGGTTATTTCAGCCAAAGGGGGAAATACTAGCTATTAGGGCATAGGGTGTCCTAACTTCTTCCTCACAATAAATTTCCATTTTTGTTCAGTACATTTTACAACTTGTGTTTAAAAGTACTGTTTTCAGTTTTATTTGTTTAATGATATAAGCTCCATCTCTCAATACTGTTCAAATGAAGTTCAAATGTTCATATGTTTAAATATGTTCAAAAAGACAAAGGTTCTCATGGGGTGTCCTAACTTCTTTACATGACTGTATATAATACTAAACTAATATATTCCAGATATAATATATGATTTTTGTGTTAGGACTGCCTTCTAACTGAACCTGGCATGACTTCTTGGGACACAGCCAAAGCTCTCAGATATAATTCTCAGTACTGCCACCTTACGGAATGTCAGTGACCTCTGCTGGAACGTAAGGTAAGACTAGAATTTCACTGACGTGACCAGAATACAAGTAAGCTCTTTGCCAAACAGCTAAAACAGGAGGCTTGTATATTTTACTGAGCTGCCAGTCCACCTTCTGCATGATTTTGGGATGTGTGTAAGGAAATCAGAGTCTTAGGAAAATTGATGCAGGCATAAAGTGAATATGCCAAACATGCAAAGCCATCATGTTATGTTGCTACCCTGATCCCACACTGGCAGAATAAAACACTGTTATGTATGTACAGTGTCTGTCAAACCCAAATGAACACAGGGCATTTCATATAATTACATTAAAAGCATTACATTATTATTATTATTAAATGCATTGTAATGCATCCTGGAAAAGATTCTGACAAGTTAAAAAAGGCTGTCTAGGTGATGTGGGTGTATTTAAGCAGTATTGGAACACAGCCCGGAATTTACACTGATATGGTCCGGTCTCCCAGAGCCTTCTCTGGCAGGACACAAGCTTGTCACATGGTGTGATAGTGTGGTCAGATTTCACTCAGGAAACAGCAAACTGTACATCAGTAAAATGTACTATTAATAACGTATGTATAATAATATCTAATGTGCATAAATAATCACAAAAACACAAAGAAATGACAAGATTTGATTAACGCATATACTTCAAGCCGTAGCCTAGCGGTTAAGGTACTGGACTAGTAATCAGAAGGTTGCTGGTTGAAGCCCCACCACTGCCAGGTTGCTGCTGTTGGGCCCCTGAGCATGGTCTGCTAAATGCCGAAAAAGTAAAAGTATGTCCATGGGTGCAAATTTGATTTAGGAAATGGGTGTGACTAACATCAGGAGTAACTATACAGGAAAATACATGCAAAGCGTGCAGCTCAGGTGGCGCAGCGGTAAAAAGACAAGCTGCAACCAGAGCTGGATTCTGAGTACATCATATCAAATCCAGCTCTGCCTTACCGGTTCGAGGCTGAGTGGCTGTATGAGCAACGATTGGCCGGTTGCTCAGTTGGGGGGTGGGACAAAGAACCGGAAGTGGGTCTCTCTCTGTCAGATTGCGATTACGACCTCTGCCAGCTGATACATGCAAAGCAGCACTATATGTCTAGAATAAAGTATATGAACACCCCTCCTAATTAGTATGTTCAAGTGTTTATCACACCCCCTGCTCACAGGTGTTTATATGCTTTAAATTTTATGGTAATAGTTTGAGGAACGTTCTTTTCTGCTCTACCATGACAATGCCCCGGTGCACAAAGAGACCTCCATAAAGACATTGTGTGATGTTTTTTATGGAGGAACTCCAGTAAGCTGCACAGACCCTGACCCCAATAAACACCTTTCGGATATATTGTTATGTCAACTGTGAGCCAGGCTTTTACACTATTATAGCTACCGGGGAGTTGGGCGAAGTCCTTTTGTGATTTTTTGTCTTTGTCAAAATTGTCTTTGCGACTCTGTAACATTAAAAAGAAAAATGCAGTGAACTGTAGCAAGGCTTGAACCCAAGACTTAAGAAACAGTGTTGCTATATGGTCCCAACTTTATAAGTTGCACCATAATACAACCCAGCTTATCATGTTAAATATAGAAATAATTAAGAAAATATATGTTCATGAAAGAATGTTCTATTTTAATTCATTCATCTCTTTTATCCTGCTGTTCAGATTTTCAATTTTAATTTTTCACAAAGTTCCCTTAGTGAAGAAACCTGATTTGGGAAGGTAGGAGAAAATGGAGTATCTCAGGTAATGCCAAGTTCACACTACATGACTTTCCAAATCGTCAGGTCGCTGTACAGTTCACACTACATGAATGGATCTCTTGTAGTCGGGAGTCTTTCAAGTCGGTGTGGCTTTCACACTACACGACTGATCGGCGATAGGGGGTTTTACACTACACCATCTATCACCAACTGGAATCGCAGGCGAGCTTCTCTGGTCTCCCAAACTACGTTTTGTCACGAAAACAAACGTGATAAAAGACGAGAGGTTTAATGATACCATGTCCAAAAATGCACGTCAACAAGTAGCGAGCGATCAAAGTTTGTGCGCTGATGTGCAGCATAAAATCAAGTAGGAAAAATAGGAACAGCATGGATTGTTCTACAGTATAGTGAGTAGAAGGTTAATAAATATTTTTTGCAATGCAACGTTGGTGTTTTGTAGAGAACGATAAGGTCAGAAATACTGTAAAACTTGTGTGTGTGCCGATGTATTCTGATATAAACTATATTATGCCCCTGTCCCACCTTTTTACAATGCCTCCCCTGCGTTTCCCCTCACACCGTATCTTGCATTCTCATTGGCTGTTCGACACCGCACTCATTGCCCGTCGGACAACTTAGATCCAGATATTTGACATGCTAGATATCTCTCATCTCGGATCGAGTTGTTGAGTAGTTCACACATTGCGATTGAGAGCAGAGTTTCGATCGCCGGCAAAAATCGTGTAGTGTGAACTAGGCTTTAACCTCCTCATATATAGTAACTGCAGGTAAAGACTGAATCTGAAATAAATCAGTGCCCAACATTCCATTCTTGATACTTGTATCTCTAATTAACCAGTATTTTGATAATTCAGAAGGATGTACATCTACTGTATCTGCCTTCAGTTCCACATGTAGTGTGTAGCCAATGCTTTTTCTGAATATCATACGTTCTTGTTGAGTCGTGTTTTGTCCCCTTAGGAACAGTTACTATTTTAGTTCCAAAGATAATTATGTCTTAATATCAAGGGAATATTCCATCCATTATATATTTTCTCAGAAATAGATGTTTCTATTCTCAACTACCTGATTAGTTTGTAGCTTATAATGTGACATGCAACATTTCTTCAAGAAATAAGCGTGAATAAAATAATAAACCTTTACTTTAGAAAAGAAAAAAATAGATAGCAGTGATTGGTATATCCACTTTGACTTGTTTTACAACCCCAAATCAAAAATGTTGGGGCAGTACGGAAAATGCAAATTGCATCCAGATCCAAGAAGGGAAGATGCAAGATTACATCAGGGTACCAACGTGAACCAAAAACAATAGCTGGTCATCCAATACTACTCCAAGAATACACACTCACAAGTACTTTATTAGGTACACCTATCTAATACATACATTCATTGATTGGGTGGCACTGTCACCTCACAGCAAGAAGGTCCTGGGTTCGACCCACAGGTGGGGTGGTCTGGGTCCTTTCTGTGTGAAGTTTGTATGTTCTCCCCGTGTCTGCATGAGTTTACTCCGGGTGCTCCGGTTTCCTCCCACAGTCCAAAGACATGCAAATGAGGTGAATTGGAGAATCAAAATGTCTGTGACTGTGTTTCACATTAAACTAATGAACCTTGTGTAAAAGTAACTACCGTTTCTGTCATGAATGTAACTAAAGTGTGTAAAACATGATGTTAAAATCCTGATAAATAAATAAATCATGATTAAAGTCATCTGAGGATGTGCTTCAATGATAAGGCCAAGACTGGAGCTAACGATTAGCAATGGTCAAACTTCACAATGTGCTTACTTGCTTTTTAGTGGTACCTAATACTTTGAAATTCTGAAACTTATGTATAATTTTTAAGATTTACGTTTTCACTCAAATTGTTATGCTGATATATGATTTGTAATGTAAAATATTGCTTTAAATTAGATAAAATTGTGTTAAAACACTAACCCTAAACACTACAATAAAGTTCGAAATTCAAATTGCAACATGGCCGCCCTGACAACAGTTTCAAACAAACACAGGTGCAGTGTCATTAGCGTTCGCTTGTACAAATTTAATGTAATAATTTAAGTAAATTCGGAAGTGTTCTGTTTTATGGATAATATTAATCTCCGACTTCTGTTTGCATTCTCAATATATTTTACCTTGGCGGCCAACTAAGCGTTTTATCCGCCTAACGACCAAACACTAAGTACAAACACTAGGCTGCAATTCAAACAACTTCCTACCACACAGCAAGTGCACTAACTAGTCTGCAAAGAGCTTTACTCCATCTCCTACATAGTGTCCAAATGTAGGGTGTAAGTACTCGTTTAAGATACAGCTCAGCTCAGAAGAAATAGCGCTATTCTGCAGTTGTTGGTTAATTCAAGCTTTTTGTACACAGTGACAAAAGTAATTCTGGACTGTATGCAGCATATTTAGGTTTAACGTGTAAAGTACAAGTGCTGCTACCATGCAGATCTCGGAAGAAAAAATGACTGTGGCGAAAACGACCGATTTTCTACGAAAAGCTGAACAGCTAAGAAAACTGTAAGTAAATGCTTAGTAGTTATGCTATATTTCTGCCAGTGACACAAGAATGAAAAATGGATTTGTTAAATGACAGCATTGTTTGTTTGTGAATGTTTCTGTGTAGGGCTGATAAGCATGAGAAAGAAAGTAAAAGAAATAAACAGAGCAGGAGGAATGTTGTTCTCAGAGAATGTTTTAGTGCTTTAGATCAATATGAAAACAAGCTCAACATGGAACTCAAGGCTGAAGGTAAGTACACAAGTTAAAAAAAAAAACAGTTTTAAGAAGGCTAACATTAAAATATACTACTACAAATAATAACATATGTTCTGAACACATCTGTGCAAAGGGTTAGACACAGCAAAGCATCAACACAAAAGACCATCTGTTGTTTCAAATGCTATAAGCTACAAGTTAAAATGTTCAAGCAGTAATATATATATAACATTATGACCACCTTCTTAATAATGTGTTGGTCCCCCTTTTGCTGCCCCATACGCAACAAACTGTGATGCACTGTGTATTCTGACACCTTTCTATCAGAACCAGCATTAACTTCTTCAGGAATTTGAGCTACAGTAGCTCATCTGTTTGATCGGACCACACGGGCCAGCCTTCGCTCCCCACGTGCATCAATGAGCCTTGGCCGCCCAAGACCCTGTCACCGGTTTACCACTGTTCCTTTTTTGGACCACTTTTGATAGATACTGACCTCTGCAGACCAGGAACACCCCACAAGAGCTGCAGTTTTGGAGATGCTCTGACCCAGTCGTCTAGCCATCACAATTTGGCCCTTGACAAACTCGCTCAAATCCTTACACTTGTCCATTTTCCGGCTTCTAACAACAACTTTGAGGATAAAATGTTCACTTGCTGCCCAATATATCCCACCCACTAACAGGTGTCGTGATGAAGAGATAATCAGTGCTATTCACTTCACCTGTCAGTGGTCATAATGTTATGCCTAAAGATCCTGGGTTCGATCCCCAGGTGGGGCGGTCCAGGTCCTTTCTGTGTGGAGTTTGCATGTTCTCTCCATGTCTGCGTGGCTTTCTTCCGGGTGATCCGGTTTCCTCCCACAGTCCAAAGACGTGCAAGTGAGGTGAATTGGAGATACAAAATTGTCCATGACTGTGTTTGATATTAAACTTGTGAACTGATTAATCTTGTGTAACGAGTAACTACCGTGTCTGTCATGAATAATCAAAGAGTGTAAAACATGACGTTAAAATCCTAATAAACAAACAAACTTGTAATATTACCTACTATTAGATGTGTGCATTCAGTGATGTGCTGTATTTAAAAAAAATGTTTTGTTCTTATTTGTTTGATCCTGGTTTTATTTACTAGTGATGCAAGTGCAGCAGCAGCTGCAAAAAATCCAAAACGGTGTGTACAGGTTTCAGGGGCACTTGATCGATGTGAAGCCCTCACCCAGTTGTAAGTGACTAGTAGCTAAATAATCAGAAATAAACTTTATTAGTGTTCAAGCTTAAATCTTTTCTCTTCTGTCTGTCAGTGATAGAAAAACTAAAGGATATCATGACTGACATTGAAAGTTCTATCAACACTTTCAAAGAGCAGCAACATAAAAGGTACGGATCACTTTCTATAATAGACATTTAATTATCATATTAAAATATACATAAAAATTACTATTGTTTTATCTTTTCTAAAGTTTTGAGGAGCTCTTAAAAGAGGAACGGACTTGTTGGCAGGAGATAAATGCCTTTGAGAGAAAGATTGATGCCTGGACGTTGCCTCTGAAGAACACTGAGCTTTCCACAATTGCAAAAACCAAGCACTGCATGGTTAAAAAAGGAAATGAGGAATTCCCTATTGAGGTGACTGCTTTGGAAACATTCCTGCAGCAGACAGGAGGGAAACTGGGTGCCTGGGACCAGTATGACCACCAGAGCTTTTTAAAAGTGTGGACAAAGCACCACGGTAAACCCTCATATAGGTCAGAGGTTAAGCTTTACCTACCAGACAAGACTGAGGAAGAAATAAAACTACATGAGGACTGGTATTTAGAGCTCTGCCATCTCCAGGAAAAGAAAAAAGAGGTATGAATGTGTTCAGGAACTGACACCAGTGTTTTGTTTGAAAAAAAATATTTTCTTTATGCATTTTCTCCCCTTTTTCTCCCTTTTTAGCGGGTCCAATTGCCCGATTGCGTCATGCTTCCTCTCCACCAATGCCGATCCCTGCTCTGATTGAGGAGAACGAAGCTAACCCACGCCCCCTCCGACACGTGGGCAGCATGCCATTTTATCACCTGCACTTTGACGAGTGCAGTGCAGCTCAGCGTTGTGTACGGAGAGGACACACCCTGAGAGCACTCTTTTCTCAGCTAATGGGAGAGAGACCCCCATCCGGCTTAGTCCCGCCCATATCTGAACAACAGGCCAATCGTTGTTCATGTGGCCGCTCAGCCGGTAGGCAGAGCTAAGATTCGATACGATGTATTCGAGATCCCAGCTCTGTGTGTTTTTACCGCTGCGCCACCTGAGCGGCCCTCTGACACCAGTGTTAATGCACTGTTATAATGTCCCAAATTAGTACAAAATAATATTTCTGTCACCACAAATGTCACAATACAAAGTTATTAACATCCTTCTTTTGTGTATTTTGGATTTCCCCCTTTCCTTCCAATTAGTTTGTATATATAATACCTCTTTTCATTCTTTTTGTGAAGTAATAAAATATCTGTGTCCTATTTCAGGCTATTAAAAAATGGAGAGCGGAAAAGCAGAGAGAACGGGACGCTTGCTTGCAGCGTGAAGCCCAAGTTGTTGAGGCTGAAACGAAGGAGTATGACACGGCTGTAGCAGTGGCCCAGCGCCTCAAACTGGAAGAGGAGCGCAGGGAGGCAGCAGTGCGTCTGAAGGCCTGGAGGGAGCAACGAAAACAGCAGCAGGAACAAGAAAAGGAGCAAAAACTCAGGGAGGAGGTGATGCATCGGAAAACAATTATGGAGGAAAGACGGAGGCAGCAAGAGGTCAAGCTGGCTGTGGAAGCCCATGCCAGGCAAAAGAAGGAAGAAGAGGAGCTGAGAATTCTGGAGAAGGAGATGCAGGAGCAGGTGGAAATGGAGGAGAGGAGAAAATTGGCGGCTGAAGGCATCAAACGTTTTCAAGAAAGAGTGAGTTGGGCCTATGAAGTGGAGTAGAGGCAAACTTCTGGTACTTGCAAACTTCATGCGGTTTTTTTTTTGTCTTGAAAGGATCTACACACTTTGGAGTCGAAGCTGCAGGAGAAACAGACCAGAGAGCAGGAGGAGCAGGAAAAGCTGAAGAAGCAGGCTAAACTAAAAGAAAAGGTAATAGTTGTAATCAGTGGGAACACTAAAATATATTCATCTGCGTGGAGCATTCTAGTAACTCACAAGTTCAAATATAGGCTGGGCGCCTATATGGACAGTAATTGGCTCGTCCGACGGAGGGAATTCCTCATATCTGCTGCAATTACAAACTGACTGGCTGATTTATGGTGTCTATACAGAGAGAGTGCGTAACTTTCCGTGCACTATACGGATCTCCATATGAACCTATTGCGCACGTGGGGTGTGTGTTAGACATGGCTCTGCTCAGTTAGGAGTGGAGGTCAACAGTAGAGGAAACAAAATGTGATTAGGTGATTTGATATGACTAAAGTAGTAGGTAAACTGAGAAAAATTAAAAAAATATATAAAATTCTGCCCTGGCTGTGCTATTGTTTGCTATGGAATAAATAGGTCAGTGCCGCTTACCCTGCCGCTGCGCCACCTTGAACCCCATCACCACCACCACTTTGCCATTGTTGGGCCCCCGATCAATGCTCTTATTCAGGAGCATCTGCTGAATTACCTGGATGTAAATGTAATAGAATTGCCATTAAGTTAGTTGAAATGTGTTATTACTTGCCTTCAGTCTTACCTTCTACCATAAATAGTGTTTGCTCAAAACACAGTCTGCATTTTTAATGTATGTAGGTTGAAAGTCAAGTAAGTCGAGACACTTCAAGACTCTGGAAACCAACTAAAGGATGGGAAGAACGTACCAAAGAAATTGGACCAACAGGTGGCGGGCCTGTATATCAAATGTTTCATAGGTATGGATTTATAAAATTTGTGACAGATTAGCAAAAATAGAAGAATTCAATGTAGAGCTTTCTATCAGCTTTATGCTAATATTGTCACTTGATGTTCAATCTCCTGCTACAGGGCCATACCAACATGGAGGCAAGGACTTTAAACCTGGACTTAACCTGCAACCAATCAGCCAGATCTGATGCAATCATTGCATCTGAATGTAATGAACTGTGATTGTAAAAATCGTGTCTAAAACCACTATTTGAACATTAATGTTTTTGTAATATTGGTGAATAATTAACAGATCACTATTATATAAATTAACTGTGAATTAATTGTTTTGGAATATTTGTTGTGTATTAATTTACCTCATTGCCTTAAACAGCTTAATCAGCTCTAGACACAAACCTGGTGTATTTTTTTATTTAGTGCCCCACGTTGCCTTTTTAACTCTCTTTTCCTGTTTAATTAAATACAACACTTCTTAACCTAAAAGAATTATGGTCTCCCACTGATAGAAACATTAATTCTAGCTCATATCTAAGCATAATAATTATGACTGAAGTGTGAACAAAGATGTATAGTAATACAGTACAAATACTTTGATGAGGGCCAAATCATTATGGCCAAAAGAGTTGAAGTGTCACAAGGGGTGCTTACAGGCAGCCATGGTGAGTAACCACTGACAGTAGTCTGAGGATGGACAATGTTGCTGGGCAGCCAAGGCTCACTGGTGTAAGAGAACATGAAGGCTATGGCATCTGGTACTGACCATCAAAAGGGTTACTGTGGTTTAAACTGCAAATCATTTTAATACTGGTGATAAGGTGATTGTGTCTCAACACAATACAGCAAACCATTCTGTGTATGTCCATGCCAAAGTGTCCATGCTTACACCTGTTCTCTGTCAAAAGCATCTAGATTGGGCAGGCAGGTGACAGAACTGGACATCAGAGCAATGGAAGAAGGTCAACTGGTCTGACAAATCCTGGTTGATGATGATCAAATGTGTTTGATGAAGTTGGTGTGAAGGAACAGGAATCTGCAGAGTTATGACATCAACACCTTTATTTACTTATTGGATTCATTGTGGAATGCTGACAGCCAGGCCTTACAAATGCTATTTGAATGAAGGGGTCACACAAAAGTATTGGTGGGCCAAGGGATGCAGCTCTATGTTAATACCTATGGTTTTGAATTAGGATGTCCAACAAACTCATTGTCTGGTGTGCAGGTGTAGCCTAGTGGTTAGGGTACTGGACCGGTAATCAGAAGGTTGCCGGTTCAAGCCCAACCACTGCCAGGTTGCCACTGTTGGGCCCCTGAGCCAGGCCCTTAACCCTCAATTGCTAAGACTGTACACTGTCTCAACTGTAAGTCGCTTTGGATAAAAGCGTCCGCTAAATGCTGAAAATGTAAAAAATGTAAATGTGTGGACATGCTTGGCCCCTTCACTCATTCATTGTCTGTATCACTGCTTTTTCCTGGTCAGGGTCACAGTGGGTGCATTTCATTTAGAGAAACAAAGGAAACCCTGGACAGGTCGCCAGTCCATCACAGGGCAAACACACACACACATACACAGTCACACCTAGGGCAATTTTGTATCTTGAACATGCTAACTCCACACAGAAGGGACCCAGATCGCTCCACCTGGGACTCGAACCCAGGACCTTCTTGCTGTGAGGCGCTACATTCATGTGTAGGTAAGAAGAGTGCATTAATAGTGTGTAATACCGTGATTTTACGTTAACTGGCGAAAAGGACTTTTGTTGTCACGATCATCTTCCCATAATGCTGTTCGGCAGGAAACAGTGACGCCACTGGAACTAGGGAACATGGCGGAGGAAGAGCATTTAGTTGATAATTTTGAACATCTGGATTTTTTAAGAGACAGACATGTGCGCTTTTTTCAGAGATGCATGCAGGTGTTACCTGAGAGATACGCTTCATCGGAAACCAGCAGGTGCTTCATTACATCTCTTCCTATTGCTCTTACTGTCCAGTTCCGCGGTCTGCTTCATTACAAAAGCTCGCTCTCAGATCGCATACTTCTCTACTAAATAGTGTGTTTAGATAGTATATCAGCCTCAGTGTTATTACTGTTCTCACATACTGTTTAGTACGCTAGTGTGCAGTCTGGAACGCAGCAGATCGATCAAATGGAAAATCAGAATCAAGCTAACTGTTGACATTCGGAACGTTTTTATATTAAAGCCTTTTAAAGTCATTTAGAGAAAAATACAATTGTTTTATCGACTAACACACTGTATGGTGAACAAACAATTACAAATTAATAAATGATTGTAAGTAAAATTATCATTACAAACTGGTGTATTAGCTTAGTACTACGTTCTCTATAAATGAGTCCATACAATCACGGTATTCCGTACACTTTTCCAAACGTGAACCGTAGACTTTACCTTTTAATTACAATGTTTAATATTTATACAGTTTGTGGGTCACAAAAGATGTAAAAGTTGGCGTGGCTCCTCAACATCTATCTACTGTCTGTCTACTATCCATCTACTATATATCTGTCTGTCTACTATCTATCTGTCTGTCTGTCTACTATCTATCTGTCTGTCTGTCTATCTATTTACTGCCTATCCTCTATCTATCTGTCTGTCTACTATCTGTCTGTCTGTCTGTCTATCTATCTACTGCCTATCCTCTATCTATCTGTCTGTCTACTATCTGTCTGTCTGTCTATCTATCTACTGCCTATCCTCTATCTATCTGTCTGTCTACTATCTGTCTGTCTGTCTATCTATCTACTGCCTATCCTCTATCTATCTGTCTGTCTACTATCTGTCTGTCTGTCTGTCTATCTATCTACTGCCTATCCTCTATCTATCTGTCTGTCTACTATCTGTCTGTCTATCTATCTACTGCCTATCCTCTATCTATCTGTCTGTCTACTATCTGTCTGTCTGTCTATCTATCTACTGCCTATCCTCTATCTATCTGTCTGTCTACTATCTGTCTGTCTGTCTATCTATCTACTGCCTATCCTCTATCTATCTGTCTGTCTACTATCTATCTGTCTGTCTTCTTTCTATCTATCTGTCTTTCTGTTTGTCTACCTATCTGTCTGTCTGTCTCTATCTCTATCTATCTATCTATCTATCTATCTATCTATCTATCTATCTATCTATCTATCTGTCTATCTATCTGTCTATCTATCTGTCTTTCTGTTTGTCTACCTATCTGTCTGTCTGTCTATCCCCTGCAAACACTGAGGCCTTTTTTTAATGGTTTTCGGATAGGCTTTAGACCCACCACGACCCTGATCAGGAGACGGTTAATGAAAACGAATAAATATATGCGTCAGGTCGGCATAGTGTTGTTGCAGGTAGTGGTGCAAAGCTTAATGGTCCTCAAGACCTGGGTTTGAGCCACTCATCTGAATGGCTGCTGTAAACATTCTGATTTACAGAGCAACAAATGGGATACATTCAGTAATTGTATACTCACTAAGTTCTATATGATAGATGTAGCTTATTAAATAATCACCGTCACAGTACTGTAAGTCGCTTTGGATAAAAGCATCTGCTAAATGCAGAAAATGTAATGTACATATCTGATCATTGAACCTAATAAGTGCTTGTTGAGTATGTGAGCAGTCTGTTACTTTGCAAAAAATAAAAAAGGTATTAATAATTAGCAATATTTCATCCTTTTAATCTTGTTAAAATCTCTGTTGTTGTTCTAGGTTGACTATTGTATTCTTTGCTCTTTCTGGACTTGACGTTCTTGATGCACTGGATGTTGTAGACAAGCCCAGTCTAATTGAGTGGATCTACTCATTACAGGTTTTACCCACAGAGAATCGTAAGTACTGTTACTTATTTTGCTTCTAATAAACTGTAACTAAGTGGATGATCCTGCAGTTATATCATTCTTACAACTAAACAGCGAATGCTTGCAGCCAAGACTGGGTGCGATGACAAAACTGTGGCAG
Organism: Trichomycterus rosablanca; assembly: GCF_030014385.1. Taxonomy (NCBI): domain Eukaryota; kingdom Metazoa; phylum Chordata; class Actinopteri; order Siluriformes; family Trichomycteridae; genus Trichomycterus; species Trichomycterus rosablanca. The sequence goes on from NC_085994.1 coordinate 6,915,617, forward strand.
CACAATACTTACATGGGTCATAGGGGTGTAGTAAGGCACCAACAGAAAGTAGTTCATGTTGCTAACATGTAAAGTAAAACTGATGTAGCTAGTCTTAACTCCAGACCCACTGGGACAGTGATAGCCTAGTGGGTAGAGCTTTGGGCTATCAGTCAAATGATTGTCTGATTGTTAGTTCAAACCCAGGCTCTGCTATGCAGCTATTGTTGGGTCTTTAAGCAAGACCCTTAACCCTGTCTGCTCCAGGGGGGCTGTACAATGGCTGACCCTGCGCTCTGACCCCAGCTTCCAAACAAGCTGGCATATATGAAAAAAAGCATTTCATTGTACTGTACTAGTGTGTATGTATATATGACAAATAAAGACATTCTTATTCTGTTCTAAAATACATGGGTGGTAAAACAAGAAAATGAAATTAAATGGATGAAATGATACTGATCTTGTACTTCAAACATATACTGTCAAAAACTAAACCGCTCACACTTCTTTAACATTTTAGATGTTGCGAAGAATCAACTTGATTACTGTGAGAATGTCTGTTATTGGGTCAGTATCAGGTTTCGGCTATAAAGTGTGATCAAGACATCCCTACACAAGTGTACCATAACAGATCAATATCAATACTAAAACTTACTAAAAATATTGAAGGTTTTATGTAGATTTCAGTTCAAATACGTGTGATATTCTTAATAGTCTGTTCATTATAAGAAATTGCTCATTGTTTGATGAATTGACTCATTTCACATTGATAAAACAATGGTTTATAGGTTATCATTAAGACTAATTAAATTAAATGGCTGTGTTGATGTTTTTACAAGCTGTAAAGTTTGAGCTGTATACTTAATGTTTGTTGCCATGTCTTCTGTTTTCATATTTATCAGAATCCAATCTTGGTCGTTGTGGCTTTCGAGGATCATCACACATTGGAGTTCCATACAGTGCTTCCAAGGTGGCTTTTTTAAACCAGTTTTCTTATGTTGAACTTATGTGGAACTACACAATATTAAGCAAATAATTTTATTGTTAGGGCTGATCAGTGTGCATATGTTTTTATGTTTTATTTTAACATTTGATTATACACTGATCAGCCATAACATTAAAACCACCTCCTTGTTTCTACACTCCACTTACCATATAGGAGTAGTTCTACAATTACTGACTGTAGTCCATCTATTTCTCTACATACCTTTTTAGCCTGCTTTCACCCTGTTCTTCAATGGTCAGGACCCCCACAGGACCACCACAGAGCAGGTATTATTTAGGTGCTGGATCATTCTCAGCACTGCAGTGACACTGACATGGTGGTGGTGTGTTAGTGTGGGTTGTGCTGGTATGAGTGGATCAGACACCGCAACGCTGCTGGAGTTTTTAAATACTTCACTGTCACTGCTGGACTGAGAATAGTCCACCCAAAATATCCAGCCAACAGCGCCCTGTGGGCAGCGTCCTGTGACCACTGATGAAGGTCTAGAAGATGACCAACTCAAACGGCAGCAGTAGATGAGCGATCGTCTCTGACTTCACATCTACAAGGTGAACCAACCAGGTAGGAGTGTCTAATAGAGTGGACAGTAAGAGGACACAGTATTTAAAAACTCCAGCAGTGCTGCTGTGTCTGATCCACTCATACCAGCACAACACACACTAACACACCACCACCATGTCAGTGTCACTGCAGTGCTGAGAATGACCCACCACCCAAAAAATACCTGCTCTGTAGTGGTCCTGACCATTAAAGAACAGCATGAAAGGGGGCTAACAAAGCATGCAGAGAAACAGATGGACTACAGTCAGTAATTGTAGAACTGCAAAGTGCTTTTATATGGTAAGTGGAGCTGATAAAATGGACAGTGAGTGTAGAAGCCAGGAGGTGGTTTTGATTTGTTGAAGTGCCTAAATAAAAAAAGAACACTGGCGCTGAAGTTAGCATAAAACCACTAGATGGCAGTGTCGATTTTAAACAAGCTTTTAATCCTTTTGCGACTCACTCCGTAAGTTATCAATGATTGATACCCGGATTTACTGATGTTTTAAGTTTTTCAGTATAACATATAATTAAGATAATGGTTCTCACAGTAGTTTGGTGGAGTCTTGGAGCCTTAAAGATTCTTTTAATCCTTTACAAACTGAAAAAGTGTTTCTATTCAAATAAATTCAGTGTAATGGAATTTAGTGCAATAACAGGTGATTGGAAAAGGGCAAATACTTCTCCACATCATTGGACATTCTAGTCATGTCTGTGCATCTAATTTAGTTTTTTCTCTTTTAGGGCCCTGGGATTGCTCATCCATATGACAGTGGCCATGTGGCTATGACCTACACTGGCCTCGCCTGTCTTATTATTCTGGGTGATGACCTGAGTCGGGTCAACAAGAAGGCATGTCTGGCAGGATTAAAGGCCCTACAGCTGGAAGATGGCAGGTTGTTAAGCTCCCTGTTATTGTTTTTTTAAACATTAAAAATGGTGTATATACACTATTTATACTGTTTATACTATACTAGGGCAGTTGTAGAATAGTGGTTAAGGTACTGGACCAGTAATCGAAAGGTCGCTGGTTCAAGCCCCACTACTGCCAGGTTGCCACTGTTGGGCCCCTAAGCAAAGCCCTTAACCCTTAATTGCTTAGATAGTGTACTGTAAGTACTGTCTGCTAAATGCTGAAAATGTAATGTCATATGGATAAAAGTATTGGGACACCCACATTAGTGCCTAGCCATACAAATCCTCTTTTGACTGAATGGGAACAAATTCCCACAGAGCTACTTCAAAATCTTGTGAGAAGTTTTATCAGAAGCTTGGCTGTTGTTACAGCTTAAAAAAGATCCCACTAAGGTCTCTGTATTTTAATGCCATTTGTTTTTTAAAATAGTACTTCTAACAAGCTCAAGCTCAGGTGTTCACATACTTTTGGCCAGTTCTCAAAATTTGATAAACTGTAATTCTGTTTTTCTAGGCTTGTTACAATTATGAATTATAAACCACACTCTGGTAGTGCAGCAATAAATCCAGCTAGCCAGTCTTGTCTGTATAGACCAGACCTGCTGATAGTACTGCTGAGATTCAAACCCTTGATCTAACATGTGCTATCGGCCGGTTGGGTCTGTACAGACAAGATTGTCTATGTCTGAGATTAAGGGGGGAGGAAGGTGGTTTGAACAGTCTAACTATTGGGAGATGCATTTGTCAGTGTGGTCTCAGTGCCCCAGCCTAGATAAAAAGGGCTGCTTTCACAAATGTTTGTAAAGGCTGCATGGCTAGGTGCTTCGTTTTATATACCTGTGGCATTGGGACTAAACCACCAGATATCAGTGATTAAGAGGTGTGTCCCAATACCTTTGCTATCAATCGAAAGCTCGTTGTTGGTCAAAATCCAGCTCTGACATCAGCTTTAAAACAAGCTGAGATATGTGGAAATAGAATTTCATTTTACTGTACATGTGTATATGCTTAAATGACAGATAATGTGTTCTTTAAAAAGATCAATAAATAAAAGTAAATGTAAACTTTTCATCATTTCTTCTGCTGGAAAATAGACATTAGTGTCCATTCTTTTGTTTGATGTGTTTGTCTACTGTGCAGTTTTTATGCAGTGCCGGAGGGAAGTGAGAATGACATGAGGTTTGTGTACTGCGGTGCTTGTATCTGCTACATGCTGGATGACTGGTCAGGAATAGACTGCACAAAAGCCATTGATTACATCAGGAGGAGCATGGTGAGTCTGATTTGGAAGTATTCCTCGTTTTTAGCTGTGTGACGTTCTGTCTTCTCCTGCACATTTCTGCTTCAGACCCGTGTGGAACCATAATGAAAGAATTGAAAGGTTAGGGGAGGAGACACAAAAGTATCTTAACAAGGGATTAAGAGGAAAAGCCAAAACCTTTGGAGCTCTGGCAAAATCAATAGACAACCACTAACAATGCTATTGGAAAAATATTACAATAGTCTTTGATTGTATATGAAATATGCATTTTTATTAGAATTGCATGTCTTGAGCATGTATTCATTAGCCATTTTATCTGTATGTTACTGGTTTTGAGTGTATCAGGTGTTGTTGGAATTTTTTTAATTGCTGTTGACACATGATGACTTCTTCCTCAGGATCAGTATCCTGTTAGCATCTGTTGTAGGTGTACAGTTACAGACCTGAGCCATTTTCTTTAGATTCTTTATTTCATACATTATTTGGTAATCCACCTCTAGTCTTTTATTAGTAGACACCTTTTGATCACATGAGGCTGTTGTCTTCAGATTTTTGGTTGGAGCACTGTTCTCTTCCCAGGATTGACCGTGAGGTGTTTAAAAATCACAACAACACTGCTGCAACTGATGCACTCAAATATACAGTGTATCACAAAAGTGAGTACACCCCTCACATTTCTGCAAATATTTCATTATATCTTTTCATGGGACGACACTGTAGACATGAAACTTGGATATAACTTAGAGTAGTCAGTGTACAGCTTGTATAGCAGTGTAGATTTACTGTCTTCTGAAAATAACTCAACACACAGCCATTAATGTCTAAATAGCTGGCAACATAAGTGAGTACACCCCACAGTGAACATGTCCAAATTGTACCCAAAGTGTCAATATTTTGTGTGACCACCATTATTATCACTGCCTTAACCCTCCTGGGCATGGAATTCACCAGAGCTGCACAGGTTGCTACTGGAATCCTCTTCCACTCCTCCATGATGACATCACGGAGCTGGTGGATGTTAGACACCTTGAACTCCTCCACCTTCCACTTGAGGATGCGCCACAGGTGCTCAATTGGGTTTAGTCCATCACCTTTACCTTCAGCTTCCTCAGCAAGGCAGTTGTCATCTTGGAGGTTGTGTTTGGGGTCGTTATCCTGCTGGAAAACTGCCATGAGGCCCAGTTTTCGAAGGGAGGGGATCATGCTCTGTTTCAGAATGTCACAGTACATGTTGGAATTCATGTTTCCCTCAATGAACTGCAGCCTCCCAGTGCCAGCAACACTCATGCAGCCCAAGACCATGATGCTACCACCACCATGCTTGACTGTAGGCAAGATACAGTTGTCTTGGTACTTCTCACCAGGGCGCCGCCACACATGCTGGACACCATCTGAGCCAAACAAGTTTATCTTGGTCTCGTCAGACCACAGGGCATTCCAGTAATCCATGTTCTTGGACTGCTTGTCTTCAGCAAACTGTTTGCTGGCTTTCTTGTGCGTCAGCTTCCTTCTGGGATGACGACCATGCAGACCGAGTTGATGCAGTGTGCGGCGTATGGTCTGAGCACTGACAGGCTGACCTCCCACGTCTTCAACCTCTGCAGCAATGCTGGCAGCACTCATGTGTCTATTTTTTAAAGCCAACCTCTGGATATGACGCCGAACACGTGGACTCAACTTCTTTGGTCGACCCTGGCGAAGCCTGTTCCGAGTGGAACCTGTCCTGGAAAACCGCTGTATGACCTTGGCCACCATGCTGTAGCTCAGTTTCAGGGTGTTAGCAATCTTCTTATAGCCCAGGCCATCTTTGTGGAGAGCAACAATTCTATTTCTCACATCCTCAGAGAGTTCTTTGCCATGAGGTGCCATGTTGAATATCCAGTGGCCAGTATGAGAGAATTGTACCCAAAACACCAAATTTAACAGCCCTGCTCCCCATTTACACCTGGGACCTTGACACATGACACCAGGGAGGGACAACGACACATTTGGGCACAATTTGGACATGTTCACTGTGGGGTGTACTCACTTATGTTGCCAGCTATTTAGACATTAATGGCTGTGTGTTGAGTTATTTTCAGAAGACAGTAAATCTACACTGCTATACAAGTTGTACACTGACTACTCTAAGTTATATCCAAGTTTCATGTCTATAGTGTTGTCCCATGAAAAGATATAATGAAATATTTGCAGAAATGTGAGGGGTGTACTCACTTTTGTGATACACTGTATATATATATATATATTAGAGATGGGACGATCGATCGGCTATGAATCGGTATCGGCCGATTTTTAATCAAAATATGCTATCGGCGATATTTCCTAAAAGTAGCCGATTCGATCGTGTGATATATAAAGACCATGTTAAGTTAACAGCTCAGTGGATTGATCCAGACTTTAAGCTACGAAGCACCAACCATCACATCACCATTCATCAACCATCACACAGAAACCACAGTGAAAGCTCTTCATGACCTAAAATAACATCATTAACGTTGTGCATCATACATACGATGTAATTTTGCTGATTGTAATATTTACTTTAAAAAGATAATTTAACCCGGTCACATCTGAGTCGATTCTATCAGCACGTTATATAAACTCCTGGTTCACTTTGTTAAATCGTAAGCGGTTCTTACTTGTGATGTAGATGAGAACAGAAAATGTTACAGAGCCAATCAGAGGCAAAAGTTTATTCATTACCAAATTCGTTAGTTCAGGATCATCTGCTGAACTTTTAGCTCTTAGACGGAACGAGTCTGACAGTCGGTTACAGATCTGTGGTAATAGCAGTTTAATGAAGCTTTTTAATGTAAGAGAGTCACACAAAATGTTCTGTAGTAGTTGGTGTTTATTTAAAACCACGACATTTAATTAATAACAGTAAACACGGAGAGATAACTGAGAAGAGAAACTTGCGCTTCGCGAAAAATGACTCGTGAATCAATGAATCACTTATAGCGATACAGTGAACAAAGCGTCTCTTCTAAAGGCGCACACACACACACAAACTCGCGCGCGCTGCTCCGGTTTATCTTCACTGTGAGGCTCTTTTTAAGTTAATTTATTTTATTTACTGCTACATTTTGTTGATTACTTACAAACTTCATTCTATTTAAAATAAGTGTTGGTCATTGACAAAGGAAGATAGACAGACTTTTAACCCTTAGGTGTAGGAATTTTATATAGCAAAATTGCGAAGAGAGCCAAGGTGCCAGTGGGTACAGTTTCCTACGGCCATCAACATGTGTTTGGAAACTAGTGATGGGAATGTCGGCTCTTTTTAGAGAGTCGGTTCTTTAGGCTCGGTTCACTAAACAGAGCCGGCTCTTTCGGCTCCTAAGTGGCTCCTTAGATTTTTTTGTTGCTTCAATTAATTTATTACCAAATTACATGTAAAGTGAATTACTAATGTAAAAACACTGTATCAAATGTTTATTATTTAAATGGCTTTATTTATATACTAAACGTGGAACAGAGTGCTACAACAATAAAATCCAAAAACAAAAACCCATCTCAATTAGACAAAAAGGTCTGATTGTGTATTATTTGTAAATTTGCATCTACAGTAGAGTAAAACACAACATCAACAAAGCATCACTCAACAAAATATAAATGAAAATGTGCAAAACAAAAAGAAAAAACAGCATCCAGGTGACAGTATTTGTAAGTCTTGAGCGAAGATTGGCATTCAGAAAAACCAAGGAGCTCATCTTTGAGGGGTTGATCCTGTTTCTCCTTTCTGTTATGGGGACAGATACACAGTCTATGTGCCATCACATGTATAAGATGTGGGTAGACTGAACACTTGGTCTCCCACCAGCTCAGTGGGTCTGCACTTCTCTGTAAAAGGGGCTCCTCGTGTCCAAACTTTACTATGTTTCCTCTCACTCATTTTCCTCACCTTTCCAGCGTGTAATGTCTGCCTATGTAAAGCTCTATGTAAAACTTCATCAAGTTCTCTCGCTCTCTCTCCCTCCCTCCTGTTCGTGTGCTCACTGTGTGTGTGTGTGTGTGTGTGTCTGTAACCCCTCCCCTCCTGCTCAGTGTAAACACACAAACACCACCACGCATCTTGACCAATCACGTGCGGCTTTAACAAAACAAAACCAAAAAAAAAAAACGGAAAAAACCCCGAATCGGCTCCTGATCCTGTCGTTCACTTTAAAGAGCCGGCTCTTAGAGCCGGATCGTTCGCAACCGACCCATCACTATTGGAAACTAGGGGAACTTAAAAACTTTTCTTCTGATGCTACAAGCACAACACTGAAGTTGTTTAATGCCAAGTTCACACTACACGACTTTCCAAGTCGTCAGGTCGCTGTACAGTTCACACTACACAAAGTCGGTGTGGCTTTCACACTACATGATCTATCACCAACTGGAATCGCAGGCGAGCTTCTCTGGTCTCCCAAACTACGTTGTCATGAAAACGCACGTGAGAAGTGGCGAGGGGTTTAATGATACCACGTCCAAAAATGCACAACAAGTAGCGAGCGATCAAAGTTTGTGCGCTGATGTGCAGCGTTAAAGCAAAGAGGAAAAATAAATGAATCTGAGTGGATTTGGAGAACGGTAAGGTCAAAAATACTGTAAAACTTGTGTGTGTGTGTGTGTGTGTGTGTGCCGTTGTATTCTGATATAAACAATATTATGCCCCTGTCTCACCTTTTTACAAGGTAAAACCTTTTCCTCCCCTGCGTTTCCCTCAAACCGCATCTTGCGTTCTCATTGGCTGTTCGACATAGCACTCATTGCCAGTTGTGCGACTCAGATCCAGATATATGACAAGTTAGATATCTCTCTTCTGTCGCTCGGTGAGCCGCTGGGATCGAGTTGTTGGGTAGTTCACACATAGCAATTGAGAGCCGAGTTTCGATCGCCGAGCGAACACGGAGTTGCTCCTGAGCCGGCAAGTCTAGCCAACCAGTCGGAGAGCGAAAATCAGGGCAAAAATCGTGTAGTGTGAACTAGACATAAGCTGCAGCTTGAACAAGACAAGAGCTGGTACAAAGCCATTGCTTAGACTTTTGGGCTAGTGACAGCTGGAAAGTCTTATGGTCTTATTAATAAAAATTGCGAGGTTTATTTATGCTGTTCTGAATGTACATTTACATTTTTGGCATTTAGCAGACGCTCTTATCCAGAGCGACTTACAGAAGTGCTTCCATAATAAACATTTCATTACTCTAGTTTAAGTAAAACAACAGTCCAAGAACACACATCTGCTGAAACCCGGTTAGAACCAGACAGACAGAGGAAGTTTGTTCCACCACTTGTGTGCCAGAACAGAAAAGAGCCTTGATGCTTGTCTTCCTCTAGTCCTGGGTGGTAGCTTGGGGCTGGTCCATTTTTGGCTTTGTAGGCGAGCATCGGGGTTTAAAATTGAATACGTGCAGCAACAGAAAGCCAGTGAAGAGAATGCAGCAGTGGGGTGATGTGGCAGTGTTTAGGTTGGTTAAAAACCAGATGGGCAGCTGCATTTTGAATGAGATGCAAGGGTTTAATAGTGGACATGGGAGCTCCTGCCCGGAGGGAGTTGCAGTAGTCCAACCGTGAGATTACAAGTGACTGCACAAGAATCTGAGTAGCTTCCATGGAAAGAAATGGTCGAATCTTCCTGATGTTGTAGAGGAGGAACTGGCACGATCTTGTCATGTTGGCTACATGAGGATAGAAGGTCAGCTGGTTATCCAGGACGACACCAAGGCTTCTTACCTTATCAGATGGTCTGATCTGGGAGTCATCAAGAGAGATGACTAGGTCCTGGGTTGGAGATTGATCTCCAGGAATGAGTAACAGCTCTGTCTTATAGACAGTTTTATAGACAGTATGTGAAAGCATAATCGTGATACACACTGAAAACTGAGCTTAATGCCCTACAGTACCTGTCCTAGCAAAAGGCTGAACTCTGTTAGGTCTATCCTGCATATCCACCTTACCCCCAGGGAACTGTACTGGCATGGCCAAGGGTGAGAATAGGGTAGAGCGTTCAGAGTGCTGTGTTGGCAGCGATTCTAATCTGGCAGAGTATAAGCCCTCTTGCAGAGGCTGCTGTGTCTCTGATTTTGTTGATTGTGTTATATTAATATTAATGTAGGCCAGAATTCTGGGCTTTTAGCAGAATGTATGGTTATGGTTTGAGTATCTTGAAAAGCGCTATATAAATAAAATGTATTATTATTATTATTATTTATAATACAGCTAGCGATAAATAAAGGGTGTAAAGCTCTAAAGCTTTTCAGGGAGCTGATCCTCTTATGAAGTGTATTTAGGCGTTGTAGTGCTAAACCTGCCTGGGGTGGAAAAAAGGGGTTATAAATACATTCAGTGTAAATGACAAATGATTGTTAGACTGTTTATGACTAAAGTGCTTTTGTGATGAGCTTATATAGGTGAAATATTTTTGTTGGTAATGTGGGTCAGGTTGGTTTATAACATGCTTCCTCTTATCTATTGTGCTTTGTAAACAGGCACATATTGTTCATGTTTGCTCTGGATTTACAGAACTAACATTGAGCATTTATTTAAATTAATTAGATTTAGGAAATGCTCATTGTGGTAGGAGCAGGTTATTGAAAGTAAGTAAGTTACTTCTAATCATTAGAGTTGGATCTGTGTATAAGGGAAAAGTATTTAGTGTAATCTAATTAGACAAAACCAATCAGTGGCACAAAAAAGACGCAGACATTTGAACATTACAAAATGCTTGTTGTTTCACACAATTAAGTTTTCCCAGAGTGTGTGTATATGTGTATATATTTATATTTATACACATGCCAACCATTAATGTTAGGGATGTAACGATACACTCTACCCATGATGCGATGCGATTCACGATACTGGGTTCACGATACGATTTTTTCCCGATTTTTAAACTGAAATTTAAGACATTTCCTTTTATTATTTCTCTTAAAAAATAAAATTAAAATACTGTATTTGTGTTTATCTTTTATTTATGTAAATAGTTAATGCCCTTTTATTTCTGAGGTAGGTACAAACTATGCAAAACTATTTTGAATTAAGCCCAAGTAGGCAGAAAACCCTGGAATCTGGCAACCAGGCGTATCGTGCCAGTGACGTCAGCCAGGCGAGGGCCAGTCCCCTCTGCTGTTTAAAGTGAATTTCGATTCATTTTACATGTCAAATCGATTTGAATCGTGGAATATTTGAATCGGTTATTAACTGCCTTGTGGTGCATCGTTACATCCCTTATTAATGTTGCAAAATATTGTGTAGCTTCAATGCATGGACTACTACATGGTAGTATCTGTCACCAGGGTATTCCTGCTTTCTGTCCAGTCTACAAATGCAAGTTAACACACTTATGCAAAGTGAAAGCCAAACATCAACAACATCCAGAAATGCCACCAATGTTTATGGATCCAGAAACGCCACCAATTTCTATTTCTAAGTTTTTTTTGTGAGGGGGGTCTGTGTCAAGATCTTTCAGGTGTTTTAGGTTCCACTAAGTGTGTTGTTTTTTATAAAAAATTGAAAAGAAAAAAATCAATACACTATAAAATTAAATATCTTTATGCTGTTTTTAATTGTATACAGCATCGGTTCTCAACCTTTTTTGCACCACGGACCGGTTTCATATAAGATATAATTTCACGGACCGGCGGGTGCAGGAGGATTTAAAATAGAATAACTATAGAATGGAAAATCTGTGTGAATTCTGCACTTTTTTTGCTGCAACGAGCCATTGCTCCCACCTAGTGGTTATTGGGGACAATAACACCCGAAGAGTATTGGAAATCTAATTGCTCTTGTAGCAATATCTAATTATTTATTCTTTCTGTGTGGCCTGGTGTTTCCGGTGGTTGTATCCTCCAGGCCACCCAAGAAGGATGGGTCCCTGCTGAGTCTGGTTCCTCTCAAGGTTTTTTCCTGTTATTTTAAGGGAGTTTTTCCTTGCCACTGTTGCCCTCGGCTTGCTCAATAGGGGTTTTTGGTCTGTTGGTCCTGGATTCTGTAAAGTTGCTTTGAGACAATGTCCATTGTAAAAAGCGCTATATAAATACATTTGACTTGACTTGACTTGGTATACAGGTTAAAAATTATTCACAATTTATTGCTGTGTGTGTTTGAGTGTGTTTATGCAAAAATTAAGTAAAGAAACTAATACACTAACATTAAATATTTTTATGCCATTGTAAATTGCACTCGAGACAAAAAATGATTTACAAATTATTGCTTTGTGTGTTTTCTATTTTATTTCTGCTGACTTGACTTTATGAAATTGGATACTTGTAATACAATTAAAAACATTCACAGGAAAAAATCTTTTGAAACTCTGTATGGATTTAGTAACACTTCTTTTATTGTTGTTCATTCTTTGCAGTCCTACGACAATGGCATTGGGCAGGGGGCAGGCCTGGAGTCACACGGTGAGTATGCTGCAGTGCAGATTCTGCATTAAACACACACATGAGCCTTTTCAGCACGTACCTGCCATCTGCTGACTCACACAGAAGAATTACACGATGACAAACTGCGTTCTCTTCTTACCATCTATTCATCTTTCCTGAATTCTTCAGTTTCTGCAGCTACTATAATTACTGTGGGTTTCAACAGAACATCACAGAATATTGCTGACGACGTCTTTGATCTGCCCAAACCTCTAGCTCACACAATAGCTCACTACTGGGTAGCGGGAAAACGCCTTTATTTAGTGGAGCTTCCCAGGTACTAAATCTAAAAGCACAACACAGAGCTGCCTCAGGCAATTATTACTTCCTTTTAAACATAGAAACTTTTCAGTTTTACTTTTTCGTTCACTGCTTCTAGGTTGTTGAAATATATCACTAAAGCAAAATCTAGCTTTCTTTAGGATTTTGTTGGGAAGTTGGTGGGAATTTGTGCCCATTCAGTCAAAAGAACATTTGTGAGACATTAAGGCCTGGCGTGCAATCAAAGTTTCAGTTCAACCCAACGTTTTTTTATGAGGTTAATGACAAGGCTCAGTACTGGCCACAAAAGTACTCTCACAGTACACCATGTGTTTATATCCTGGAACATAAAAACTGTTGTCAAGACATTTATTAAATGACCTTATACACCGATCAGCCATAACATTAAAACCACCTCCTTGTTTCTACACTCACTGTCCATTTTATCAGCTCTTTGAACTTTGTAGTTCTACCTTTACTGACTGTAGTCCATCTGTTTCTCTGCATGCTTTGTTAGCCCCCTTTCATCCTGTTCTTCTGCTGGTATGAGTGGATCAGGCAGAGCAGCGCTGCTGGAGTTTTTAAATACCGTGTCCACTCTATTAGACACTCCTACCTAGTTGGTCCACCTCGTAGATGTAAAGTCAGAGACGATCGCTCATCTACTGCTGCTGTTTGAGTTGGTCATCTTTGAGATCTTTATCAGTGGTCACAGGACGCTGCCCATGGGGCGCTGTTGGCTGGATATACTTGGTTGGTGGACTATTCTCAGTCCAGCAGTGACAGTAAGGTGTTTAAAAACTCCATCAGCGCTGCTGTGTCTGATCCACTCATACCAGCACAACACACACTAACACACCACCACAATGTCAGTGTCACTGCAGTGCTGAGAATGATCCACCACCCAAATAATACCTGCTCTGTAGTGGTCCTGGGAGAGTCCTGACCATTGAAGAACAGCATGAAAGGGGGCTAACAAAGCATGCAGAGAAACAGATGGACTACAGTCAGTAATCCTATGTCTCTATCAAAGTATTTAAAGATACGTTTTTGATTTAGTGACTGGAAATGCTAAAAGTCATCACTGGCTTTATCATTGCTATCTTCTTTTTTTCAGGTGGCTCCACATTTTGTGCCATTGCTACTCTGTGTCTGATGGGAAAATTACAAGAGATGTTCAGCGAGCGAGAGCTGAACCGAATACAGAGGTGGTGCATTCTGAGGCAACAGAACGGCTTCCAAGGGCGGCCCAACAAACCTGTGGATACATGTTACTCGTTTTGGGTGGGCGCAACATTACAGGTAAATATAAGATCATACTTCTAAACCACCTTTTTATTCTATTCTATATTTTTTAAGAGCCGACTGATTCTTAACTGTAGCTTTGATTTGCTGTTTGACTCTATTGTTGGTTCTAGTAATTTAGCCTTACTGTGTAGCTAAAAATAGCTACAGTACAAAATTCCTCTTAATGCAGTGTGGGTCGTTGTATGATTACAAAGTAGCCTAACGCCTCTTGTGTGTGTGTGTGTGTGTGTGTGTGTGTGTGTGTGTGTGTGTGTGTGTGTGTGTGTGTGTGTGTGAACAGTGGAAAATAGTAGTTGTATTTTATTAAAAAAAGAAATGTGATATTTAACATTTAGGTAACTTTGTCATACCCTTCCACCCCAATTGTATGTCGTGTATGGTTTTTAAAGTGCACACTTTCACTTCCCCTTTTAAATATTTCTTAAGATGAATGCTTTAACATTTCAGTGAAGGTCAGAAGATTCCACTTCCGTTCCACTGTTGGGCCTTTTGGAATTGATATGATGGAAAAACTGCATCATGTCACCCCGATTTCAAAATTAGAGCTCGACTCACTTGTCATCTGTAATATTATAGTCCTATAATGTCCTATTATACGTAGTCTGTTTTGCTGTTAGCATCATGAATAAAGCATTCATCCTTGTTCTGTCCACTTGTTGTGTTTTTCAGCTTCTGGACGTCTTTCAGTACACCAACTTTGAGAAGAACCGTAACTATATCATGTCCACTCAGGACAGTTTAGTGGGCGGGTTTGCTAAATGGCCAGACAGCCATCCAGGTAAGAGAGAGAGAGTGTGTGCGTGTGTGTGTGAGTGAGTGAGTGTATGCAGTTGTAAATAAAAACCAAGTGTAATTCAATACGTGGGGTGTAAATAATTAATGAGATGATTGTTCAGGGTTCAGTGTTACAAAACAAAATTGTTTACTGGAAAATGTGTTGTTTTTGTCCAGAATTTCCATATTGTTTGGGATCTTTCTTGAAAAGGTGTTATTAGTGTCTGATCAAGTATGTAGTGGGGACCAAAAGTCTAAGGCCACTAATGAAAATGCTTCTTTTTTTTGCATTTCTCTCAGTATAACTCATATAATAATAAACTTGTACCTTCCTAAAAAGTACTCTGGTCGCTCTTTACCAGCGGTAAAAACACATGCTGGAACCAGAGCTGGAACCTGTCGGCTAGGCTGAGCAGCCACATGAACAACGATTGGCCTGTTGTTCAGATAGGGGTGTGATTAAGCCGGATAGGGTCTCTCTCTCATAACTAATGCAATTACGACCTCTGCTGGCTGATTGATGGCGTCTGCACGGAGATGAGAAAAAAGTGCTCTCGGGGTGTGTCTCTCCGTACACAGTGCTGATCCGCATTGCACTCGTCAAAGTGTAGGTGATAAGATGCATACGGCATGCTGCCCACGGGTTAGCTTCGTTCTCTTCAATCAGAGCAGTGATCGGCATTGGTGGAGAGGAAGCATGACGCAATCGGGCAATTGGATGCGCTAAAAAGGGAGAAAAAAATGGGTTAAGATTAGGGCTGCACGATATTGGAAAGAACTGACATTGCGATTTTTTTTTTTCCTGCGATATATATTGCGATATTAAAAAAATGCAGGAATTTTCACCACATTATTAGTAATATTAATAATGCATGTCTCTTACTCTAAATAAGGGGCTCATCTGTGAAAAAGGGTGGTGTCTACAAGGAATACAAGAGATTACGGCAAGCTACATCTTTGTACTCGGTTGAAACTGAGCATTAAACTAAGAAAGCTTCAATATCACATGAGGAAATTAACATGATTGACAAAATGGGTCATTTTATCATTTTATTTCACAATCAAAACCTCTTCAAGTAGTAAACATCATTAAAATAAATCTATACAAATAAAAGAGCAGCTATACACCGATTCCCTGAGTGGTATACATAAGTACAACTTAAAATAAATGCAATTTGCTATAAAACGTAAAGCTATATTTACATTTTAAATCTCTCAGCCCGGTTGCGACGTTCTCAATTGTAGGATCCTCCAGGGAAAATGCCTTTTGCAAACAGCGACTCTTCAGTTAGAAATCCTCATTAATAAAGTGGGCGGTCAGACTTACGTAGGGGTCCGTTGTCCGGCTGGACCACAAGTCTGTTGTAGCTGCATAATACTGCAACTGCGACAGCTCTGCTTCAACTTGTGCCTTGCATTTCTCGTATAACTCGGGGATGGCGACTTGAGAAAAATACGTGCGTGACGGTATTACATACCGCTTATCAAGCGAGCGGATCATGTTTTTAAAACCCTCTTTGGTAACTGTGTCTTTCGCGAGGTAAAAAGTTATCGCATCTCTGATTTCCGTATGTCGTTTGGAACCTCTCTCATATGGTGAAACACTGGAAAAGACAAATCTTCACTTTCTGTCCTTTTCTCCTGTTGCTCGCTCATTCTCACTCTGTGGTGAATGACCAGTGGGGGCGGGGCCGCTTTAGCGGTGCACGCAGAAACTGCATCTCACTCCCAACAAACAGCAACAAACTCCGTGCATCTAATGCTGGTGTAAAATGAATGAAATCGGGCAGATAAAATCTGCCTCTGGTAGATATGTCATGGAAAATGAGAACAGTGTGAATTTTCGTTTTGTGTCAAGCAGCAAAAAAGTTGTAGCATGACGTATTTGATTTAATTTGCATTAAGTGACATCGCACGTCCTGCGATGTGACTGTTGCGCATGCACACACCGCGATGACGATGCTGAAACGATATATCGTGCAGCCCTAGTTAAGATGCATAAATAGAATTTTTTAAAAATGCTCTATGGACTGATAGATGTTTTTGAATCACTTCTACCTAGCTTTCTTTAGTCACACACAGAGGAAAAAGGCCAAATTGTTTAACACAGATGAGACCATCCATGTGAAAACAGATGCCACAACCTTCATGTCCTCTGACATCAGTAAGTCTTGGCCACCTAGCAACTTGTCTGTAGTTTGTGGCTTGTCCCTCCTCGGACCGCTGTCGACACGGCTGAGGGCAGCACGGTGGCCAGCAGGGTAGCACTGTTGCCTCACAGCAAGAAGGTCCTGGGTTCGGCGTGGGTGGGGCGATCTCGGTCCTTTCTTTGTGGAGTTTGCATGTTCTCCCTGTGTCCGCATGGTTTTCATCCGGGATCAAGTGAGGTGAATTGGAGATACAAAATTGTCCATGATTGTGTTTGATATAACCTTGTAAACTGATGAACCTTGTGTAATGAGTAACTACTGTTCCTGTCATGAATGTAACCAAAGTGTAAAACATGACATTAAGGTCCTAATAAACAAACAACACAGCTGCCTGTTAGCAGCCCCTGCTGTTTCAGATATATTTCCAAGTATGACCAGTTGTCTGGCCATAATGATTTGGGTCACGGGTCTTGGGGAACTGCGAGAACCTCTATCAGCCAACAATTCATCCATTCCTGACCAGGAAATGCACAATGCATTAGGCATTGCCATGCTAATTTGGGTAGGGGATGGGAGGGTGATTGGTTTTTAATGGTTTTCTCATTCGTGTATTTAGTGTTTTGTATCATGATACAAGAATGACAAGGCAGATTGAATTCTTGAATTTGTGTGTTGCTTCTCTCCTGCGCATTTGAAGATTCAATCATTTCATTAATCAATTATTTGTGTACAAGATGCAACATATATTTTTACACAGATTCTCTTGGGAACATCCAGCCACTTCAAATTTATCTATTCATGTATTCATGTATCTATTATTCATAACTTTGAAAAACAGCTTCCTGGAATATACTAGAAAGCTCAGCAAATTTCATCCCATTGTGTAGAATTGTCTTTCATTCACTAGTGCAAAATGTGCGTAATAATGATAGTGTGTGTGTATATACATGTTATATCAGCCATAACATTACACTCCACATTACTCCATTTTATCAGCTTCACTTACCATATAGAAGCACTTTGTAGTTCTACGATTACTGACTGTAGTCCATCTGTTTTTCTGCATGCTTTGTTAGCTCTCTTTCATGCTGTTCCTCAATGGTCAGGACCTCAACAGGACCACCACAGAGCAGGTATTATTTAGGTGGTGGATGATTCTCAGCACTGCAGTGACACTGACATGGTGGTGGTGTGTTAGTGTGTGTTGTGCTGGTATGAGTGGATCAGACACAGCAGCACTGCTGGAGTTTTTAAATACCGTGTCCACTCACTGTCCACTCTATTAGACACTCCTACCTAGTTGGTCCACCTTGTAGATGTTAAGTCAGAGACGATCGCTCATCTATTGCTGCTGTTTGAGTTGGTCATCTTTGAGATTTTCATCAGTGGTCACAGGATGCTGCCCACGGGGCGCTGTATATATGTTTGGTTGGTGGACTATTCTCAGTCCAGCAGTGACAGTGAGGTGTTTTAAAACTCCAGCAGCGCTACTGTGTCTGATCCACTCATACCAGCACAAGACACACTAACACACCACCACCATGTCAGTGTCACTGCAGTGCTGAGAATGATCCACCACCTAAATAATACAACCACACCTAAATAATACCTGCTCTGTGGTGGTCCTGACCATTGAAGAACAGGGTGAAAGCAGGCTAAAAAAGTATGTAGAGAAACAGATGGACTACAGTCAGTAATTGTAGAACTACAAAGTGCTTCTATATGGTAAGTGGAGCTGATAAAATGGACTTGAGTGTAGAAACAAGGAGGTGGTTTTAATGTTATGGCTGATCGGTGTATATCACAGAACAAAAACAAAAGTGGTTGACAACTTGTATACTGTGTAAATGGTCACACCAGTCCCTTAATTGGTTATTTTACAGAGGAACATTGTAGACTGGGATCTCTTTCAGTTTGTCTGATATTTGGTTGAAACCTTTGTGATGAGTTGCTACTTCAGAGTAGTAGCGTTAAGCACATGTGCCCTCTGACTGACCCAGTTTTTTGTCTCTGTCACGTCCTTCTGTGCTGCAGACCCTCTACACACCTACTTCGGCATTTGCGGCTTGTCGTTGATAGGAGAGCCAAACCTGCGCAAGGTGCACCCAGCACTGAACATCAGTTACAGAGCCTTCGAGCGCATGCAGCAGCTGCACCGGACATGGAGGGAGCGCTGCACATGACAAAGTGACACCATATCCACAAGCTCCCTCCCCCCACACACTCCAAGCCATGTACCAGCTACGCCTTGTCCCTTGGATACCCAGCTGTATCAACTTTAGCAGTAGAAAAACAAGCCGAACACAATCCGTCTGCTTCAGCGGAGGGTGGAAGGTGCCGATGAATAAATAATCAGGCCAGCATAATCAATTATTGAATGTGAAACTGACGGTTGTCGCTTGGTCCATGAAGAACGTTGTTTGGGCCCTAAAAGCATAAACAAGACATACTGTTCATTATCAATAGTTTTTTTAATGAGCTGCACTTGCTTCTTCTTAGACAAACTTCTAGTTAGGTTCTTAATATCATCACTTTCTCTGTCACACTTTGCTTTGCCATGTATTAATGTTTTACTTCGATATATACAATTAGACTCTTGTGCATTCAATTAAAATAATCGATCTTTAGAATAGCTTTTGGTTGCATCCCAGTGACCTTAAGTAATGTCACATTATTTAATCATGTTTTCTATACACTGCTTCTTACGCTTTAGTTATTGTTTACTAACCAGGTTGTCTAATGACTGTTCTTATAGAACGTGCCTCAGATGATGAACTCTGCACTCACCTTTAGATCCTCGTTACCTTGTTTTTGCCAATTGACGTCACTTCTGAAAAAAAGATACTTGAATGTTTCAGCAAAATAAAAAGAAAAAAAAATCAAATGTATTTTTTCTACGCTTATGAAATATCCATAGTATACATTAAAAAAGAGTTTGAGATGACAGTGACAACTTTCTCTAACTATAAACTACTGTAAAATGTACTGTGTAAATAAATCAATAGCATTCGCTCATGTCCAGTGAAGACAAGTGCGCATATTTAATCGAGGATTAAAATAAAGTATCTCTGTAGAACTCTGTTGGATTCTGCTTTCAGTCATTATTTATATATTTTAAAACACCTCACACAGGTTTATGATCAAATTAAATGCTTGAAAATCAAAATGCAGTCAATAAAATGCTTTAACAAAACCCTTCTCAAATGAAAAGTCAATTATTCAGTTAATAATTATTTTGAGCATTTTTTTCATCATTTTTTTGTATTAGAAACTCGTTACCCCAAGTATCTTTTTTTAAAATTGCACAACTGATTGAATTCCTCAGACTTCCTCACAGCAAGAAGGTCCTGGGTTTGTCTCCCAGGTGGGGCGGTCCGGGTCCTTTCTGTGTGGAGTTTGCATGTTCTCCCCGTGTCCGTGTGGGTTTCCTCCGGGAGCTCCGGTTTTCCCACAGTCCAAAGACATGCAAGTGAGGTGAATTAGAGACACTAAATTGTCCAAGACTGTTTGATATTAAACTTGTGAACTGATGTTTGTTTGTTTATTAGGATTTCAACGTCATGTTTTACACTTTCGGTTACATTCATGACAGTACAGGTAGTTACTGGGTACACAAGGTTCATCAGTTCACAGGGTTATATCAAACACAGTCATGGACAATTTTGTATCTCCAATTCACCTCACTTGCATGTCTTTGGACTGTGGGAGGAAACCCACGCAGACACGGGGAGAACATGCAAACTCAACACAGAAAGGACCCGGACCGCCCCACCTGAGGATCGAACCCAGGACCTTCTTGCTGTGCGGTGACAGTGCTGCCCTGTGAACTGATGGAACCATGTCTAATGAGTAACTACCGTTTCTGTCATGAATGTAACCAAGTGTAAAACATGACGTTAAAATCCTATTAAACAAACGTTCATGACAGAAACGGTAGTTACTCGTTACACAAGATTCATCAGTTCACAAGTTTAATATCAAACACAGTCATGGACAATTTTGTATTTTCAATTAACCTGACCGCATGTCTTTGGACTGTGGGAGGAAACCCACGCAGACATGGGGAGAATATGCAAGCTCCACCTGGGAATCGAACCCTGGACCTTCTTGCTGTGAGGCGACAGTGCTACCCACCGAGCCACCATGCCACCTTTTCAAGATAAGGTGTGAGTGACTACATGAATGTGAAGTGCCATTCGAAGGACTGGTGCCCAGTGTGGGTTTACGCCCTGCATCCAGTTTTGTCTGGACCCACTGGGGGCGGCACGGTGGCTAAGTGGGTAGCATTGTCGCCTCACAGCAAGAAGGTCCTGGGTTCGATCCCCTGGTGGGGTGGTCCGGGTCCTTTCTGTGTGGAGTTTGCATGTTCTTCCCGTGTCCGCGTGGGTTTCCTCCGGGTGCTCCGGTTTCCTCCCACTGTCCAAAGACATGCAAGTGAGGTGACGTGTAGATACTAAATTGTCCAAGACTGTGTTTGATATGACCTTGTGATCTGATGAATCTTGTGTAATGAATAACTACCGTTCTTGTCATGAATGTAACCAAAGTGTAAAACATGACGTTAAAATCCTAATAAAACAAAACAAACAAACTGGACCCACTGCGACCCTGATTAGGGCGAATGGGGTTTTAATGATAATAAATAATTGACACTCGACCTTCCAGCACATGGACACCAGCGGTCACGTGAGGCTGAGGCGGTCTGTACCACTTCAGCATCCACGAAGCCACGCCCACGAGTCGAAAGGGTGGGCGGAGCTACAGGCCACTAACCTGATCCTTATGCTTTATTCATATATGAGCTCGTACATCAGCGGCGATCGATGGAACATTAGAGCTGCCGTCTCCGACCTCAGTCAGACACTCACACAGTGATCAGGCTGATGTGATGTCCAAGGGTTCTCCTACCTGAAATCCTCCTGGATCCTCCTTCTCCTCCTGCTGCCTGTATCCGGGGAAACCAACCCAAACCGCACCCCTGATCTACAGAGTAGATCTCTACAGAGTAGATCCCTACAGAGAGTCATTCCACCTGGTTCTTTTATCAGAGCTTTTGGTACCTTCGTATCGATCAGGATCGTCTGACGTGATGTCCGACTCGGAGGAGCTCACAGAGTTCGGCAGCATCGTGGAGCGGATTGAGAAGGGAGAGGTGAGACCCGATTTCTTCCTTTATGTTCTCAGATCTTTCGTGGCTTTGATCTTGAGATCAATTGAGCTGATGTTTACTTCAAGGCTGAGCTGCTTTTGCAAGACGCATGCAAGATGTTGTGTGCACATTAAATATTCCTTTTAAATATTAATGATATCTAGTGACAATAATACCATGTGTGGCTTTACATCTACTGTGTGGAAGCTGCAATCATCATCATTCATTTACACTGGGCCAAGTCAAGAATCCACCATGGACAAGGCACTAATTCACTCACACCTACACTGATCAGCCATAACATTAAAACCACCTCCTTGTTTCTTCTCTCACTGTCCATGTTATCAGCTCCACTTACCATATAGAAACAATTTGGAAACAATTTAACCGAGGCAGTAATACACCATGGATGGGACATCAGGGCACAAAATGCACACTCATTTACTCACTAATAAAAACAATTTCAAGTATCCAGTAGTGTAATGTAGTGTAGTGTTTATAGAGAGATCATTTAGGGCAGAGAAAGTGCAACATTATTCATGCCATGATGCAATTAAGGATATTGGGCGGCACGGTGGCTTAGTGGGTAGCACTGTCACCTCACAGCAAGAAGGTCCTGGGTTCGATCCCCAGGCGGGGCGGTCCGGGTCCTTTCTGTGCGGAGTTTGCATGTTCTCCCCGTGTCCGTGTGGGTTTCCTCCCACAGTCCAAAAACATGCCACCAGGCTAATTGGAGACACTGAATCGTCCTATAGATACCTAGCCGCTAGATGCACAAACCAGTGCACTGTAGTGCCGGTCCCAAGCCCGGATAAAATAGGAAGGGTCGTGTCAGGAAGAGCATCCGGTGTAAAAATTTTGCCAAATCTATAACGCGGATCACGATCCGCCGAGAGCCGACCCCGCGACCGAACGGGACAAAGGCCGAGGAAGAAGAAGAAGATGCAATTAAGGATATTGCATTACATTTTGTTTGTTTGTTTATTAGGATTTTAACTTCATGTTTTACACTTTGGTTACATTCATGACAGGAACGGTAGTTACTCATTACACAAGGTTCATCAGTTCACAAGGTTCTATCGAACACAGTCTTGGACAATTTAGTATCTCCAATTTACCTCACAAGTATCCAATCCTTCTTCTGTGTGTTGTGGGATGATTAGAGAAAACCAGAGCATTGAGAGGAAATACATGCAGATAGAGAGAAAATATATGAAACCGCCAACAGATTTTAGGATCAAAATCAGGCCCCAAGGACCCACTGCTGTGCGGCACCTAATCTACCGGCTGCACCATCTTGCCCCTGTAGGAGTATGTTGGTTGCTGTAAGCTGACCATACACTGATCAGCCATAACATTAAAACCACCTCCTTGTTTCTACACTCACTGTCCATCTTATCAGCTCCACTTACCATATAGAATCACTTTGTAGTTCTACAAATACTGACTGTAGTCCATCTCTTTCTCTACATACTTTTTTAGCCTGCTTTCACCCTGTTCTTCAATGGTCAGGACCCCCACAGAACCACCACAGAGCAGGTATTAACTGCCCACGGGGCGCTGTTGGCTGAATGTTTTTGGTCGGTGGACTATTCTCAGTCCAGCAGGGACAGTGAGGTGTTTAAAAACTGATCCACTCATACCAGGGCAACATACACTAACACACCACCACCATGTCAGTGTCACTGCAGTGCTGAGAATGAGTCACCACCTAAATAATAGCTGCTCTGTGGTGACCATTGAAGAACAATATGAAAGCAGGCTAACAAAGCATGCAGAGAAGCACATGGACTACAGTCAGTAATTGTAGAACTACAAAGTGCTTCTATATGCTAAGTGGAGCTGATAAGATGGACAGTGAGTGTAGAAACAAGGTGGTTTTAACGTTATGGCTGATCAGTGTATAGTCAGCTTATAGCAACCAACATAATCTCATAGGGGCAAGAAGGTAGAGCGGGTGCTGCACAGCAACGTGGGTCCTTGGGGCCTGATTTTTATCCTGAAATCTGTTGGCTGTTAGAGAAGTATCATATATTTTCACTCTATCTACATGTACATGCTCTGGTCTTCTAAAATCATCCCACAACACACAGAGGAAGGACTGGATACTTGTCTTAATGAGTGCGGTGTTAGTAAATGCCTGTGCATTTAATGCCCTGATGTCCCATCCAGGGTGTATTACTGCCTTGGTTACAATGTTTCCAAGAGGCACTAGATTCACCGTGACTTTGACCAGGTTAAAGCAGTTAGTGATGCCTGTTTTGGGGAGGTGGGAGGAAATTGCAGTATGAGATGGAAAATTACAAAATACAAGAAGAACACTCTAAACCCCTTACAGACCGTGACTGGAGTCCATGATCAAACCCAGGTTCCCAGGACCCATGTTGCTGTGCATCACCTGATCTGTCAGCTGTACCACTGTGCTACTTAAAGAGTAATTTTGTAATATTATGTTTTAAATAAACGAGAGTGGCAATCATTTTATGTCTGAAATGGAGGCCTTCATCCTGTCAGTGGCAATTTTCTTAAGGAATGAGCACAAATCCCTACAGACATACTCCCAAATCTTGTGCAAAGCCTTTTTCAGAAAAGAGCAACAATCTCATGGTCAAATGTTCACATACTTTTAAACATGTAGTGTTTATAGAGAGATCATTTAGGGTAGAGAAAGTGCAACATTATTCATGCCATGATGCAATTAAGGATATTAAATTACAATTTGTTTGTTTATTAGGATTTTAACGTCATGTTTTACACTTTGGTTACATTCATGACAGAAACGGTAGTTACTCATTACACAATGTTCATCAGTTCACAAGGTTATATCGCACACAATCTTGGACAATTTAGTCTATCCAATTTACCTCACCTGCATGTCTTTGGACTGTGGGAGGAAACCGGAGCACCCGGAGACAAAACCCACACAGACATGGGGAGAACATGCAAACTCCACACAGAAAGGACCCAGACCGTCCCACTTGGGGATTGAACCCAGGACCTTCTTGTTGTGAGGCGACAGTGCTACCCACTTAGCCACCGTGCCGCCCTGCATTACAAAGGGACCCCAAGTGACCTTTGTGGTGCAGTGACAAGTTCTGTATTAACGTTGAATTAGTTTAACATGCCAGGTGGTGTGACCTGGTCCAGTGCTTGCGGAACAGCAGGATAATTCCGGAGGTCCTGGGTTTGATTCTTGATTTTCATCTACTGCTTTATTCTGGTCAGGGTTGCGGTGGGTTCGGTTCACAGGAATACCCTGGACAGGACACCAATCTATCGCTTCATTACACCACACCTGAACGCTCATCAAAACATGCAGTATGTAAATTGACTGCACCAAAATTGTTTCAAGGTGTGTGATTTAATGAATGTGTGAGTGTCTTTGGCTCTGTCCATGCGTGTATGTTTTTGAGTGGCAACCCTGATCAGGATCAGCAAGTTTTCATTTGAATATTTGATATGATTGACTCAAAGTCGTAAAGGTTAAACACTGATGTTAATTGAACATGATTATTGTAAGTGGTACTGACACAAAAACTACTACAGTAGCAGCCATTTAGAAAGTAATTGGGATAGAAAAAAACCTATAATAATAATAATTAAGAAAATTCTGACTACTTAACGTCAGTATGTGAGACACAAAGTCTTAAATCTGAAATTGTAATGGTTTTTAGTAACTTGTCTAACCACACACCAACCTTAATTATTAAAATTCTACCTGACTTTAAAGTGCCGCTGCTTAATGTGGTACTTTTGTACCTGTAGTAAACACACAGAAATGCCTCATGGCATTATTAAGTCAGTTTTACTGCTATGCTGGGAATGCTGCACCACCCAAATAATGCTGCATGTTTATAAAGTGCACCTGGGTTTGTACCTGATAAAACAACCCTGCATGTTTGTCCAAGGTAAGTATAAATGACAAATATTAATAGAAGTTTATAGAAATAAAGTTAAACCTTTACTTATACAAAGGTGCATGTGTATACAATGCATACAAATACTTACAAATTGGAGTCTATGATTTTCAATTACAACTCCAAATCAGAAAAGGTTGGGACAATATGTAAAATGCAAATAATATTTTTAATATTTAATATTTTTATATTTGTGGCTTTGCATTGTCTCGTTGAAAAATGCATGGACGACCAAGGGCACTGACACAACCCCATACCATGACAGACCCTGGCTTTTGGACTTGTTGCTGATAGCAGTCTGGACGCTCCTTTTGTCTTTGGTTCGCAGCACACGGTGTTCATTTCTCCCAAAAAAGATCCGAAATACTGATTCATTTAACGACAATACACATTTTCGCTGTGTGATGGGGAGCCCAGAGAACTCAACACCAGTGGCGGCTCCTGCCAAATCTCTCAGGGGGGGCAATTGTTGCGATGATGGCCAAGGTGACCCGTTTAATGGGTAAATTAAAGCTTAAATAATTAACATCTTAAGTCATCTGTCAGTTTGCCCTCACAAATACCTTTGAACATGGAGAGAGAGCAGCTTTACCATTAATCATTAAATGAAGTAAAGCTTCACACTAACAATTTAATTCAGTCTTCATCGGATAGCATTTTATTTTAGGTGCAGCAGATCCAGAATAAAGATTGGGGCATTGGGGCTGATGTGCAATGAATAAAGAAGTACAATTAAACAATTGGGGAGATACAATAAGTGCAATCACAATTCACAATTAAAAAATTACATTACTGAATGGCATTTCCGAGTTGCTCCGAACTGAGGTGATGGTAGTCATGGTGACGAGATCGCTACACCAGGTTACGTGTGACGCATGCACGTAAGTGTGAGCCCTCCCGGAACCCATTCAGAATGTATTGCAGCGCCTGCAGTTCGAAAAAAAGAGCGTTAACATGAGAGTCTATGAGAGCAATCCGGGGCGATTTTCAGTTAGGCTGAAGTCGCCCCCAAAAGGGGTGGTACTGTACGGAACACAACTCGACGCTGATTGGACTGCGATATTCAGAGGCAAGACTGTGCAGAACAGTCACAGCTCGTTTAACACTGGTTATATGTGATAGAAAAATTTCTTCCCTTTCGCCCTTTGGTGGTGCGTCGCCCGATCTCCCTAAGGAACGAGCCGCCCCTGCTCAACACTGACATGGTTAACATAATGCTTTCTTTTTGCTCAGTGAAATTTTAAGTGTCATTTGTGCATGTATTTATTTAGTTACATAGTAAGCCTTAGCTCATGTGGTTATATCAGCTATGAGAGATCACAGATATTCAGTTTAGACTCGTGACCTTGCCCTTTACGCACTGAACTTTTACCAGATTCCTTGAATCAGTTAATGATATTATGCACTGTAAAGAGAGAAATGTGGAAATCTCTTCCAATCTTTCTTTGTGGGACATTTCAATAATATTCTCACACATTTGTTAACCAACTGGAGATCCTCTGTCCATCGTTGCTTCTCAAAAACTCAGCCTTCTGTAGATACTGCATTTGTACTAAACCATGATTACAATCACCTGTTTGGAATTACATTATTATTTAGTTTTTTCACCTCATTACTAGCTTTAAATTGACTAAATCCAGACTGTTTTTGGAATATGGTGCAGGCCTGAATGGATGTATATTAACAAATGAAATGAAATTGACCAGACAAAACATAAAATATCTTAAAATAAAAATCAGTCAGGTAAATGTAAGGAGCACTGTGTTTTTATTTGCATTTTCAATACTGTCCCAACTTTTTCTGATTTGGGGTTGTATTTCTGTCATAGTTTTTTTTTCTTTTTACTGTGACAGAGTAAATGTAACACACTTATTTATTCCAAAAAATAAACTTTTACCAATTTGATTTGAGGAGTTTACCTGGGTTCTGGCTCACCACCATTTCTCAACACAAGATTTTGAAACATTGTGAAAAGATTCATGGAATCTTAAGAATCCCACTCTGTCTATAACAAGGCCAGAAACACTGTTGAATGTGAGTGACCTTGGAGTTCTCAGATGGCATTGGATGGGAAACCATCATGCTATTTTTACATAATAGAAATAACCATGTGCGCTTGGGAGTGCATTTGAAAATGTTTGTCACTGCATCAAGAAAAACTACAGTACATGAAACACTCACTCACTTTCTTAACCACTTATCCAATCACGGTCGCTGTGGGTGCTGGAGCCTATATCAGCTTTTTAATGGGCGCAAGGCACACAGTTACACCCAGGACCACTACAGAGCAGGTATTATTTAGGTGGTGGATCATTCTCAGCACTGCAGTGACACTGACATGGTGGTGGTGTGTTAGTGTGTGTTGTGCTGGTAAGAGTGGATCAGACACAGCAGCGCTGTTGGAGTGTTTAAACACCTCGCTGTCCCTGCTGGACTGAGAATACTCCACCAATCAAAAACATCCAGCCAATAGCGCCCCATGGGCAGCGTCCTGTGACCACTGATGAAGATCTCAAAGATGACCAACTCAACTCTGACTTTACATCTACAAGGTGGACCAACTAGGTAGGAGTGTCTAATAGAGTGGACAGTGAGTGGACACGGTATTTAAAAACTCCATCAGCGCTGCTGTGTCTGATCCACTCATACCAGCACAACACACACTAACACACCACCACCATGTCAGTGTCACTGCAGTGCTGAGAATGATCCACCACCTAAATAATACCTGCTCTGTGGGGTCCTGACTATTGAAGAACAGAGTAAAAGAAAAGTTAAAGAGAAACAGATGGACTACAGTCAGTAATTGTAGAACTACAAAGTGCTCCTATATGGTAAGTGGAGCTGATAAAATGGACAGTGAGTGGTTTTAATGTTATGGCTGATCAGTGTATATTTTTTGTAGCCTTCTTGCCACGCCCCCTAATTTACATACTTTTAAGCTACCACGGCGTATTCGCTGTAGCTCCGCCCACTGGCCCCGCCCCCAGTCATCCTCGTTCTGTAGCCTGGCAGCGTATAAACTAGCGGCAGCAGCAGCAGTGCGAGTTTCACCAGTTACAGTCACCGCTTTATCTCCTACTGCTCCTCATATACAGACTGTTTATCAGCTCGTTTAAACTTTATACCGCGCTGTTTTTGGGTCTTTAAGTTAATGAAGATGTCGAGGATAGGAAGACGCAGTTCAGGCGGGGTGAGTTTTACAGAAAAGTGATTTTATAAGTGTGAAGAATCTGCTGATAGAGAATCTCAAACCTGCTCTCCGCTTTCACTTCTCAATTAAACTTCATTAGAATGAGAGGAGTAACGCGGAACATGGATATCCTGGTTTATTTTACATCAAATGTTTTAAGATTTAATGTTTTAATGTTAAATTAAAGGACTGAATTTAAACAGAAAAATTAAGCAGACATTTAACAATGGCTTTCACCCTTCCCCATTTCCCCACATGGCTTTTCATATGCAAATGAGTCTTGATCTGTTTGCAAGTGGGTTTCAGTCTCATTAGCTTAAATTTTGTAATAAATATAAAATAAATGAATAAAAATAGAACTGTTTATAATGGTGAAATGGTTTTATTTCAAATTGACTAAAAATAAATGATCAGTTTTATACAAAAACAGCAAATATGTCTATATATGTCTATATTTGCTTACTTGCCCTGTTCAATATTCAGTGTAATTTACTGTATTATTTTTAAACTGATATTTAAAATGCAATCAGATGTTTTACTTTTAAGAATTTTAAATCAGACTCAATATATTTAAATACGATCCTTATTAAATATGTTAAAAAATATTACTCAATACCAGTTTTATACAAAAACATGTCTACGTATGTCTATATTGGCTTACTTGCCCTTTTCAATATTCATTTAAAATGCAATCAGATATTTTAATTTGAAGTATTTCAAATCAGACTACATATATTTGAATACCATCCTTATTAAAGATGTTAAAAGATATTACTCAGTGCCATGTCTAATAGACATCTTTATATATTTGTCTATATTTGCTTACTTGCCCTTTTCAGTTTTCAGTGTAATGGACTGTATTGTTTTAAAATTGATGTTTAAAATG
This sequence comes from Trichomycterus rosablanca, assembly GCF_030014385.1. Taxonomy (NCBI): domain Eukaryota; kingdom Metazoa; phylum Chordata; class Actinopteri; order Siluriformes; family Trichomycteridae; genus Trichomycterus; species Trichomycterus rosablanca. The sequence continues at coordinate 6,945,370 of NC_085994.1, forward strand.
CAATCAGATATTTTACTTTTAAGTATTTTAAATCAGACTCCATATACTTGAATACCAAATCAGACTACATATATTTGAATACCATCCTTATTAAATATATTAAAAGATATTACTCAGTGCCAGTTTTATACAAAAACATGTCTATATTAACTTACTTGCCCTTTTTATTATCCAGTGTAATTTACTGTATTATTTTTAAACTGATGTTTAAAATACAATCAGATATTTTACTTTTATGTATTTTAAATTAGACTCCATATATTTGAATACAATCCTTATTAAATATGTTAAAAGATATTACTCAGTGCCAGTTTTATACAAAAATATGTCTATATATGTCTATGTTTGCTTACTTGCCCTTTTCAGTATTCAGTGTAATTTACTGTATTATTTTAAACTGATGTGTTAAAAGATATTACTCAGTATCATGTACTGGCCAAACCTACGCTTGTCTCTAGTCTTGTCTTCCTTTATATACTTTTTTTAGATTAGAAATATCTAGTATTTATTGTAGGCCTTTTTGTATTTATCTGCACTGTGTATATTGTATTGTCTTGCACCCTGGTCCTGGAGAAACATTTTTTCGTTTCACTATGTACTTGTATATAGCTGAAATTACAATAAAGTCAAGTCTTGAACTCTTAAACACAAAATAATTTTTAAATATCTTACCCCTAGCAGTTTGATACTTGGCTACTCTTTAATTCATCAACCCCCTTTTTTCTGTCTTTCTTGCTGTTCCACTTTTGCAGGTCCCCATAAGGAACATAGAGCGAGAGTTGATCTGCCCAATATGCAAGGAGCTGTTCACCCACCCCCTCATCTTGCCCTGCCAGCACAGCGTTTGTCACAAATGTGTGAAAGAACTGCTCATGCTGAACCAGGATGATTCGTTCAGCATAGACGCCGGCTCGGAGTGCTCCAACCCCGGAAGCCCTCGCTCTAGAGTTCCCTCTCCCAGCATGGAGAGACTGGACAAGCTGGTACGATCAGGTACATCCCAGATACAACTTGTACCTATTTGAGGTTTGGATATGGATCGATGTTTTATACGGTTTGCTGGGGAGGTTTGGAGGTCTATGAGTTTTCTGTTGGAGACAAAAGAAAGGATGCTTAACATTGTTTAACTGATTTTATAGATTTAGTGGTTAGAGGTTTTGAATGGTGGGCATTTGTTAAAAAGCTGTGAAAAATTAAGAAGGTTAATTAAAATATCCAGAGTTTTAAATGAAGTTCATTAACACATGCTTGAGCAAACCTTATTTAGTTAATCCACTTAAACCACTGGGATTAAAGACTGTTTTGAAATCATATGAATTATAATATGCGGTACAACTTGAGCAATATTCAGTAAAGTTCTGAATAGAGATCTGGTCCTAATTTCTTACAAAATGATCTTATTCCTTATCATGTGTATCTTTCTTTCATTTTAAGGACCAGTTCTTAGTTTTGGTTATGCTAATCAAAATATGAAAATAATACTAGCTTCTTTTTTGTTACACCCTATCATTTATTAAAATAGGCTTTTAAAAGACAGTTTATTGACCAGTGTAGTGGATCATTTGAAGTGTATGACTCATTATAATAATACCCATATAGTGAGGATGTGTAATGTGTAAGAACTATTTGGGATACAGGCTAAGCACTGGATGTGGCAGCCTGTGTTTCTAATAGTTAGGTTAATCATTGCTAAATGAATCTGTTTAATTCACTTAATAATGCGTGTCGCTAAAGTGGTACAGCTGTTAAATATGCTAGCCCCCTACTTTTGAGATATGTGGATTCAGGCTTCGAATCTCGGCTGTACTTTAGACCGATCAGGCGTCTGCATGGACATAATTGGATAATCATTAAGGGGGAGGATGGCTAAAACAACCTAGTCATCGGAAGGTGCACGTATCGGTGTGCATTTAGTATCCATCCCAAGCCCGGATAGAAATAGGAGGGTTGTGTCAGGGAGGGCATCTAGTGTAAGAACTGTTCCAAGTCAGGTATGCAGACCAGATCTGCTGTGGCCACCCCTAATAACTGGAGCAGCAAAAAATCATTCAGTAATGTGTCACACTTATTGATAGTTTGTGCAATCTGTTTTTGCACAAATATCAGGGGAGTGGCTCACAGCAAGAAGGTCCTGGGTTTGATCCCCAGTTGGGGTAGTTTGGGTCCTTTCTGTGTGGAGTTTGCATGTTCTCCCCGTGTCTGTGTGGGTTTTCTACGGGAGCTCTGGTTTCCACCCACAGTCCAAAGACGTGCAAGTGAGGTGAATTGGAGATACTAAATTGTCCATGACTGTGTTTGGAATTAATGATGAATCTTGTGTAATGAGTAACTACCGTTTCTGTGAATGTAACCTAAGTGTAAAACATGACGTTAAAATCCTAATAAATAAATATATAACAGGGGTCTTATTATGCCTGATTGAGAGTTAGAGTAAGAAATCCGTCCGCGCTTCTCAATACAAGATCCGTTCAGATTCTTTAGACTTTTAGAGCTCATATAAAAAGCCTTTATAGAGCAGTTTAGTTCTTTGGTTAATTAACAACATAAAAGTGCTGTCACTAGTGTTTATTAAAAACAGTTAGCCTAGCTGTAAATCTGCCTTTCCTGGTTGCCCAGGCTACTGATTTATCCACCACTGTTATAGCTAAGCTAATGCATTACTGTCTGTTAGGCAGATATACATACTTGTTGCATCCAAAGTGTGAACCCCCAGCAGAGAGGAGGAATTGTCAGGCATTCTTAGTCGTACCGCTCACCAGGAGTTGTCATGGTGTTGGCACTCCTGCAGAAGTGTATGCAGAGGATTAAATCAAACAGTCAACCCCAACTCGGACCAGAACCTCCAGGCTTTTTCATGCCATCCAGGATTTGCCTTCCTAACATGTGCTAAAGCAAATTATTCAGTGTTTTTCTATTCCTATAAATATATAAATCAAGCCTGTGTGGAATAACATACCACTGAAGTTAAGTTTGATCTAAAGAAGGGACTTGTATGTCATGCCAGTTTTGGGATTTTAATGATTTCTGATTCTACTGTATTTTTTTCTGTGACTGAATGATTGGAACATGCATCTTTTGTTCAAGAATAGTTCTTATTTTTTAAGTTTGTTTGGGGTTTTGCTAAATGACAAAATCAGCTGGGTCACAAACATACACACACTCAGGGGTAGCAAGTTTTATAACAGCATTTTCAAAATCAAAGCTTCTCATTATTGATCATAATTGACATGATCTGGTGGCTTTAATGCAAAAATATAAATGTGGCAAGTTATGGCTAGTTCACACTACACGATTTTTGCCCTGATTTTCGCTTGCCGACTGGTTGGCGCTAGATTTGCCGGCTTTTGAGCAACTCTGTGCTTGCTCGGCGATCGAAACTCGGCACTCAATCGCTATGTATCGATCCGAGTGGCTCGCCGACTGAAGAAATATATCTAGCATGTCAAATATCTGGATCTAAGTTGCCCAACTGGCAATGAGAGCGGTGTCGAACAGCCAATGAGAACGCAAGATACGGTGTGAGGGGAAATACAGGGAAGGAGATGTAAAAAGGTGGGACAGGGGCATAGTATAGTTTATATCAGAATACATCGGCACACACACACAAGTTTTACAGTATTCTGACCTCATCGTTCTGTACAAAACATAACACCAATGTTGCATTGCAAAAATATTTATTAACCTCCAACTCACTATAGAACAATCCATGCTGTTCGTGTAGCCAAATCCTCTCAGATTCATTTATTTTTCCTACTTGATTTTACGCTGCACATCAGCGCACAAACTGTTATCGCTCGCTACTTGTTGACGTGCATTTTTGGAAAGTCGTGTAGTGTAAACTTGGCATTAGACTGCAGCCACTACGGAGTACATGGAACAGTGATGTCAAGGTCAGAAAGAAATCCCAGAATTTTGCTCCGTGCTTAGAGCGAGTTGATTCGGTTGGTTAAATGTAATCCAGTAATCCAGTCTTTTGTGATGCTGCTAGAACATTGGCACTATCCACAGTCAAGTGAACTTCACATTGCCATGGGCTGCCATAGAAAAAATAAGCTGGAATACAGAATTTGTCATTTTCAATAAACCCTTCATTCAGTCACAGAAAAACGTGTGTGTGAACTGTTGACTTGAGTTCTTTATGTATATTTATGCTTTCTCATCTGCTGTGTCTAATTTGCTCTGTGATGTCATATGTAATATAACTGTTTTGTTTGTGCAATCCTGGACTGTAAACCAGGTCTCGCATCGCATATGTTCATATTCATATTTGTTGCTCTCATTTAATTTCATTTCTTTGTCGCTTGCAGCCTCACACAGAAGGTCATTTGGAGGGAGAGGTAGATTTGGGTTATATACTTTAAATAGCGGTAGTAAGTACAGAACCCTTATAGAACCCCTGTGAACACACTAGTGTCTGTATTTCCTTCTACAAGTGATTCCTTGTGCGAGATGGTGTAGCGGAATAACAGCGCCAAGCTGACTTTTCAAAACACTTAAAAGTCTGACTGAGCATGTTTACTGGATTCTGTAATTCAGCTCTGTCTCAGATTTATTGCCTGATGTTTGCTAAACCTTTAGGATGAAACGAGACGACCAGAATGAATCATTTAGAGAGAAAATGGTGTAGAAAGAAGTGTGGATGTTGCCATGGGGCTCCTTCAGACTGGAATTTTAGGGTCACGATGCAGCGCCTGGTTGAGCAGAAAAACATTAAGAAACGTAAATTATTTTCTTGCAAAAGCTCAGCAGGGGTTTTATTACACATCACCGATAGCTGGATTGTAATATGACTTACAGGCTGCTATTATACTGCAAAATATTGAGTCATACACCGATCAGCCATAACATTAAAACCACTTCCTTGTTTTTACACTCACTGTCCATTTTATCACCTCCACTTACCATATAGAAGCACTTTGTAGTTCTACAATTACTGACTGTACTGAAAGTTAGCCCCCTTTCATGCTGTTCTTTAATTGTCAGGACCCCCACAGGACCACTACAGAGCAGGTATTATCTGGGTGGTGGATCATTTTCAGCACTGCAGTGACACTGACATGGTGGTGGTGTGTTAGTGTGTGTCTTGTGCTGGTATGAGTGGATCAGACACAGCAGTGCTGCTGGAGTGTCCACTCACTGTTCACTCTATTAGACACTCCTACCTAGTTGCTCATCTGTTGCTGCTGTTTGAGTTGGTCATCTTCTAGATCTTCATCACTGATCACAGGTCGCTGCCCACAGGGTGCTTTTTGGTGGGTGGATTATTCTCAGTCCAGCAGTGACTGAGGTGTTTAAAAACTCCATCAGCGCTGCTGTGTCTTATCCACTCATACCAGCACAACACACGCTAACACACCACCACCATGTCATTGTCACTGCAGTGCTGAGAATGATCCACCACCCAAATAATACCTGCTCTGTAGTGGTCCTGACTATTGAAGAACAGCATGAAAGGGGGCTAACCTAGTATGCAGAGAAACAGATGGACTACAGTCAGTAATTGTAGAACTACAAAGTGCTTCTATATGGTAAGTGGAGTTGATAACATGGACAGTGAGTGTAGAAACAAGAAGGTGGTTTTATTGTTATGGCTGATCGGTGGATATTAAGTAAAACAGACATGACTAGGCATTAATAAAAACAGGATCGAAATCCCATTACCCACCTTTGATGTAAAAAGCACTCCTCTCCTCCCAACTAACCAATCGCTCTGCATCAGTGTATCCACCCAGCTTGCTAACACAGAATGTAACACACATGCAAAGCTAAGTAAGTAAGTTTCATACTCCAAACCTGTGTAAACACTAAGTTACCTTTACTGGTTTTGACGTGGCTTTTTACCTTTACATGTTCAAGCTTTTCACAGAATTCGATTAACTATCAAAGTGATTCACAACTGATTCGCCATCATAGAGACCCATTATGAGTGGGGTAACATGCAGCACTTTTATTTCCCAGTCACTCAGTTTTTTAGACATTGCTTCTGTTGGGACTTCGTTGTTACTGGACCAGTAACATTTAGTAAAAATAATTTACATTAATGATTACATGTTAACCAGTCTGGTTTTTACCCGACACCTGAGCTCAGTAAATTGCCATATTAGTTTACTCAGCGTTGAGATTTCGTATTTTTTTTACACAGCCTATTCTGTATATTGCTGGTTAACACCCTGGTAAACACAACTTTGGAAAGTGGGCTTAAGTGATGCAAAAGTGAAATAGAAAATAGAGATATGTCTAGAGCCAATAAGCACGTTGTGAATTGATTTTGTCCAATGTAATACACAGACAAGGTTTTGTTGATTTAAGGTAGCAACTGTTACATGTATCAGTTTCAGACTGTAGTCCTGCAATTTCTCCTTAAATAATAGTAAAAAAGACCGTACAATATTAAACCTATCAACAAAGAGCCTAATTAGACGACTAGATTCCTGGTATGTATAGAGATGCATTTTTACCAGCTTTAATCATCGGCTCACTGTCGCGTCACAGCAAGAAGGTCCTGGGTTTGATCCCCCGATGGCGCGGTCCGGGTCCTTTCTGTGTGGAGTTTGCATGTTCTCCCCGTGTCTGCATGGGTTTCCTCCCACAGTCCAAAGACATGCAAGTGAGGTGAATTAGAGATACAAAATTGTCCATGACTGTGTTTGACATTAAACTTGAACTGATGAATCTTGTGTAATGAGTAACTACCTGTCCTGTCATGAATGTAACCACGGTGTGTAAAACATGACGTTAAAATCCTAATAAATAAATAAATTAATTAATTAATCATTGGCGAGTACTGCATCTAATACTGACATGCATATTAAAACTTAGTAACTTTTAGGACACAAGTGTGTATCTTGTTTACGTACAAGTTCACATCATTAGTCATGGTGTCAGAAATTCTGTTAAGTTTGTTTTGTTGCTAATCTGGCTTTTGAGCTCTCTGTTGGAATCACTACAGACTGGCCAATTCCTCCTTGTCCTTTCTATTACAGCAGCCCCCTAATAATAAAAAAACTCCAAAAAAGTCATGCATACTAGATAAGGATAAAAAAGCAGTGTAGTTATGGATGTGTTTAAAAGCATCTCCAGCTTTGCTTCTCCAGCCAGATCTAAATATAATAGCATGCCTTTCCTTCCACCTAAACATTAGTCTGCTTCATGTAAACCACCCAGCCCTGTAACACAGACTTTAACAACTATGCAAAGTTAGTGATGCTCTGGTGTGGTACAGCATCGTGCAAGTTTAGTTTTATCTGACGCCTGATGTACCTAAAGATACAAGCAGTGACTGTAAACAGGGGATGAAAGCAGTGAGAATTAGTTTTAAAGAGCTGTATGCTTTCCATTACCTTCCCACTCTCACCTGGATTATTGAAACCACCACACCTATCAGTGATGCTTTAGTGCAAGAGAAGAAAATAGTGCCAAACGTTTGTCTTGTTATGGCTTAATTCTGGGCAAGGACATTTTTTTAGTGTCTGTTAGCAGCCACATTTAGGTGGACATAAATACACTGGAAATAATTAGAATGTAATTTGGTGTGTTGTTCCTAGTAGGTAATGTCTACAACCGTTGTGTTTTATATATATTAATCAAACAACACCCCGGATGTCAAAAAATGATTGTCAGTTCAGTTTTTCTATTTTTTCAACCGTTTCCCCCCAATTTTCCCCCCTATTCTGGTCATGTCCAATTACCCTGATTGCATCCTCCACTGATTTAACCCTCCACTGCTGATCGAGGACGCTTCTCAACTGACACACGCCCCCTCCGACACATGCTCAGTACAGACTGCATTTTTCACCTGCACGAGTCGAGTTCATATATACCGATCAGCACTGTGCACAAAGAGCCACACCCTAATCAGCATAATTCCTCGACTCTGTGCAAGCGCCATGAACCAGCCAGCAGAGGTCGCAATTGCATCAGTTATAAGGTCCCTATCTGGCTTCCCACCCTCTATGAACAACAGCCAATCGTTGTTCATGTAGCCGCTCAACCCAGACAGATGGCAGAGCTGAGTTTTGAGCCGACGAGTTTGAAATGTCAGCTCTGGTGTGCTAGCGTGTTTAACCGCTGCACCACCTGAGCGGCCCTTGACTAGTCTATTCTGATTGAGTTATTAGTCAGATTGTTAACAGATTATCAGGCTGCATGTAATTGTGGGTAATTACTAGATCTAAGATTTGATTAAATAGCTATCCGCTTGGGCAGCTCAGGTGGCGCAGCGGTAAAAACACATGCTGGAACAAGAGCTGGGATCTCGAATACATCGTATTGAATCTCAGCTCTGCCTGCCGGCTAAGGCTGAGCAGCCACTTGAACAACGATTGGCCTGTTGTTCAGATATGGGCGGGACTAAGCCGGATGGGGTCTCTCTCCCATGACTGGTGCAATTACGAATCTGCTGGCTGATTGATGGTGCCTGCACAGAGATGAGAAAAGAGTGCCCACGTGTCGGAGGGGGCGTGGGTTAGCTTCGTTCTCCTCAATCAGAGCAGGGATTGGCATTGGTGGAGAGAAAGCATGATGCAATCGGGCAAATTGGATGCCCTAAAAGGGGGAAAAAGGGGATAAAATGCATAAAAAAAAAAAAAAGAGCTATCCGTTTCTCTTCACAACACATCTTACACATCATTCCCAGCAAGCGTAACCCAACGGCTGAGTGAGCTAAATATCACTGAATGCTGCCGAACACTGTCTGGGAATCTTTAAGATGCCACAATAATTCTCCTCCCTACCCCAGACAGCGGACTTGCACAGTCCGATTGGACGATGAAGAGTTATGCTGCAGCATTTATCAGGCTTTATCAGGCTCAGGCTTTATTAAAGGGAAGAATTTCCATTAGCTGTTACCAAAGCCAAACATACTTGGCAGACATGCCCACCAGCAAGCAGAGAGAGGCACTGCGGTACCACACAGCTGGAGAAAATGCTAGCAGACCAGTACTAAGAAAGTAAATTGCATAAATAGGCCAAGTTATTAAGTCAACGCATGTCCAGCCTTGCTTGATACATTCAGTAAATTAAATAGAGACTCCTATTTGGTTGCTTGCATCATGTAGTTGATTAGAAATAGTAATAGTAATGTTGTGTGTGACTACTTGTAATATACATTGAAGTGCCAGGAAAACGTGTACACCAGTCTGATATTTGGTAGATCCCCCACTGGAACATAGGACTGCAGAAATATGATGTGGCATTGACTCCAAGCTTGTAGAAATATTCTGTAGGCAATGAACACCATACTTCCTACAGAACAATCCACAATTTTATTGTACTCCAAGCCCAAGGATTTCTGTGTTCCACAGCATGTTGCATGGTATCCCAGATATGTCAGTGTATAACACTGAGATCCAGTGACTTAGGTGGGAATCACTAAACCCTAAACTCTAACCATTAATTGGTGTCTCTAGAAGTGTGTGGTGGCGCATTGTCCTATTGGAAGAGATTGTAACTTGTCAGAAAGGAGGCACACATGGCGTTCCCCTGTCTGAGACGTTTGTAGACGTACACTATATTGCCAAAAGTATTTGCTCGCCTGCCTTCACACGCATATGAACTTGAGTGACTCCCATTCTTAATCCATATGGTTTAATATGATGTCGACCCACCCTTTGCAGCTATAACAGCTTCATCTCTTCTGGAAAGGCTTTCCACAAGGTTTAGAAGTGTGTTTATGGGAATTTTTTACCATTCTTCCAAAAGCGCATTTGTGAGGTCAGATACTGTGAGCATAGAACATCCTAAAGGTGTTCTATCGGGTTGAGGTCAGGACTCTGTGCAGGCCAGTCAAGTTCTTCCACACCAGACTCGCTCATCCATGTCTTTATGGATGTGGCTTTGTGCACTGGTGCGCAGTCATGTTGGAACAGGAAGGGGCCATCCCCAAACTGTTCCCACAAAGTTGGGAGCATGAAATTGTCTAAAATCTCTTGGTATGCTGAAGCATTAAGAGTTCCTTTCACTGGACCTCCTGAAAAACAACCCCACACCATAATCCCCCCTCCACCAAACTTTACACTTGGCACATTGCAGTCAGACAAGTACCGTTCTCCTGGCTAGCGCCAAACCCAGACTCGTCCATCGGATTGCCAGACGGAGAAGCGTGATTCGTCACTCCAGAGAACATGTCTCCACTGCTCTAGAGTCCAGTGGCGGCGTGCTTTACACCACTGCAGCTGACGCTTTGCATTGCGCTTAGTAGCGAGGAAATTTCACGACTGGACTTGTTGCACAGGTGGCATCCTATCACGGTACCACGCTGGAATTCACTGAGCTCCTGAGAGCGCCCCATTCTTTCACTAATGTTTGTAGAAGCAGTCTGCATGCCTAGGTGCTTGGTTTTATACACCTGTGGCCATGAAAGTGATTGAAACACCTGAATTCAATGATTTGGATGGGTGAGTGAATACTTTTGGCAATATAGTGTACCAGGGGTCCCATGGAATGCCAGCTAAACAAACACATAGGTGGTGTTGCTGTGTATTTTGCGTAGACACATCTGTACCAGTTCTTCTGGCACTTCAGTGTACATGTCAAAAGTACATCTTCCAACAAATCAGCATTGGTGGCACCACCCTGACACATCAGTCAGCAGTAAGATGAAAGAGTAAAACATTTTCTTTTTTTAGTAGTGTCATTTATGTGACCGAGAGTGCATGCTGATCTGTAGTTTTGGTGGTGCCAGACACCCATACACTTTGCCAGCCTAGCCTTCTGATGACATACCGGTCTGAGCGTCTTATTTTCTTTCCCCTTCTCTGAACTGAGGGTCATGGCGGCAGCAGCAGTCGGCCACAGCCTGCCGTGCTGCAGACGCCGTCTGTTCCTCCCCAACCCGAGCAGCGCACCGCACCCACGGCATAAGTACACGCTCCTTATTCTAACACACCCTCACCCATTGCCCATTTCCCCTCAAACTAGGTACTAGTTATTCAGTTCACATCTCAAAAGACGCTCATCGCCACATCTGGAACGCTCAGCTGTTATGAGTCCGTTACATCTCCGTACGTCTGTGATCACTGCATGCGTGTCCCAGAATGGTCTTTGCATCCGCTGATCACTGTTGTTCCACGCAACCTGAAGTCACTGTCTGGTTTCCATTTCATGCCGTTTCATGTTGCAAACATCACGCTTGCTTTTGTCATTGTTGTGGTGAACGTATGTTTGTGCTTTGTGACTTTTTACTGTCTTGTGTGTGAAATGCTCAGTGGCCGACAGTGTTAAATACATTGACCTGGACAAAGGATGTGAAATCTACACTGATCAGTCATAACATTAAAACCACCTCCTTGTTTCTACACTCACTGTCCTTTTTATCAGCCCCACTTACCATATAGAAGCACTTTGTAGTTCTACAATTACTGACTGTAGTCCATCTGTTTCTCTGCATGCTTTGTTAGCCCCTTTTCTTGCTGTTCTTCAATGGTCAGGACTCTCCCAGGACCACTGCAGAGTAGGTATTACTTGGGTGGTGGATCATTCTCAGCAATGCATTAACACTGACATGGTGGTGTGTTAGTGTGTGTTGTGCTGGTATGAGTGGATCAGGCACAGCGGCGCTGATGGAGTCCCAGCTGGACTGAGAATAGTCCACCAACCAAAAATATCCAGCCAACAGCGCCCCATGGGCAGCGTCCTGTGACCACTGATGAAGGTCTAGAAGATGACCAACTCGAACAGCAGCAATAGATGAGCGATCGTCTCTGACTTTACATCTACAAGGTGGACCAACTAGGTAGGAGTGTCTAATTGAGTGGACAGTGCTGAGAATGATCCACCACCTAAATAACATCTGCTCTGTGGTGGTCCTGTGGGAGTCCTGACCATTGAAGAACAGGGTGAAGGCGAAACAGATGGACTACAGTCAGTAAATGTAGAACTACAAAGTGCTCCTATATGGTGAGTGGAGCTGATAAAATGGACAGTGAGTGTAGAAACAAGGAGGTGGTTTTAATGTTATGGCTGATCAGTGTACACTGTGGTCTTCTTGGTTTAGGTAAAATTACTGTCTTAATAAACTAATGTTACTTTCATTACATTTTTGTAAGTTTACTTGATTGTCATCATATTTGTTTGCATTTGATGTCATTTTATAATCCATTAACATCTGTGATCTTTTTTTTTAAACTTGTTTTGTCCAGATCATTGTAACACTGTTTTGTTCTGCTTTGTTTTTGACTTTGGTTTTATCATTTTAGTCCTGCAGTGCTTCGCTGAAGTAAGTATTTATGTTCGTCTTTACCTGACCATGTGATTTTTCTTGAAATCAGGGTCAGTGTCCTCCTCCCCTGGCTGGAGGCGCTCCTCAGTCGCGCCACGTGTCACCACCTTCCCGTGCCCTGGCTGCCAGCGGGACATAGATCTCGGCGAGCGGGGTATCAGCATGCTCTTCCGTAACTTCACGTTGGAGAGCATCGTGGAGCGTTACAGGCAGGCGGCACGCGCCGCCGTCGCCATCATGTGTAACGTGTGTAAGCCCCCCGCCATTCAAGAGGCCACTAAGAGCTGCATGGACTGCAAGGCCAGCTACTGCAACGAGTGCTTTAAGCTGAACCATCCATGGGGGACGCCCAAGGCCCAGCACGAGTACGTCGGGCCCACCACCAACTTCAGACCAAAGGTAGGACAGTCAATGTGAAACAGTTTGAAATGTATGGTCTGAACTAGCTTTTACTTCTTTTGGCATTTCCAAAAGGTCATGTGATCATTGCTGGTGTTCACTTCAGGAAAAGGAGGGGCTGCTCAGGTGGTGCAGCGGTAAAAACACACACTAGCACACCAGAGCTGGGCTGAGCAGCCACATGAACAACGATTGGCCTGTTGTTCATATAGGGGTGGGGTATTAAGCTGGATAGGGACTCCTCGTAACTGATGCACTACGACCTCTGCTGGCTGATTGATGGTGCGTGCACAGAGGCGGGGAAAGAGTGCGTTGATCAGGGTGTGTCTCTCCGTACACAAGGCTGATTCACATATATGCACTCGCCTAGTGTGGGTGACAAAATGCATATGGCTGCTGCGCACGTGTCGGAGGGGGCATGAGTTAGCTTTGTCAGAGCGGGGGGTCTACATTAGTGGAGAGGAAGCGTGACGCAATCGGGCAATTGGGCGCACTAACAAGTCAGGAGAAAAATGGGAGAAAATACATAAACAAAAAATATTTAATTAAAGGAAAGGAGAAGGTAAAGTCAGAAGAAGGGAAATTTTTAGAGGCACAGGTCTCTGGATTACCATTATTTACTTTTGCATTAAGACGAAGGAAACTGTATTCACCAATTACATGCACTGGTGTGTGGTGTAGTGTTGCCATCAAGACTGTCATCAGAGCCAAGACAAGACCAAGGCCATATCACTAAATGACATTACAATAAAGTGGACCAAGACAAAACTAAGGGTGCATTCACATGAGAAGCGTTTTGCGCTTCGTTCACCATAAGCCTTGGCACAAATTGGCGCTTTGCTGAGCACTCGGCTTGAGCGGTGCAGAAAAACGTCATCAAACTGCGAATATGAGACAAATCTGCGTTTGTGTGAAATAATCATCAAATTCACTCTGAAAGCTCCACATGTATCTGTATTTTCTGCACTGTTTCACTTTTAAACTTGTGTTACAGCTCAGGGCTTTTCTGAGAGTCATAAAAAAGCTTAACATGGTTTAATGAACTAAAAGAACAAGACAGTTCTCTTCACTAATGAAATTCCTCGCTCGTTGTTTTAGTACAATGTCACGTTGTGTTGTTTATGTTAAGCCTTGTTTATGTTAAGCCTTGTTCGTATGACCTGAGTCAGTTTTACTGCGTCATATCAAAAAGTTTGTCTCATTGGAGGAGCTTCGAAAAGGTCAGCGTCAAAATCGTGAGCACAACGTGGCAGAAGTGCGCAACGTACACCACTCAGGGAAGCGCAGCGGCATGCTAAGCGGCACGGCCTCACTCTATAGGAAACACGGGGACAGCTGGCGCCAAAGCCATTTTGCTGCTTCTCATGTGAATGCGCACTAAGACCAACTGCATTAAAATAGACCAAAAAATTGAAAGAAAATATAATACCTGAATACCTTTTTAGTTTCTTTTTAGTGACATTATTACCCATTTTTACAAAGCTCACAAGTTCACGGTTTCCTCTTACTGCAGGTTTTGATGTGTCCTGAGCACGAGATGGAGAAAGTCAACATGTACTGCGAGGTGTGTCGCCGGCCAGTGTGTCACCTCTGTAAACTCGGCGGCTCTCATGCTAACCATAGAGTCACATCCATGAGCAATGCCTACAAGGTCCTTAAGGTATGTAAACCTGCACTTTTCATTTTAAAAATGTACACTGTATCTGTCTGTCTTATTGTCTGATGGTCTATTGTACTCGGGAAGGATCAGTTTCAGTTTGTTTTCAACTCGCTCATGAAATATTGAGTGATCCATTTGATCTGCTTGGCAAGTTCTGTGAGGATCATGTTCCTGGTGAATAGGGTTTATACATCTGTGTCTGTAAGATGTGACCTCCTGTCCCTCACATTTGGACAGGTATACATTTCTAAATGTGAAACTAAGAAAAAGGGTTGTTTTGGTGCTTGTCTGAGTTGAGTAACTTTATATGATTAGATTATAATGATCTGACTAATGCACTTCTAATGTAATCTAATGTATCTAATGCTTATTCAATACACAGCTTTATTTTAATGTGCTATTAAATGTTCTCATTTGTCTAGATATCCCAGCTATAGTGTTAATACCCATTATGTAAATTTGAAGCCTAATGGTCTTTTATATTTCCACCAACAGGAGAAACTATCAAAAAGTATCCATTACTTAATTAGCAAAGAGGACCAAGTAAGGACTCAAATTAAAGAGCTGGAGGTCCTGATTCATCAGACTGAGGTAACCAATGTGTAGATCATTTAATATTCTTCAGTTTGCCGAGCAAACTGCATTGTCCTACTTAACCCTTTGATGCACAAGCTAAGCAAACCCCTTCTAATGCACAACATGGGTGGAAAATGACCCATATTCATCCATTCAAGAATATTTTCATATGCACATTAGTCAGTTATTCATGTATTTACTCAGTAAATATGGTTTTGACTACAAACACTTACAAATGTCAGTAGTTTCTGTCAAATTCCATAGTAAATACATAAGGGTCATTTTTGACCCATGTTGTGCATTAGAAGGGTAGTGATACAAAAATGATTTTTATTAAAAAAGTAAAAAATATAAAACTGAAATAAGGATTTGTGATGATCAAAAACAAGTTAATTGAAAAATTCATGGAAGCTTGAATGATGAAATTAATTTATTGCAAAGATACAGAAAATAAAAACTCAGTCGGGTCACTTTTGACCCAGGTTGTGTATCAAAGGGTTAAAATAACAATGTTATAATAAATAGTATGTAAGCCGCTCGGGTTTACGCAGCGGTACAACACGCTAGCACACCAGAGCTGGGATTTCGAGTACATCGTATCAAATCTCAGCTCTGCCACCCGGCTGGGCTGGGCAGCTGCATGAACAATGATTGGCTGTTGTTCATAGGGTTTGTACTCCTCATAACTGAGTGAATTACGACTTCTGCTGGCTGGTTGATGGCGCCTGCACAGAGGCAAGGAATAATGCTGATCAGGGTGTGGCTCTCCATTCACAAAGCCGATCTGCATATGACCTCTACTCGTGCAGGTGAAAAGATGCAGTCGGCTACTGCACACGTGTCACAGGAGGCGTGTGACAGTCTCGCTCTCCTCAATCAGGGCGGGGGTCAGCTCCAGTACAGAGGAAGCATAACGCAATTGGGTAAAAATTGGACGTGCTAAAATCGGGAGAAAAAGGGACAAAATGCATTTAAAAAAATAGTACGTAAACTATTGGTTTTTATATGCAGGAAAATGGCCAGTTTGCTGAAAGGCAAGCTCACGAACACTTCGAGCGTCTTTTCGAGGCTCTCCAAGAAAGAAAGACCGAGATGTTGCGGTCCATCGAGCAGTCCAGAAACAGACGTGTGGATGAGCTCAGAAGCCAGGTGGAGGAGTACCAGGGAATGCTGGAGAACAGTGGATTAGTGGGTTACGCCCAAGAAGTCCTCAAAGAGACCGATCAGTCCTGCTTTGTTCAGACGGCTAAGCAGCTCCACTTCAGGTTCCATCTATATCCCTTCATTGCATTAGTTTTTTTCTCCCACTGTCAGCGCTCGTCACTTTGAGCAGAATCATCCGTTCTGTTTACTGTGTTTTAATGAGGATTAAAAGTTGCTGTTCTAGTGCTGACAGAAGCTGCTTAGCAGTGGCTAGAGCTCTCACTTAAGGTTCAGGTCAGTAAAAAAAAAACTGGCCATGTGCCTGTAAGCAGACTGACCTGCACGGGTGAATCTGAGTACATCGAAAGTTGGTGGTTCTTTATAATCCTAATTGATCTTCATTAGCCAAAAAGCAGCTTTGGACTTGGTGCTATATTAGTCCACTATCTAAAATAGTTTATCCAGTGATCTGAAATAGCTTCTGTGGACATCCTCTTACTTTCTTCTCTTGTTCAGGGTTCACAAGGCCACAGAATCTCTGAAGACTTTCCATCCTGCAGCCGATCCCTCGTTTGATGAGTTTGCCTTGGACACCTCAAAGGAGGAGGCTCTACTGAAAGACCTCTCATTTGGTCGAGGTAAGAATGACTTGGACTGGGGAGACAATGTTCTAATATGTCTGATTTTTGAATGGGAAGTAAAAAGGTCCTGGTCAGGTGCCCACAAAGTGTTGGGTATATACTGTGAAGCATGTTCCTGTGTCACAGTTTAAATAATGATCATATCCTTGCCAGTAGATTCTCTTCTGTCATTATATTCCTCATGTGTAGATCACACTTTACAAGTTTTCATTTAAACAGAAATAAAAGCAACTACAAAAGCACAAGTCATGTTTAGCTTTTGATCAAGAGTCTTTGCACCAATATTTGTTACTGATTGGTAAATCTGGCCTAAAGTCACACTGTGTGCACTAGACTTTATCCCTGTGTGAAGGAGGCGTGGGTGGCTGCTACCAGAAGCTCTTTAATTAAGAAAGCTGCTGCTAAGCCTAATAAATCCTAAATCTTGGCACAAACGGTATCAGGAGCTTTTAGTCTATTTCCTTACACAATAATTATTGTGTCTTATAATAATTTGGATCTAAGGTACAGTGTGTCCGTGTCAGTCCAGTATTCCGTATTCTATTTAGCCAATTACTATAAAGTACAACAGCATGAAATACTGGGACTAAATAAAACATTTAATAAGTTGTAAATGGTGGCATTACCTTTTCAGAAAAAATGTAGGCCCATGTTCATCCTATTTACACAGTGGTTCTGTGGAACTGCAGAAAAGCAAGTCTTTAAGATTTACTTGTTTAATTCTGATATCATTGCTCTTTTTTGCCCAGCACAATAATCTATTAAGGGATAATCTACGGCATATATTTTTCATATATACAAATACACATGTAGGGTACAATACAATTATTTTTTCGCATATCCCAGCTCATTTGGAACCTTTCTGTGTGGAGTTTGCATGTTCACCTCGTGTCTGTGTGAGTTTCCTCCCACAGTACAAAGACATGCAGTCAGGTTAATTGGAGCAACAAAAAGTCATCCTAGGTATGAGTGTGTGTGAGTGTGTGAGTGTGTGAATGTGTGTGTTTGCACTGTGATGAACTGGTGACCTGTCCGGGGTGTTTCCTGCCTTTTACCACCACCATCCTATTAGGGGTGGAAGTGGCTCAGATTCACTGGGCAAAACAGACAATGAATAAATGAGCTTTTTTACATCTATTATTATTATTGTAACATTTTCTCCAGTGTGTGTAGATTTGATCAGTTTTGTAGTTGGATCACGGTGTTTTTGCTTGCACAGTGGAGAGCTCTTGATGGTGTCTATATCATTACTGGCAGTTGAGGTATAAATAACTTCTCTTGAGCTGTGCTTTTCAGACGATGTTTTTCAGACATCAAAAGCAGTTCTTTACGCCGGCTGCTCTTCCTGGCACAGCCCTTGCTATTTTATCTAGGCTTGGGTCAATGTACTCGGAGCGCATTGACAAGTGCATCTCCCAATGTCTGGCTGTTATAACCCCTGATCTCAGCAGTGCTGTCAGCCAGTTAGGCTTCTACACTGACATGACTGGCTAGCATATTAGTGGGCCAGCGTATTTCACTACAGTGGCACCAGTGTCTATAATTGAATAGTGCAAATATTTGGATGGAGACATTAGCACTCACATTAGAGTTTAGGCCTATCTGAATATTGACCATTAACTTGGTTTTGAGCTATGCTGTCAATAATGCTTTTTGTGCTCTACCATTAAAATCCCACTAAGCTTAAACATAGACTCGCATTCTCACGTACACATCAGCCCTCTATTTCTCTTTGCATATTTTTGGACTGTGGGAGGAAACCGGAGCACCTGGAGGAAACCCATGCAGACACGGGAAGAACATGCAAACTCCACACAGAAAGGACCTGGACCGCCCCACCTGGGGATCGAACCCAGGACCTTGCTGTGAGGCAACAGTGCCTCCCACTTAGCCACTGTGCTGCCCACGTACACATCAGCCATATAAGCTATAGTTCTTACCACATTAAAACAAAGCTTACTTTGATTGTCTGTGTGTGATGAGTCTCCTGTGCGCACTCAAGTGACAAATGACACTGAAGTAGAAGATCTGAGCAGATCTCTTTTTGTTCTAACGTTGACTCAGCATTATTATCATTACTTGACGTTGGTTTGTTCTGGAATTCTTATAAAAGAACAAATCTACCCTCACTTTGAACTTTCAAAGAACTTATTATTCAGCTATGATAATAACCGTAGCAGCTAACATGGCATTAAAAACCAATCGAACAAACAAACTTGAAGTGGGCCTTTAAAAGTTTCTGAGATCTGGACATCAGATCTAAAAGACCAATTTGATCAGTATCTAATCAGTGTTAATGCTTCTTATAGCAAGAGCTGGACAGAATGCACTTAGCATAGGAGGCAGCAGAAGCCGGAACGAAATCGATCGAAGCAGAGAGAGCAGACGAGGCAGAAAGCAGCATCCATCTCAACACTGCATCCCTGATTAAAGTGGACTTTAATGCTACTCTGCAGGGCTGATGGAAGCTGTTAGAAGGGTTCAGCACAGCTCCTCAGCTTTCAGCCCTTTAAATCTGTTCTGTCAAATCTTTGCCATATTTTCCGGTGCAGCGGATTCATGGTCCGTGAAGGGGCACAAAGCTCCTTCCATGCTCCAGCGCTTAATGCAGCCTCTGTTCTGATCAATAGCTTATTATTCAGGGTGAAGTGCTCGGGCTTTATGCCTAAAGCCTTGGCAGGATTCTGGGTTGTAACAGGCTGCATAGTCACAGTGACAATCTCTGTTTCGTCCTCGCTCTGAGGTTATGTCTGTTTACCTGCTGGTGATGGTTTTCCTCTGTTTTTAGTATTTTTGGAGGGAGTAAAATGCATTTATTATGGTTTATAGAAGTCTGGCTTTCAAGATCTACTTAAGATCTGAAATATGGAACTCACTTTGGGTCCCACTTAATTACTATGCAGTGTTAACTTGCCTTGGCATTTCACTCAGAATTATGTAATGTTCAATCCTTAGACATTCAAGGTACAAACTGGGAACAAATAATGTCTATTGTCAGAGAAGTCGGACTTTCTCATCCAACATCCATGTCTGACCTCACATGCTCTTTGGATTAAATGTGCACAAATTTCCATAGACACAGGGTACATTTTTGTGGAAAAAAAAAGAGTGGAGGCTGTTATTTCTGCTAAGGAGGGCAAACTCTTATGTTAATGGCTGTGTTTTTGGAATAGGATGACTTAAAGCTTGTGGTCCATTGCCCTTATACTTTTGGCCATATAGTGTAGCTTCTTTGTATCGAACATACTAATCACCAAATATTATTATTACAAATTATAAATAATTTCAGGCTATAAAATGTTTATATATACACCTAAATAGATGTCTACTGAAGCTCAGGGATAGGTTATAATTCACATGTTATATACACCCACCAGGCATAACATTATGACCACTGACAGGTGACGGGAATAGCACTGATTATCTCATCACGGCACCTGTTCGTGGGTGGTATATATTAGGCAGCGAGTGAACATTTTATCCTCAAAGTTCATGTGTTAGAAGCAGGAAAAATGGCCAAGCGTGAGGATTTAAGTGAGTTTGACAAGGGCCAAATTGTGATGGCTAGACGACTGGAAAGAAGTTGGTCTTATTCCACGTTCCACCAGCTTTTAGAGCATAAATGTGAGAATTCTTTCAATTTGGCCACAACACATTGAGTTTTGCCACTGATGCTGGTCTTCAGGTTCATTTCAAAGGTTTATGGGCTCTGATGTTCTTCCACTCCAAAGCTCAAACTTTGTCTTGTGCACTGTTGCATCCTCATGCAGAAAGAGGACACGGCTTAAGGTTTGAAGCATAATGTACTCAATAATTATACTGCATTGCTGTTGGAGCAGATCCTCTTTTTGGTCCAAGAGGCTCAGCTCAACCAATCAAAAACCACCACTGTCCAGCATTTTTATGCCATAATCTTCTGCCTCCATCCAACACCTTGCATGACATAGAGTGATCTTAGGCTTGTGTAGCTGATTGGCCATGAAACCCTAACCACAATACTTTTGACAAACCAGTTTTTTCATGGTTTGTTAAAAT
Organism: Trichomycterus rosablanca; assembly: GCF_030014385.1. Lineage (NCBI taxonomy): Eukaryota > Metazoa > Chordata > Actinopteri > Siluriformes > Trichomycteridae > Trichomycterus > Trichomycterus rosablanca. Next base: position 6,966,041 of record NC_085994.1, read on the forward strand.
TAATAAACACTCAACAATTATGATTATTCCGCTGTTTGTCCATATAGAATGCATTATTGTTCCTTGACATAACTGTTAACATTGGGGATGACTGGCGCCCAGATGGCACAGCAGGATATTCCGCTAGCACACCAGCGCTGGGATTCTGAACTCTCAGAGTTTGAGTCTCAGCTCTGCCTGCAGCAGACAAAACTGGTGGGAAAAGACCGGACTAAAAGGGGTGGGGACTTTGATGCCGTGTAAGGACTCTGGTTAGTAGCTCGAGACGCCTCTACAGAAGTGGAGCAGTGTTGAGATTAGTGTGTGACTCTCCATGCTTCATCTGTGAATCCACCAAAATATGGGCGAACTAGGGGTCGGAGGGGTTGTGGACTGCACACGTGTCGGAGGGAGGTGTCAGGCAAATATACCCTTCTTGGATGCGATCAGGGTCTCCAGCATTGGAAAACTAATTGCTATGCTAGACTTTAGAGAAAAAGGGAGTAAACGCAATAAAAAAGCAAAAAAAAAATACTGGGTATGATTACATTAGCCAATATACATTTGTAATTAACCGTGTGTTTGTGACTTGCTTGTGTTTGTCATTGAGAAGCTAATTGGTAATCATTTTGATCATTTTTTTTTACAGTTCCTGACCCTCCTATTATCGACCTCTCTCAAAGCCGTGTGTATAACGAGGGCCTGATCCACTGGAGATTACCTGAGGACTCTCTCCCAACGGACCACCATGTTGTTGAGTACAAGAAAGTGGGATTGAAGGATGAAGAGGAGAGCCAGTGGTGCACATCTGAGCCGGTGTACGGCTCCAGCACCGTGGTGTGTAACCTGGATAGCGACTGTCGCTACGCCTTCAGGGTACAAAGCTGCCGCAACTCCGTTTACAGTCCTTACAGCGCTGAAGTGTCTTTCCACACACCCCCAGCTCCAGGTAATTCACCCCGTCTCAACTCAGCTGTAGTGTAATTATCTTATTACATCATACCACCAGTATCACCAGTACCACCATACCAGTGTGTGGACGCTACTTCTAATTGTGTTCAGGTGGCACATCATAATCCACCTCCTGCCATTATTTGTCTAAATCAAATACAGTTAGATTTAACATAGAATTATCATACAGACAGATGCCCCTTTTAATCAGAGCACGTTTAGGTGTACATGCTGGCATAAATAGCATGGTGCATTTAGCCCAAATCCAGCCTGCCAGCTTTTGTTTGTATAAACCAGCAGAGCATGTTAATGGCCTGGTTGCCGTCTTGCTCATCTGCTGTTCTGTAAAACGGGGCACATTTGAATAATTTCAGTTGTGTGTGTTCAGCTGGAATCTACAATGAAATTCTACAATTAAATTCAGTCTATTGCTCCGACCCTCCACAACAGTCCCAGTTTCTGATGTGGCCCCTTGCAAAATTTAATTGCCCACTCCTGGCATAAGGCATATCGCTAGGCATGAAAGGGGA